>NW_006383013.1:967286-971751 GCF_000327345.1 Myotis davidii | reverse complement strand
AGAGTTAGAAACATCGATGAGAGAGAAACATCAATCAGCTGCCTCCTGCACACTCCCACTGGGTATGTGCCCACAACCAAGATACATGCCCTTCGCAGGAATCGAACCTGGGGACCCTTTAATCCGCAGGCCGACACTCTATCCACTGAGCTAAACCGGTTAGGGCAACAGGGGATTTTTGAAGCCATTTTCTCTCAACATTCAGAGTTTCTTGAACTAGCCTCAAGGCATAATGCCTTCATAATATTTCCCCCTTGTATCTCTTGCTCTATTCTTTTTCTTTAAATTCATAGACTGTTAAAATAACAGGATTTTGTGTTTTATTTATTTTAAAGTATTTTATATTATGAAGTTTTGTACAAACACACAAAAAGGTGTTAGATATAATATAACTCACAACCCAGCTTTATCAAACCTTAATATTTTGGCACAGTTTGCTTCTGATTTTTTTAGTTGACATTTCTTCTATAAATTTGCCTCCATCTCTACCCTAAAGTTATTGGTACTTATGATTCCAATGTATGTTTTTATACTATTACTGCAGACGCATGCATCCACAAAATAACAATTTCTTTTGCAAATTTTAAACATAGATACGTGATGCCATGCTGTATTATCCTTCTACAAGTTGCTTCCCTCCTCCTCATTAGAGTTTTGAGATTTAAACATGTTAATATAGTTAACCCAAGTTTTTAAATATATATATATTTTATTGATTTTTTTTACAGAGTGGAAGGGAGAGGGATAGAGGGTTAGAAACAGCTGCCTCCCACATGCCCCCTACTGGGGATGTACCCGCAACCAAGGTACATGCCCTTGACCGGAATTGAACCCAGGACCCTTCAGTCCGCAGGCCGACGCTCTATCCCAGCGATTCTCAACCTGTGAGTCACGACCCCTTTGGGGGTCGAACGACCCTTTCACAGGGGTCGCCTAAGACCATCGGAAAACACATATATAATTACATATTGTTTTTGTGATTAATCACTATGCTTTAATTATGTTCAATTTGTAACAATGAAAATACATCCTGCATATCAGGTATTTACATTACGATTCATAACAGTAGCAAAATTACAGTTATGAAGTAGCAACGAAAATAATTTTATGGTTGGGGCTCACCACATGAGGAATTGTATGAAAGGGTCGAGGCATTAAGAAGGTTGAGAACCACTGCTCTATCCACTGAGCCAAACCAGTTAGGGCAACCCAAGTTTATATTCATTTAAACTGTTGTATATTATTCCACTATCTGAATATACCACAGTTTATTTATCCATCCTCCTGTTTTGGGACATTTAGATGAGTTACACTTTTTTTTTTTTTTTTTTGCTATTATAAACAGGGCTTGACTCATTTTTCTATATAAATAAATTTATTTTCAAGGAAACTTTGTATCACTATCATAAGTTGAAAATAGTACCACTTGTCATGAACAGAAGATAACTGTAGGAAAATTGAAATGAAAATAAAATGTTCTCCTATTCTAGTCAGGCATCATAATCTTAAGAAGCTCAATCCTGTGGTGTGTTCTCCCTGTTAAAAGGGGGACTGGCAAGTGTTGGGGGAAGGACTCAGCCTCAGGCAGATTTTTCTCACTGACCTAATCAGGCTAGAAAAATCACTGAAATGGGAATCACTTTCTCACCACGTGACTCAGAATTGTTGAATGCTGTGATTGTGGAAACCTAAAACTCACTTCCCTGCACTCAGTGTTACTCATCTGCTTTTTGGGAAACACTAGATGAAGTGAAACAAAGAAGTATTAAATGTATCGCACGTCTCAGGCACTGTGTTAGACTCTAGAAGCACAAAGAGGAGTAAGAAAGGGCCCTCAAGGTAGTCAAATAAAACCAACATCCTGAGACAATCAGCACTAAAAGAGCACAGGAAATGGAGAGTGGGGAAGGCTGGGTAGATGTCAGGGGAGGTTTTACACAAAGGAGGTACCATTTGATTTGGAAGTCTTGGAGTGGAAAGGATTTTAATTGCCAAAGAAGAGAAGGAAGGCATTCTAGGCAGAGAGCAGCTTAAGCAAAGGCGTCAAAATGTGACCATAGAGAGTGCAGTTGGCAGATGATAGTCTTTATATCCTCGGAGGATCACAGCCTTGGTTATGGATGTCATGGAGACAGGGAGGGGTGATGGAGACAATTAGACTGCAGAGGCAGGTGGGGGCCTGGTTAGCTTTGTAGAGGCCAATAGAGAACCATGGGAGGTTTTTAACAAAGGATTAGTCTGGTCAGATTTGTTCCAGGTGGAACAGCAACTGTCCCAAGCTGTTAGCCAGAAGTGTTCCCAAGTGTTGAGCAATGATGCTGCCTATTGGGCTCATGTTTGTTGAGTGGTGTCACCTGGAAGGTTGGGCTCATATGATCTCTAAGAGGGACTTCCCAGGAAGTCAGACCACTGAGTCATATGCCCCAGCTAGTCAGGCTCATTTGCTCTCACTAGCTGGGCAGAGCCCACTGAATGGCTACCTCCCTGGGCCTCTACTCAAGACTCCAATACTGGCCTATAGTATAAAGGGCCCTCAGGCCCTCATGGAGAACCCGAATCCCTCTTCAGTACCTTTCCAGTCTCAAACTGCTCCTCCCATCCCCACTGCCTGGCAGCCTTTGATTCCGGAACCCTCCTGATGGCCCTGAGGGTTCCACCATGAGCAGGCAAGGCAGGCTCCACTGCTGCCCTCCTACAGTCAGTTGCAAAGCCATCCTGAGGTGACAGCTGGCTGAGGGGGCCTCCTTGGGCAGGGCTCCATGCCATGACCGCCTGTCCAGGCAGGCCCCTCAGTTCATGCTATCTGGGCTCCCACAGGCCCTAGTTCTTAGAAAACTCCCAGGGAATGCAGCCTGTTTCCTTTTGAAGACTTCCTGGGCCTGCTAATTGCACATTAGCCCAATATGCAGCATCATTGCCCAACCAGGGGTAGTGACTTACAAATTGGTGGGTAATTGCCCCTTTCTACCAGGGTACCCATTCAGAAAGCCTGGGTATGAGAACTAGCTCCCTCCCCAGAACCCGGTGCCTGGGCCTGCTGGGGAGGAGGCCATCATGGAGCCAGGAAGCTGCTGAAGGCTTCGAGGTGGCCGGAATGGCACAGCCCTTGGCTCGGGGACATTCTGGGAGCGCCCTGGGAGGCTGGGCCTATGGGCCAGGAATGAACCTCAGCTTTTCCAAGCCGTAGGAATTTATTTTGAATGTTTTGGAAGGTTCCAAAACCACGCAAGCCTTGGGGTCCACTCAAATGTCAAACAAACTCCTAAGTGGGAGCAGATGCTCACCATGCTGGCCACAGAGGTCACAGGGATGGCCCCCTGCTCTGTCCCTCGCCTTGACCCTCCGGCTCTGTGCCTCGGCCACCACACTCACCCTGAGTTTCAGTGAGTGCTCGGTAGACACTCTGATGCTACTGATGGGGTCCTGGAAGCCAGGCCCAGGCCCACCCTGAGCCAAGGAGTCACGCTCCCAGAGGTCTTCTCTGGGAAGAGCCTCGCTAGGGAAATCACCCAGATCCAGGCATCTGGGTCTTTAGACGGAGAGTCAGGGCTGGTGACACCTCCTGGTGCTGCAGGGGGCCTTCACTGAAAACACAGTTTGGGTGAGTTGGTTGAGTGCCCCAGTGGTCAGTGCAGGCCAGTATTTCCTATGGGTGGCCCCAGGGCCAGCACCAAAGAGGAGCTGGGAGAAGGACAGTGTCCCATAAAGTAAGTCCCATCAGCCTGCCCGAGTTAAAACACAGTGCTCCTTAAGCAGAGGCTGCTTAACCCCAGTCCCCAGCCCCACCTTCCTAGCAGCTGGCCCCCTCACAAGCCCGCTTACATAGAAATGCTAGACCCCCGTGCTCAGTCTTACTGTGTAAGCCTGCCCGCAGGCCAAGGCTCCTCCCAGTGTGATTTGTGGGCAGGTGATGCATATGTATGTCCTTCCGACAGTTCTATGTGTGTCTTCCTGCTCCCCTTGGATTGTCAGCATTTGCTGGGCGAGGACTGTGGTGCTTTTTTTTGGTGAGAGGCAATGTGGAGTCGGAGCGTGACTTAGAGTTGGGCCAACTCAGGTTGGAATCTGGCTCTGGCTCTCGCTTAGTGTGTAGCCCTGGCAGGTGACCGAACCTCTCTGGCCTTGCTTTTTGATCATTTTCATGATCACTGTCATTACTGACCCAGGGGCTCTGGATTGTACAGATAGAGAGAGGTTCCCAACGTCAAGCAGAGAATGACAGTCAGGATTTAGTATTAGATCTGCAGGATCCCACAGTGCCTGCCCCTCCCTAGATAAGGGGGGCAGTCTGCACAGCCTGATTGGGTCTGCAGAGGGCGGGACCAATAGGGGCTGTGTGAAGAGTCCCTCTGAGCATCCTTATACCTGACCCCGTTTTGGTAACTCCACAGGAGGAACGTCTGCGGGGGAAAGTGCTGCCCGGGATGGACAACGGCAAACAGCACCAACCACTGTATCAAACGTG
>NW_006383013.1:955864-967068 GCF_000327345.1 Myotis davidii | reverse complement strand
CGCCTTCTCCTTCTCTCTCCTTCGAGCAGGGAGGCTCCAGGCCTGGAGTGTCTTCCCCAGTGGAGCTCCTGGGAGTAGAGGCAACGTGCCCTGGAAGGGAGGAGCTTATAAAATGCCTCAGGCTGAAAACAACTTCTCAAATAAAAGCCCCACTTATGTTTTTTAAGCTTCCTACATGTCCTTCCTGCTGCCCCACTGTTTGGGTCCCTTAAGTGCCCACTGCCCTGTGGTTGTAGGATGTGGCTGGCCCCAGAGCCTCTGCATTGCACATTCCCCCGGCACCATTTACGCTGTGTCCTATGGGAATCCACCCTCCGGTCCTGGCCTCTGTCCAGCATCCTGCCAGGATGGTCTGATGAGGCTCCGACCCCGCGTCTGGAGCAGCCTTCCTTTGGACTGCTCTGAAGCCCGGCCGGCTGGCCCAGGTGAAAGAAAAGAAAAGAGAGTCGTCTTCTTAGTTAGGTGGGAACCGGGGAGTGAGGCAGGAGGAGCCAGGGGGTCTGCACCCAAGCCTCCATTGATGGTGGCAGAGGCAGTAACAAGGGCAAGAACCAATACCCATGCAGTGCTTACTTTGTGCAAGGTGCAGTTACATTCCCCTGGGGTAGGTTGTACCATTAGGCAGATGAGAAAACTGAGGCATAGACAGGTCACTTGCTCAAGATCATATGACCTGGAAATGGTAGGATTTGAACTCAGGTGACCTGACTCCAGGGTCACTTTTCTTAAAAAAAAATTTTTTTTATTTTTATTGATTTCAGATAGGAAGGGAGAGGGAGGGAGGAAGGAAGAGAGAGAGAGAGAGAGAGAGAGAGAGAGAGAGAGAGAGAGAGAGAGAGAGAGAGAGAGAGAGAGAGAGAGAGAGAGAGAGAGAGAGAGAGAGAGAGAGAGAGAGAGAGAGAGAGAGAGAAACATCAGTGATGAGAGAATCATTGATCAGCTGCCTCCTGCATGCCCCACTCTGGGGATTGAGCTGGCAACCTGAACATGTGCCTTGACCGGGAATTGAACCATGACCTTCTGGTTTATAGGTCCATAATCAACCATTGAGCCACACTGGCCAGGCCAGGGTCCCTTTTCTTAATCACTACATCCTCCTGGCAAATATCTTACTTTCTGGGCCTCACTTTCTACATCTGTGTGGGGAAGACAATGAACTACTACTGCCATTACTACCACTACCACCACCATCACTGCTGCTACTACTACCACTACTACCACTATTACTACCACAACTGCTACCACTCCTGCTGCTACTATTGCTGCACTACTAGCTAATAGCTTGGGATTTACTATGTTCCCAACACTATGCTAAGCTCTTCACATACATTATTTCAGTTAAGCCTCTCAATAATCCTACAACATGAGTATTTGTTGATCATCCCCACTTACAGACAAGGAAACCAAGGCTCAAGTTAGTTGGGAAACATGGCCAAGGATATTCTACCCCAAGTGCTGGCGAGAGGGCTACATCCAGGCAGTCTGACTCCAAAACCCCACACTCTTCCTTACGGGGTTTTGTTCCCTCTAAATACCAACTGAGGCTGGGGCCTTCTGGAGTTTGGAATCCCCACATATAATGACAGATGTGGGAGTTTCAGGAAGCCCCTAGGATCTTTCTCTCTCACCCCCAGGGCCCCTCTTAAGCTCTCATCAGCTCCCCACATCTGTATGGCATTTCTAGGATCTCCCCGCAACTTTCTCTCCTGGAGCTGCCACCAGCAGGCCCTAAACCTGGCTGCAAGGCCTTAGTCTCACCAGCACCCCTTCCTGCCCCAGGACAAACCCCTGGGCCCTTTGCAGTGTGAGGGTATCCAGGCACCTCACAAAGCTTATAGTGTTGCCAGGCCTGACGGAGGCCCTCATCTCTGGTTCTGACGCCTCCCCCTCCCCAAGGTGGGGACAAGACAGGGACAAGATGGGCTGCTTCCACCCCTGTGGGGATGGGGATGCTGGCTGGCCAAGCTCTTGGTTCTGTCTCAGACCTCATGGCCTTGACCTCCCCCAGTCAGACAATGATGCTCAGGCAGATCTTGGGCCTCTCTAGGATCTGCAGATAAAGAAATCAAAACCCCAAATTCAAGAAGAAGCAGCAATACACATTGTCTTTTGGAAATTCCTGCCTTTTCAAAGACCCTGGATTGGTGTGGGCTCTCAGAGGACCGGCTCTCTGTGGCTGGGGGGAGAGGGGTTTGAAGATGAAGACAGTGAGATGCAGAGAAGTGGTGACTAGCTCAAGGGCATACACCTCATCAGAGGAGGACCTGAGACTCAAAATCAGTGACTTCCCCGGGCAGAGAAGCCAGGGATGTGTGTAGCAGGTAGTTTTACGCTCAGCAGAAGCTCTGGTTTTTGGTATTTTCTTTTTTTAATCACCCTAGGTCAGTGGTGGGCAAACTCATTAGTCAACAGAGCCAAATATCAACAGTACAACGATTGAAATTTCTTTTGAGAGCCAAATTTTTAAAAACTTAAACTATATAGGTAGGTACATTGTTATTAACTTAATTAGGGTACTCCTAAGGCTTAGGAAGAGCCATACTCAAGGGGCCAAAGAGCCGCATGCGGCTCGTGAGCCGCGGTTTGCTGACCACAGCCCTAGGTGATTCGAGCAAGAGCCGAAGACACTGAGAGTTTGGGGTCACTCATAGGAATATCTGCCTTGGCAAGGGTGGCGGGGGGGCTACTCAAATTCGATTGTTTCCCCGAATCCTCTGGGATCTTATTAAAGTGCAGATTCTGATCAGCACATCAGGCAGGGCTGAGAGTCTGTGCTTCTACAGTTTCCAGGGGATGCTGCCGCTGCTGGTCCAGGGACCACACTCTGAGTAGCTGGGCCTTGGGAGACTCCGGAGGCCTTGGAGGGGATGGGGTCGGAGCTGGGAGGAGGCTGGAAAGCTTTAGCCAGCTTAGCAGAGTGTTGCTGAGGTTTGAGTTGAAGTTGGAGCAGAGTGGCTCCAGAGGGGGTGGGCTTCTCACCAGCTACCCGAGAGGTCTGGGCATGGGCCTTGCTCTGCCCTCCAGTCCCCGGAGTTCTCAGTTTCCTGACTTGCACGTGATTTTCCAGCATGAGTCTCTGCCAAACTCGAGTTTTGACATTGGAAACTCGAAGTTGGGTGAGTCTGCAGATTGTCAGAACCAACGTGTGTGTACACCCTGGTGCCCCAGCAGGGGGCTGCCCCAGAATGCTGCCAACCCCCACTCCCCGCTGGGGGTCCTCAGCCCCTGTTACTTCCCTCCCTCCGGGCCCTTCCACCCTGCAGCTCCCTGGCCATCCCCTGACCCACGCACACAGGCTGGCACTTCTCCTGGAGGAATTGCCAGTGGGCGTCAGCCTTTCCCACTTGAAGTCGGCTTGTCCACTGAAGGTCTGTGTGAAATTAGCTGGGCCCTGTGCTGCTTGCTTGTTGCTGTTTCTCTGCTAATGAGTCTAACGAGAACCACGTGGACAATGGGCGTTGGCTCTGGACGGCTGGGTCCCGAACTCTGTACAATGTAGGGCTCTTGGCTGCACACCCTGTCAGCTGGCTCTCCTACCTCCCCCACCGGTTTGCCGGCTCCCTCTCCCCTCCCCACAGCTGCCCCTCTGGCTGGAGCGGAGGCTGCCGATGCCGGGGAATGCTCATGACTGTCCTAGAAGTCTCACACATGTGGGGTGACTCGCTGGACAGCAGGTGGGAGGGCTGACAAGGACGGGTGTGTGACATCCTCCCAGCCCCCAAACTGTGTGGAGGCTCAGTCTGTTCTCTGGTGTTTCCCAGATATCTGTGGGTCCAACTACTGCCTATGCACAGGAGATGATGGCCCGAGCCCCTGGGGCCACTCCCTGCCCCCTCTTGCCCCCTCTCACAGAATCTGAAGTGGCTGTAACATACCAGCCCATCTCCCTGGCAGGCCCCTTCCGTCACCCCTGCCCAGTCACTGGACTTCGGGGAGCCACTGTGTATGTAGGTGGCCATTGCTGGAGCCACAGCTATTCCCTCCACCTTGGCGGAGTCCTCTCATCTTGGTATCTACCTGTCCTTCTGTGGCTTTGCCAGCTCTGCCATGCGGTTTATGTATTTATGCATTTGTGGAGGGTGAGGACTGGGGCCTGCCTGGCTCACGCAACTGAGGGGAAGGACTGTAGAGTGGTGGTGGCGGGGTGAGTGGGTCCTGTGTATAATTAGGGCTTTTGGAAGATTGTCCAGTCTTCCCAGACTGGCCCATCCTCATCACAACCCCAACACACACACACACACACACACACACACTGGGAAGAGGATTTGAAGAATTCTTTAAATTCTCATCTATCTCAGCCTAGCTGCCCCGGGGCAGGGGCTGTCCTAGGGGGTGGGGAGGCAGGGGGGAGTCCCTGTTGTTGAGAAGGGGCCTAGGTGGATCACTCCTTCCAAACCCCGGGTTTAATATGAAGAGCATATGCTTTGAATTCTGGTGCCAGATCCAAGGAGTGGTGGGTGTGAAGTCCAGCTCCGTGTCCTCAGGCAAGTGACCGGCCCTCATCTGCCAAAGAGCCTCATCCATACAATGGGTATAGTAACCTATATGGAGTTGTTTGGGGGAGATTATTAATAGTAATAATAATTATTATTATAACTCTGTAGCTCTTACTGTGGGCCAGGACTTCATGTTATTAATTTTTAATCCTCACAACAACCCTATAAACTAGATTTGATCTTTGTTCCCATTTACATTTGAGGTTAGCTATTTGTCCCAGTCTTGCAGCTGGGACTCAGCAGAGCCTGGAGGTTTAGCTATTGTCTTCATCGGGATCCAGGAGACTGTGCTGCCTGTCTGGGTGACCTTAGCTACGTGGCTGCAGGCAAGAAGCTTAAGCTCTCTGTGCCTCGGTTTTCTCCCCTGTATAATGCGACTAATATTAGTCTCTGCCTCACATAGTTGTAAGGAACGAATGAGGTAACTGACATCGAATGTTCAGTTCAAGGCCTGGCGTGTTCTGTGTGCTCTGTCCACTCTTGGCCTTGATGTTGAGAACAGGGACTGTGTCCCCTGGCCCCCAGCATGCCGCTCAGTAGCAAGCGTTCACTGGACACAAAGTAAAAGCTCAGTCAGTATGTACTGAATAATACAGGGCCCAGCCCGGGTCTGTGCTGGGCTGTTCTAGCCCTTCTGCAGCCCCAGGTCTGTCAGCCCTTCCAGAGCACTCCCCACGGTGCTCAGGAGTCCCTCGGCAGATCCTGGAGTGGCCTGGGCATTTGCTCCTGCCTCCTCGGTCCAGAGCCTCTGCGTGGCTTTCATTCTGGTCCACATCTCAGTGCTGTAAGGACTCCAACCCTCCTGATCTGGGCTTCACCTGACTTCACTGAGGGAGCGTCTCAGCTCACCTATCCCAGCCCTGTAATGACCTCAACCCAACAGTTACAAACCCCAACTTTGGAGCCAGACTCCTTGAGTTCAAACTTTTGCTTTATCCCTTACCAGCATGGTGATCTCAGGCAACTGCTTGGCCACCCTCGGCCTTAGTTTCCCCATATGTCCAATGGGGATGGGAATAGTACTTACAGTAGTTATAACAAGGAAGAAAAGAGATACCTGTAAAGAAATCAGCCCAGGGCCTCATAATGGTAAGTGCTGAACAAACGTTCGGGAAAAGGGCCAGAGCAGGGGTGTGATTGGCAAGTTCTTCACTGACTGGTTACCAGCCACCAGGAGCCAGGGTGGTGGAGAGGGAGGTAGGAGGTGGCTCCAGGGAATAATCACATGACCTCAGTGAGACCCAGCTAGCACGAAGGGTGCAGTCCCAGCAAGAGAATCATCCATCTCTCCCCCAGCCACCTACGGGCACCTTAGATCTTCCCGGTGAGCAGGTGTGTCTCCTGAAGATCTCACTTGGAAGATGTTCTGACCCAGGGGCCTCCTGAAGCCGGGTGCCGTGTCCTGTTGATAGCAGCGTGGCGCTGGCCCTCTCTACCTACTTGGCACATGCTTGTTAAGGGACTAAGTGGGTGAATGATCACTTGGGTGACCTGGTAGTTTCCTCCTGCCTTCCCCAGCTGCAGGCTGGCTTCTCCTTTTCTACTCAGCATCTTAATGTTGGGCCACCCCAGGACTTTCCCCAGACCTTCCAAATCCCCCACACAAAGAGGGGGCCATGGGAGCCCAGCCAGCATTATTTGCTCCCCACTACTGACCACCAGTAGGTACTATGCCAAATAATTAACATGCAACAATGACAGTGCAAAGCTCTCTGTGTGCCAGGGACCAACTAAACACCTCAATCCCCTTCACCCTGTGAGTGGCCATCATGTCACTCTGTCCTGCCCCTCCTGTGTCCCTGCTGCTGTTTCTCTACCCAACAACTAAACGTGGCTTCCCAGAGCCGAGGCCTGGGTCCTCTCCGTTGCTCTCTCGCTGCACTGCTCCCGGATGATCTAATGCATTCCCATGGATGTAAACATCGTCTCCGCGCTGACGACGCCCAGATTTATATATATCTCCAGCCAGTCCTCTCCTCCGACCTCCAGACTCCTTCGTCCCGCTGCCTACTCCACATCTGCTCTTGATGCCTCCCAGACATCCCCACCCCAACTTGTCCAAAACGAACGCGTGGCTTCCCTCCCTTTGAGCCAGCTCCCCGGGCAGGTCTCACCCACGCTGCTAAAGGCATCGCCCTCTACCTGAATGCTCAAGCCAGACACCTGGGGGCCTCTGAGACACCTTCCTCTCCCTCAAACTTGAGAGCCAATCTGAGGTGAGCCCTGTTTGTTTTACTTCCTGCATCTCTGGGGAACCTGCCTGCTTCTCTCTGCCTCCCCTGCTGCCTCTGTAGTTCAGGGCCCTCTAGTCCAGCACCCTCTTCTGGGCGACAGCAGCCTCCAGCTGACTGCTTACCTCCTGCCCGCCTTACCCTCCGCCTCTTTCTCCATAAATTAGATCATAAAACATCCCTGTGAGAACCTTCCTGCTATGGTGTAGCTAGTCTCATCTCTCAACACTCAAACCACCCCCTCCCTGCCCCGTTCCCACTCTCCAAATCCAGCCTGCGCTCCTGGATGGGGTGTGCTACCTCCGGGCTGTTGTACATGCTGCTCTCTTGGTTTGCTTTTCCTCCTCTCTTTATGAGGCTGCCTCCTTGCCATCTTTCCGGTCTCCATCTCAAGCTCCCCTCCTCACCATTCTGTCTAGAGCGTCTCCCCATGAGCCTCATTATTCTGGATCTCAAGACCCCCCTCCCCCCCAGGACTGTTTCCACCAGATTTCTGTTCTGCTGCTGTTTGTTCACTGGTTTTGTGACAGTCTGTCTAAGTCAAAAGGGCCATAAAGAAGAGGACAGTGTCTGTCTTGCTTACCATCTTAGGCAAATAGTAAATATCGGAGGCACAACCATTTTCTAGATGAGGAGGCTGAGGCTCACAGGAGTGAAGAAACGAGCTCAAGGTCACGCAGTTGGAATTCAGATGCAAGCAAGGCCACTCTCTCCTACACACTCTGCCCTGGCCTTGGCTGTACTGTACGTGGGGATGGTGCGCTACCCTCCGACCTTCCTAGGCCCTGGGCACGGAGCTGGTGCTGCTCTAGAAGGGCTTGGACGGCTCCCTGTCTGCACACAACCCTCTTTCCTGCCCGGAGCTGCTCCCCTGGAAAAGACTGGTCCCCAGGCTCGTCCCTGATGGGCGCTGTCCCAGGACCCCACCCCATCCTTCTCTCATCTACAGGGACTGCTCTGGAACTATGGTCTCCTTCCAGACAAGGCCCTTGGGGCTGTGACGGTGGACAGTCACCCTTCTGCTCTGGAGCAGGAGCTGGAGGCGCACCCATGCCCAGCCCTGGGCCACAGCCCTGCTCGTGGTCCCCCTCCTCATGCCTGCTAGAGCCCGTGGGAATTGGGGCTGCTCCCTGGCCCTGGCCTCCAACTGGCCCAGCATCGAGGCATTTGTTAATGCAATTAGCAGGGCGGTCCATGCAGAGGGGCTGGGGGCCAAGGTCTGACTCACACCTCCCTTTCCTCCCCTCTCTCTGCCAAACGGTAGAGGCCCACTCAGCCTGCCAGACAGCGTCTGCAGAGAGCGTGCGAGGGGCCAAGAACGGCATCTTTCTCTCATTAGAGGCTTTTATGTGAACACAACTGCTATTTTGGAGCCGGGCGCTTGGCTGGCCCCTGAGCCCCAGTGCTGTTCCAGCCATCCTGTGCTGCGGCCCCAGCACAGCTGTGGTGGGAGCGGGTGCGTCCCTCAGGGCCTGACTTCTCCCACTGCCTCGGGGCTTGGGGCTGAGGTCGGGGCCTGGGGACACAGACACTGGGCAGAGCTTGGAAGTGTAGAGGATGTGTCCCCAGGTTCATTCTAAGGTGTGGGAGCCAGGCAAGGATGGCCTTGGGGACCTCTGACATCTGGGTCTCATTTCTGTGAGGGAGGAATAGGGTAGCTCTGTGGGTAGATCCTAAGTGGCGCACTGACACAAATTTTAGAGAAGATGGAGTTTTAATGGGGGAGCAGCTGAGCTTCAGGTGTGTGTGTGGGGGTGGGGGGTCTGGGCCCAGAGTCTGATCTGGAGTGGAGGCTCATTTTCCAGACAAGAGGGGGTGGCATTGGAGGCCTTGGAGGAGGCCACAGGCCTAAGGGGACCACCCTGAAGTCAGTGCCTCCCCTCAGGGGTTATAGATGGAGGGAGGAGGTGTCCCTGGGCCCAAGAGAGAGAGCTGATGACAAAAGCCTTCCCTGGTAGGTGGTGGCAGGTGTAGAGAGGGGACTGGCTGAATTTAACACCTGGAAAACAGCCTTGCCTTCTGGGCCACAGGGCTTGGTCTAACTCAGTGGTTCTCAACCTTCTGGCCCTTTAAATACAGTTCCTCATGTTGTGACCCAACCATAAAATTATTTTCGTTGCTACTTCATAACTGTAATGTTGCTACTGTTATGAATCGTAATGTAAATATCTGATATGCAGGATGGTCTTAGGCGACCCCTGTGAAAGGGTCCTTCGACCGCCAAAGGGGTCGCGACCCACAGGTTGAGAACTGCTGGTCTAACTGGAGCGTGCGTTGACCTTACCTTTCTCTGGGGAAAGGGTCATAGCAGAGAAGTTCAGAAGCCCCCTTGCTGCTCCCATTGGGGTTATGGTGGTTTTTTGCTTTGCAGAGCTGTCCAATAGAACTTCCTGCGATGATGGGCATGTGCTATCCTCTGTTCAACACGGTGGCCAGGAGCCACACATGGCCATTGAGCCCTTGAAATGTGGCTAGTGCAACCGAGAAACTGAATTTTGAATGCTATTTAACTTTAACCGATTTCATCTTACATCGCCACAGGCAGCCCGTGGCTGCAGCGTTACACAATATTGGACAGCACAGCTTTCAAGAGTACGAAGTACTTCCACATCCATGATCTCTATTGAGTTTCACAACAACTCTTTGAGGCAGGAATTCTCAGACCTACTTTATGGATGAGACAACTGAGGAGGCACCACTTAGAGAATCTCAATGAGATGAGACGTGCCCAAGGTCACCCAGCGGGGATGTGGCTGAGCTGCAGTCAAACTAGATCCCACTGACTCCCACCCCCGTGTCTTACTGCTACCAAGTGGTTGATCGCAGATGCTCTCGGCGAATGGTAGGAGCAGCCCACATAGTGGGAGCTCTTTCCAGAACCTTCCCCAGGCCTGCCCATTCCAAATTTGGTCTCCTCCCAAAGGTGGGGGTTTTGTGTGGAAAATCTGAGCAAACCTCTGCTTTGTTGTTTTGGAGCAGAGTGAAGGTAGAAGGGGCACAGCCAGAAGGCAGGGGGCTGGAGGAGCAATGCCTCCTATTTCTTACTTTCAAAGCAATTTAGAAAGTTTTCTTTTTGTTCCCTTTTCTTTTGGCATCGTGCTAACTCCATAGAGCTGAATTCCCAAAGCTGAAACTTTCCACATGCCCAATCCTCAGTGAGTAAGAGCGTGCCAGGGAAGTATGGAAGAGTCCAAATTATGAATGGCCAAGGCCTGGCATGGGCAAGTGGGCACAGGGAGGCTGGTAACAGCATCCATCTCCTTTCGGTTGTCTGAGGATGCGGGCTTTCATCAGGGAGGGGCCAGGGTGTGTCCTCGATGGCTAACCATGGACAATGTGGCATCATGCTTGATAACCATTCACCAATAATCAATCAAACTTGGACATCTTGGCTTCCTGCTTCCTAACATTTCACCAATAATCTATCAATGAAGACTCACTCAAGCCTCATCCCCCATCCTGGGGCCTCAAGGGTAAGGCACAATCTCTGCTCTTGAGGAAAAATGAAAGTGATGAGGCTCTAGAAGTAAAACATAAAGACTTCTGGGCCCTCCGTGTGTGGGAGTTTTCCCTCTGAAAATCCCCACAGCGCTGCACGGAACGGTCTCTCCCGGACCTCGGTGCTCCCTTATTTGCTTTCAGCAGCAGCCCCTGCCATAGGCCATTCTGAGCTGGCTGATTTCCTTTCAGATCCTTCAGTTTTGAAATACGTACTCATTTGACAGAGGAATGTTTTGCTTCATCTCCTTCAAGCAAAAGGATACGTGACACTATTGCCCCCTCCTTCCCAAAGTGTCCCTAACTTCTGGATTTCATGCACCAGTAAAATATCCAAAAAACGTCTTCGGCACCAAAGAGCAGTAGCCAGCTTTCCACTTGGAGGGTGTTAGAAAAACACACTACCATTTGCCATCCATCTTTATTAAAAAAGAACATTTTAATTAAACCAAAAAAAAGGAGAAGAAATGATATAATTTCAAAATAAAAGACATTTTTAAATGGGGGGAAAAGGCATTACAAAGAGCTCAGGAAACTGTTTTTATTTCCCTTATTTTATGGTAGACCAGTAAAAACTGTCGTAAGAATGTACCCTTTCATAGGCACTTGGAGCCACCATTTGGGGCCATTTTGAGGTGATTTGCGGGGACTGGAGAGAGAGGAGAGGAGTTTGTGCTCCGATCCCCTAATGCAGAGGCTCAGCTCAGACCCGCACTCAAGTGTTTACTTTAGCGCGGAAGTCAGTTCTTGCTGAGACTTATGAAAACAACTCAAGAGCGAATGCAAATGAGGTCCGGGAGGGCTGGCTCAGCACCTCTGCGAACCTGAAACCTGCTGGAAAACCTTCCCGAGGAGATCTGATCCAGAAAGGTTATCTGCCCACGGAGGTTTTCCCGCCAACAACCCGGCTGCTTTGGAACCTTTTTAGGATTTTTATTTACCACAATGTTATATACATATTAAATGCCATGTTTATAGT
>NW_006383013.1:940549-955826 GCF_000327345.1 Myotis davidii | reverse complement strand
CCCCCCCCCAAATACCCATTTTCCATGAGCTGTTCGTTGTACCAAGTGAAGCGTGCCAACCCTGCTCTGCCTGAGGACCTAACTCCCTGCGGGGCACGGGGCTTCCGTCGTTATGAGAAACCACCGTGGGGCAGAGCTTCCTCCACGCAGAACCAGCCTTGTTGTCATCCCCGGCACCCACTATGACCAAGAGGGTTCTTGCTAACTGTTTGCAGAATGTATTGGCAAGGAAGGCAGAAGTAAGCGAGTCACCGTGAGTCAGGAATTTGGGGCCGTGGGCTTTAGAGAATGGAAGATGTTAGAGTCGAGAATGGGCTGTCCTCAGAGCCCAGGAGGGGAGGGGCGGAAGCTAGACTGGTTTCGAAAGACCATCTTAAAGGCAGGGACCACCCACTCAAAGGAGGAAGCAACGCCTAGACTGGGGGGAGGGGGTTGCTGCATGACCTCCTCTCGCCCACACCAGGCTTTGAGTCCCTGCCAGGAGAGAGGGGTGGCTTTGAGGGACTAGGAGTGATACAGCGTTTGTGGTCCACATAAAACCACTCAGGCCTTCCCTTTCTACTCCCTCCCTAAACTGGGCAGAGACCTGGCCTGGGCATACCTCCTTCCGCAGTGTTTGCTGGCCCCGGCTTGGCTGTGGGGCTGGTCTCCCAGGAGGCGGGGTAGTGACAGGGACCTGGCAGGTAGTTAGGTGGGGGCTGCAAAATCTGCCTCTGCTTCCCTCCCTGAATACACTCCCACTCTGTCGCTAGACCCCAGCCTCCCTGGGCCTCTAACAACTCCTAGGACATTCCGTTTTCCTTCCAGCCTCCAGAGCTTTGCGCTTGCCTATCCCTCTGCCGGAAGGAGTCTGTCCATATCTTTACCCGTCCGCCTCTTTTGCACCAGCCACATCTCACTCTTCAGAGCAGCTTCCTCTGACCACTGCATCTAAAGCGCCTGATTGGACACAGACAGTACATCACCCATGATACTGCCTGAAGCAACATTATGCTACTGTTTTCTTGTTTCTTCTTGGTCGCCCTCACTCGACTGCAAGCTCCATGTGGACAAAGACTTTGTCTGTAGTGCCTAGCACACAGTAGGGGCTCAGCGAATATTTGTTGAATGAATGAGTGACAGACGGAGGAGACACTGGGTTTAGAGGATACAGCATGAGCCTGACTGTGCTCTCCTGGGTTCCCACCTGTTCCCAGGGGAGGCCCTGGGAGAGATGAGCAGGGCCCAGCACTCCAGTGTGTGCTTGTATATGACTCTCCCTTGGTTACTGGTCACTGGAGGTGACTCTGATGTTGCAAGGTGATGAAGGGCAGTGAAGAGAAGTCATGGCCCCTGTGGCCAGTGGCTGCTGCACAGTGCTGGCTTGGAGGAAGGCGTCCAGGTCAGCCCCACTTTACCCCCAGGCTGGACCCAGGACGGAGAATCCCCCCAGCTCCCACTCAGGAGTACTACCACTTGCTAAGCAGGGTGGGAGCTTCAGAGCAGATGATTTCAAAAGAGGAAGAAGAGGAGGGACTGCCGCACTGAAGACGCCTTTGAAAGACCCTCAGAATCCCCCAGCCTCCTTAGCCCATCCTCATGTGACTCATGAGGAAACAGATTCAGTGAGGTCAAGATCACATGACTCGTGGGAGACCAACAACTCAAACCCCCAACTTTCAGGCCAGTGTTGAGCCCTTTCCCATGAAGCAGACTCATTCGTTCATTCATTCATTCATTCATTCAGTATTGAGAGTCTACTCTGTGACAGTTTCTATTCTGAGTTCTTGAACTACCAGAGGGAACAAAACAGAACATCTGAACTCTGCCTTCATGGTAAAGAGACACAACAAAGTGGGGTCTTGAGTGCATAGCACAATGTCAGGAGGTTCTGCTGGAGGTGGCGGTGTGAGCGCCTCCACAACTCTGGTCATTTCCTCTGGCTGTCCAAAGATGACAGGCAAACCTCCCCCAGAGGCCTGTGGGTGGCGGGGAGAGAGAAATGGAGCCAGGGAGCCTTCGGAGGCCAGCGGATGGCTTCCTGTCTGAGTAGAGGAGGCCAAGCAACACAAGGCAAGGGGCCCTTCTGACAAGTGGGTGTCAGGCCCCTGGTCCTGCCCTCACCCCTCTCCCTGTCTCCCTAGCTGTGTGCCAGCCGCCGTGCCAGAACAGGGGCTCCTGCAGCCGGCCCCAGCTCTGTGTGTGTCGTTCTGGCTTCCGCGGAGCCCGCTGTGAGGAGGTCATCCCCGAGGAGGAATTTGACCCCCAGAACTCCAGGCCAGCTCCCCGACGCTCAGCCGAGGGTTCACACAACTTGCGCAGGAGCAGTGCAGCCAGAGAAAGCGCAGCGGCCAGAGCACAGCCACTGACACCACAGCTGCCACCAGCCAGGTAAGGCCCCTCCTCAGGGGGGACGTGGGGCCGGGGGTTCTTCCTTAGGACTATTTGGTGACAGTCTCGGAGAAGGCCGAGCTGTCCTTCCTCCCCCTCTCCCTGCCTCGACCAGTGGTGTGGAGAGCAGGAGAGCAGGGGTTGGGGTTGGGGTTGGGGTTGGGGTTGGCATAGGCCAGTGATGGTGAACCTATGACACGCGTGTCAGAGGTGACATGCGAACTCATTTTTTTGGTTGGTTTTTCTTTGTTAAATGGCATTTAAATATATAAAATAAATATCAAAAATATGTCTTTGTTTTACTATGGTTGCAAATATCAAAAAGTTAATATATGTGACACAGCACCAGAGTTAAGTTAGGGTTTTTCAAAAGGCTGACACACCGAGCTCCAAAGGTTCACCATCACTGGCATAGGCTTTGCCAGGCTGAGGTGGGCAGGGGAGGCAGGAGGTAGAAGAAAGCTGAGGAGACCAGGCTCTCTTGTTTCCATTCCTGGCATTGCCACTTCCTAGGTGGGTGACCTTGGGCAAGTTACCTCTCTGATTCCTCCTCAGTGGGGTGGAGGTCATGATGATAACCATAATCATGGTGTTGTTGTAAGACTAGATTAGTCAACACAAGGAAAGGGCTTAGCACAGGGCCTGGCACATAGTAAACTCTTTATAAATGTCTCGCCTTCTCCTCCCCCTTCTCTACCTGTGGTCTCTGTGATGCAGGAAGGACTTGCCACCCAACGCTAACCTCTCTCCTTGGAGGGGCCGAGCAGGAGCACGTGGGGAAGGGAGTAAAAGAGAAAGTGGGCACAGAGAGTGCTCACAGGCAGGGTTCCCTGGCCTGCTTGCCAGCTAAACTGGCTAGACTTTTTCTAGCTCAGGACAGGAAATCTGAACTTTGTAAACTGGTCCATTTCTAGAGAGCTGTGTTTTCCTTTTGGTTTTTCAGGTTAATTTTTCCATTCGTTTTCTACTTGGGAAGTTCTTTGTGAAATGTTGCAACCTTGTCTTGCTGAACTAAGGGGAAAAAGGGGGTTTGCCCTTTGGAGGCCAGGAGAACCAGGGAGAGAAGGCTGATGGGGAGGCCGGGCCCCCAGTGGAAGGTTCGAGAGAGAAAGGAAAGGAGCTTGAGATTGTCTAGCAACTCTGAAGAGGGGGCCGGTCTGACCAGGGTCCTGGTAAGGTGGGGTTCCAAGGCCCGACCACCCAAGCAGGTGGTTTCCAAAGGCAGCCGGGAGCAGAAAGAGCTGAAGGATGAACTCAGGTCCAAGCCCTGGGAGTTCCAAGGTCAAAACCAGAAGAGCCAAACCCTTAGGCCAAGGCCCAGGGATGCTGGGCAGAGAGAGGGGCAGAGCTAGGTGGACAACGCAGGGGCAGGGCCTGAGCCTTGTTCTGATTAGTCCCAGCTGAGGGTCCCAGGTGGTGGGAAGGCACTTGAGGGAGCCCTAGTGGTACCAGCTCCAGGGCCAACCAGGAGCAGGCTGGGAGCAGAGTCCTTTCAGCTGAGCTTTCCCCTGCAACCTCCCTTTTGGCTTGCGTGATTCATTCATTTCATGATGCACTGATCTTCTATATGTGTGTGAGTGTGTGTGTGTGGGGGGGGGCGGGGGGAGGTGCGGTGCTTGCATGCAAGTATTGGAGGGTGGTTGCTGAGCAGGTCATTCTCCCCTCACCCCCTTGAGTCAGAGCTGTGACATCCCCTGCCCCATCTTGCCAGCCCACCCTGCTCCTCGCATTCTTCAGGCCCCTTCCTGCTTTCTCCGACCCCTCCTCCCCAGTCACTTCTACACAGCGGCCTGCCTTCCTGCAGCACGCACTTGGCATGGATCTCTGTGGGTCTGTGCCCTGTGTCTGCAATCAGACTGTGTGGCCTGTGCCCTGGGAGGCAGGGACTCCGTCTCATACCCTGGATTTCCCCGCAGCTCCTCCCATGGTCCCAGCTTATAGAAAGCACTCAGTCTGCATTAGGACTCTATCACTTGGTCCAAACTGAAGACTTGGCATTGACCCCTCACCCTGTGCCTGGAACTGAGGGCCTGGCTCAGAGTGCAGGAGGAGGGAGGCCCCTGCCGCCCTGTGTAGCATTTTTCTCTCTGCCTTGGGGTGGTCTGTTTATTTGCTCACTGGACCAGGAGCTCCTGAGACACAGTCTTCTATCATTCATTTAAGAACGTGGCCCTGGTACCTAACACGGCAGGTGCTCAGTCAGCAGAAATTGAATGAATAAATGAATGAGGCTTGATGCTGGGAAGAGGAGGAAGCTGGGGGGATAGGAGGATGAGCTAGGGAGCCCCTGATCTCCCAGCGAAGGTTTCACATGTGCAAGAGGTGGCGGGGGGAAGGGGGTCGAAGGCCCAGGGTGAGGTCCGTGGCCCACAGCAGGGCCACCCTCTTTGAGCTTCACAGGCTCCCTGGCCAGGGGCTACTGTGATGTTTTTAATGAGCTGCAGCCTCCAGGCCAGCAGTCTGTCTCTGCTCTGGGACCTCAGTGCCATGAAATCTGGGAAAGTCCGAGTGGCCCGCTGTCGGCCCAGCTGTGTTTTGCTTTGGGAGGCCAAATCCTGCTTGCCTTGTGGTGTCAGACATTTCCTGTGAGCGTAGCCAGGTTTCCCAAGCAGCCGCTTGCCTCTCTCCTGGTGGCAACTTGGACAGGCCCTCGGTGTCCAGCTAGGGCAGTGTTCGGCAAACTGCGGCTCGCGAGCCACATGCGGCTCTTTGGCCCCTTGAGTGTGGCTCTTCCTAAGCCTTAGGAGGACCCTAATTAAGTTAATAACAATGTACCTACCTATATAGTTTAAGTTTAAAAAATTTGGCTCTCAAAAGAAATTCCAATCGTTGTACTGTTGATATTTGGCTCTGTTGACTAATGAGTTTGCCGACCACTGAGCTAGAGGGAGTGACTTGACTCCGGGGCATTCTAGGAGCAAGAGAGGGGTACACATGTCCAAGAGGGGGAGACACTGCAGGGGTTGGTGACAGCCAGAGGCCCTCTTTAAGAGAGAAGTAGATGGAGGCCAAAAGACTGGCGTCCCAGAAGGAAGATGAGAAGGAGGGGCCAGGAGAGTCTGAGGCAGCAGGCAGCACACCCTAGGAGAGCCAGGCATGGCTAGATGTTGTCCAGCTGTGGCCTGCGCTGACTGCTCCTGAGCTCTGGGTCCAGGCTTGTTCCCCAAGTCTGGGCAGAGGGCCTCCCCACCTGGGGAGCAAGAGCCAGGCAGCTGAGGAAGGGCCTTAAGAGATCGGGAAGGGCCTTAAGAGATCGGGAAGGGCGTGGTTACAACAACCTGAAACCAGCAGACCTGGGCAAACAGTGCTTCTCAGTGCTTCTCAGCTCCGCAAAGGGAAGTGAATCGCCTGGGAACTTGTTAACATGCAGCTTCTGATTCAGCAGGTCTGGGTGAGTGTCAGGTCTCAGGTGATGCTGCTGCTGCTGCTGGTCCGTGTACCTCACCATGAGTAGTGAGGGTTCTAGCCTGGGTTTTTGGACAATCCTGGGTTCCGGTCCTGGGATTTATTTACTACTCATCAGCTGTGTGATATTAGGCAAGCATCCTAACTACTCTGAGTCAGTAGTCTCTACCTGATAGGATTGTAGAGAGGATTATATGAGATCATATGGGTAGAGCACATCTTATGGTGCCTGATTTGAGTTCATGTTCAATGCCCGTTAACCATCAGCTGGCTGGTTCTCTTTGCCTTGGGGACTTGAGTGGATAGAAGACTGTGGCAAAGAGCAGCTAGAAAGTCAGGATGCATACATATGGCCATGCATGTGTGTGTCTGTGTGTGCAGACCTACTAGCAGATGTAGCAGTAGCACCAGTGGTGGCTTTGTGTCAGCTTGGTTGTTCCATAAGGACCAACCTCATCGGCTTTATGGCAGATGGGGTCAAGGTGAGGTTTAACGACATTTCTCAGAATGGGAAGGACTTTCACTGGGTTTGCTCCTTAGCCTGACCTAAGTCAGCCAGGGGACTGACTTAGAGGTTGACCCCTGGGGACATCTAAGCCTGTTTAGTCAGTACTTGGGCAACATGGGCCTGGAAGACAGTGCTGAGCAAAGCAAACGGGATGGTGGGGAGGTATCTGGAACAGTGTGGACCCCGTGGTGGTGGCTCTCAGTGGGCTGCTTCTCTTTATATCCCCTGGATTAATTTTCTATGTTGAGATAACAATTTGCCACAGTTCTATAGTTCAAACATCTGATACTGGTCTGATCAGGCTAAAGTTAAGGTGTCACAGAGGCTGTCAGGGAGAACCTGATTCCTGTTCATTCAGATTGTTAGCAGAATTCAGCTCCTTGCAGGTGTAGGACTGAGGTCCCTGTCCCTTTGTGGTAGCATCTACAAGCTGCCCACATTCCTTGACTCGTGGCCACCTTCCTATCTTCAAAGCTAAGCTATGGCAGATGAAATCTTTATGTTTGAATCCCCTCTGCTTCCTCTTTGGCTGAATTTCTCTCACAGACTCTTGTTTTCTCCACTTTAAGGGCCTATGTGATTACATTGGGCCCACCTGAACAACCCAACTTAATCTCCCTAGTTTAAGGTCAGCTGATTAGAAACCCAAATTCCATCTGCAATCGTAATTTCCTTTTGCCATTTCGTGCAACATGTTCAAAGGTATAACACCATGGGACAGAGATCATGGGGGCCAGGCACAGCCACCCACTGCAGCCCATTCCAGCGGGGACCCTCTGTCTGAAGTGGACAGCTCCATTGTCAAGGGCTTGCCACAAGGGCGGCCCGACATGATCCGGCCCCCGTAAGATCTCTGACGTCAATTCTCACCACTTGCTCTCCTCACTCACCTGTTTCTGCCACTGGTTTCCCCCCAAATGCTTTCATCTTAGGGCCGTTGCACTTGCTGTGTCGCTCCAGAACTCTGTTCGTGTCCTAGGTCTGTCATAACAAATTACCACACACTGAGTGGCTTACAACACCAGGAACTTATTCTCTCACAGTTCAGGAGGCCAGAGTCCGAAATCACGGTGTTGGTGGAAGCTCAGAGGGAGAATCAGTGCCATGCCTCTCTCCTCGCATCTGTGGGCTCCCGGCGATCCTTGTGTCCCTTAGCTTATAGCTGCATCACCCTAATCTCTGCTTCTGTTGTCACGGGGTCCTGTGTGTGTGAGGTCCTTCTAAGGCAGTGGTTCTCAACCTGTGGGTCGCGACCCCGTTGGTGGTCGAACGACCCTTTCACAGGGGTCGCCTAAGACCATCCTGCATCTCAGATATTTACATTACGATTTATAACAGTAGCAACATTACAGTGATGAAGTAGCAACGAAAATAATTTTATGGTTGGGTCACAGCATGAGGAACTGTATTTAAAGGGCCAGAAGGCTGAGAACCACTGTAATCTAAGGGCACCAGTCATTGGATTTAGGATCTCCCCTAATCCAGTAGAACCACCTCTAAACCTAACCAATTACATCTGCTAAGACCCTATTTCCAAATAAGGTCACATTCACAGGTTGGGGGTTAGGACTTCAACATAACTTTTTGGCAGACACAATTCAACCCCCGTCAAGCACGTCCCCCAACACACATGGCTTGCTTCCTCCCCTCTGGTCTTTCCCTCTCAGTGACACCTGGAGGCTCTACCAGGGGGACCCAGGCACCCCGACCCGACAGAATGGCAAGGGATATTCCTAGGAGACTGATGACCCAGAATCAGAAACGAGTTCCCTGGGGAGAGGGCAGCTGGCACAGAAGGGACAAAGAGTTCATGACCTCAGCTGGTGGCCTCCAGTTTGGCTATTCAATGTCCCCCATGGGAAAACGTGCTTATTCCCCCTTTACCGCTTCGTGACAAGGACATGTTCGCCAGGGCAGACCTGGGCTGTCCCTGACAGTCTGGCCTCCAGTCCTCCCTGGCAAGGCTGCGATGGTGAAGCAGCCGCATCTTTTGTGCCGTGTCACACACTCCTGGGGCCACTGAGTGGCGCCTCCCTGCAGCGTTGACTCAACCCTATAACCCAGACTAAGTCAAGGTTTTGGACTTGGGACTCCGGGAGTTGATTGCTTTCCTTCCTTTTCTTGTCTTCTTTTCCTGATTGTTTTTATAACTCTGAGCCCCAAGCTTGCCCCCTGGAGTTTTTCTGGAATTTCCCAATCCGTAGGACCTGGACTACACTTTGAAAAAACTTAGAACTAGGGGACCCAATCTTGCTTCCGACTGGGCTAGTAACTAGCGCAGTGTCTGTGGGGACTTCATTCCCTAAAACTGAATGTCTCTGTCTGTAAAATGGGAAGGATAATTCTTTCCTCGCTGGGAGGTGTGAGGATTAACGGAAACGGTGTGGGTGAGAAGTTTCTTGGTGAATTACTGTAATTCTTCAGCAGGCCTGACAGTGGGCTGAGGCATCTGCTTACACCTCATATACGTGAGTGGGTTACTTTCAGGAAAAACTTCTCACTGAGGCCCCGCCCGGCCATCTTTTTAAGGTTTTAACCTCAGGGCTAACCTTAGCCACTGTAGACACCAGGAGCTGTGCTTTAGGTCATTGTCTCTGGGACCGGTTCCCAACCGTTGTGCAGGGCACAGCCCGTGCGGCTGTACGTGGTGACCCTCGACCTGGCCCCTTCCCGGCGGGAGTTGTCTCCCATTTTCCTGTGATGTAATATCGTGAACCTCCGACTTGAGAGCCTCCGTTTGGCTCACTTTTTATTTTCCACTTTCTAGCATGACATGATGTACTAATTATGTTTTTTTGTCTGTTTTTCCCCAACTACAGTATGAGCTCCTCCGGGGCAGGGATCTTTGTTTTGTTCAGCTACATCCCAGGCTCTCAGAGCAGCGCCTGGCGTAGAGTAAGCACTTAATAAGTAGCTACTGAACGAACATCCTGCCGCAGTGTATCCCCAGCTGCTGCCTGGAGCAGAGACGGAGGTCTGGGGTCCATTCCCTTCTGAGCTTGCACTCGGCCCACCCCCTAGTGTGCCATTGATCAGGAAGGGGCTCTCCCCATGCCCCCAACCGGTGGGTGCCCGCCCACCCTGTGCCCGTTGGCCACGGGGGTCACCCTTTTCTCCTAAGAGTGACTGCAGGGCAGCCAGGGCAGGGCTTGGCAGACCCTGCAGAGTGCCGGGAGTCCGGGTCGGGGCTGTGGCAGCTGTGATGGGGTCTCCTCCCAGTTTCTCCCATCTCTTGGGCCTTAGAAGAGTGCCATGAGCCCCTGCCCTGGGGCAGTGGGTTTGGAAGAGGGGGGCTCAGAAGGGAGGAGTCAGAGGGAGATGCTCACTCTGGGCCTCCAGCCAGAACACACGGAAAGGGCTCTGCTGCCCCAGGTCTGAAGTCACGGAAGCCCTGCTGCTGCTTTTGAAATTGCAGAGGGACCTGTGCCTCAGTGAGAACTTCCTTCACTGCCCCCGGCAGCCAGGATGGGCAGGCACCTGGGCTTGCAGAGTGTTCTGGGCGTGGAGATGGGCCACATGAGGGTTTGTTTATGCCGCGCCCCTTGGCACTCGGTCCCTGCCGACTGTGCTCATCTCTGGGTGTAGCTGGGTGCGTAGGAAGCACCCCATTCCCGCCGGGGAGAGGGGAAGGCAGGCTGTTCTGTGCTGGGCCTTTTAGTCACTGGACACGATAGCAGGAGACAACTCCCACTTCATAGTCTCTGTGACAGATTGTGTGATGCGCAGCCTGTGCAGCTGTATGTGGGGACCCTGGACCCAGCTTCTTTCCAAAGGGAATGTCCCCATGTCGCCCACAAAGCATGTTGCTCCCAGGCTGTCTTCTCTGGCTGGGTTTAGCTGCAGAGGCCCCTTCTAGGTTTCTCTAAAAGGAAGGTGGCCTCTGGGACTTTTTAGTGTTAATGTGCGCCTCTCCAACCCCCCAAATACCTGAGGCCCATGGTGCTCAGGGCCCGGCAGGGCATAGCTGGCCATAAGGTGCTTGTGTGAATAGCAAGAAGACATGGGCTCTGGGCAGAGTCACTGAGCACGCAATCTGGCCCTTAGGTCACGAGGAAGGTGGGGCCAATGTGCCTCCCTCTGTGCAGCAGAGCCTGAAAACCCCCTCCTCCTCCACCTCTGGGCTGGTGAAGATGCCAGGCTCAGGCCTCTGGGTGCTCAGGGGAGAAGGGGGCCCAGGCTTCTTGTTCCCCCGACAGAACAAGTGGGCAGATTCAAGGGAAGTAGTGTCTGCTTCCTGCACACTTGCCTTCCTCCCTCTCTAAGCTTGAACGTGGACATCTGGCCTAGATGGCCCGGGACAGCCCCCATATCTCTGGTGAAGACTGCATGACGCCCCTTTTCAGGACTCTCCCCGAGCTGAGGATTATCAGGATGCTTCCCCAGGTGAGATGCCAGAGAAGGGCTTCCTCCCAGCCCAGCCCTGCCCCAGCCCTCTACAGCCTCTGTCATAGGAGCTGTTGGCCTCCTATCTGCCCACAGCTGCAGCAAAGTGATGGAGAAAGCTACAAGCCTCTTCCTCTTCTACTTCCCCTTCCTCCTCATCACCATCCACAGGGCTCGTTGCACTCTGCTCTGAGTTTCAGGCACTGTGATGGGGTCTCCTCCCCTTCTCTCTCCTCTCTTTTCCTCCCCTCCCCACACCAGAGTCACCAGCTCAGTGACATCCCGGAAATGGATGTTGCACACATGTCTTGGGGCCTATTATGTTGAGCCCAAGTACGGCATAGACGTGGAGTGGGGTGCGGGGCTCCACCTGCCGCTGGGATGGGGGCAGGCACCCAGGCCAGAGGGACAGGGAGACCCAGTGCTCACCACAGCCCTGACCTAGCCTCAGCCTAAGGGGGCGCCTAGAAGTGTGGCTACAGTGGCCAATGTTTCAGCCAGGACTGCGTGGGACTAAGGTTCTGGTTGAGGTGACATTCTATTTCACAACAGGGTGGTGGTTAGGGGAACTTTGGTGTGGTGTTAGAATGAGGTTATAACCTGAGGGTTGTGGTTAGGGTTGGGTGAGGGTTATGTCATAGTAGAATTGAGGACTGCGGGTTTGTCAGCGCGGTAGGGTTGTTATTTTAACCTCTCATTTTTGAGCATTATTGAGTCAGCTGTCCTACTATGCGAAGCCCTTTACCGGCTCCGCCTAATTTAATGTTGGGAATAGTACGGCATCGTGGTTAAGATCATGGGTCATGAGTCAGACCCCAGTTTTATCTGATTCTGTTGCTGCGTAGCTGTTTGATACTACAGGGTGTCCCCAAAAATATGTATACACACTGTAGGAGCTCATAGCTCACTTTTGAAAACAAAGTGCATTTTCATAAACTCTGCCTTTATAATCATTCAAAGTGTGTGTATACATTTTGGAAGGACACCCTATATATGAGTTTCTTCACCTCCCCGAGTCTCAGTATACATTGCTGATGCAAATACTGGACAGAATAAGATAAAACACAGGGTTGCAGTCAGAGTAAAAGAAAATATCGTGGATAAGGTGCTAAGCCACATAGCTCAGTGCTCAATACCTGATAGGTGATGCCCTTTCTATCAGGGATTCCAGCAGGAAAAGGCGACACCCTCCGTGGGGAAAGTTCGATAAAGGGCCTATCTGCAAGGGCACAGACAGGGTTAGGGGAGACCACAAAGGAGGGGGTCCCCAGGGGCAGCTGCGCTTCACCACGAGCTTTGCGCTGCTTTATCAGTCTTCCCCCCTCCAGGTCTCAAGGGGACAGGGAGCAGGGGCCACTGACACCCAGCGCGGCTGCAGCCGTTGGGCCACGACAGGGCTGTGGCCTCTGGTAGAGGAACACGGCCTTCGCCCACCGGCAGAGGCCCCTCAGGAGGGAGCGGGGGATGCATACCCCTGCTCCCTGCGGGGTCCCACGTGGGCTGGGGTGGGTAGGAGATCTCCAGCTCATTGGCTAGTCCCCACAGTGACCCGGTGAGGAGGAGACTGCTGCTGCCCCCCCCTCCACAATGAGGAAGCTGAGGCAGGGCGATTGCAGCCCAGCTCTGCTCGAGGCTCCGGGACCCATGCGAGCAGTCATTTTGCTAAGCAGCCGCCAGCGCAGGTGAGCAGAGACAGGTGCAGACCCGCCAGCCTGGGGTGGGAGCTGCCGAGGACTGGGGCCGGCGGGGCACTCAGTGTCTTTTTCAGGAAACTATGGCATCCTGGCCAGAGCCTGGAGCAGCATTCCCCACGGCCATGTGTGGGGAGCCTGCTGGGTCATTAAAACATTAATGTATGCAATTTCCAGCATCCAGCTTGAAAAAAAATAGTGACAAACATTTAAAGCTTGTGGCTGTACTCATAGCATTTAACTGACCTAATCCTCTAGGATTTTTGTTTGAAAAGAGTTAGGGAGAGATGAAGCAAGGAGGGAATGGAAAGACAGTTAATACTCATTCTCCGATGCCCCAGGGAATGTCTGTCCCATCCGGTGGCTTTATGCAGACCATGGCTGCTCAGTAAATGCCACCTCTGGGTTGAAGGGGGGGGAGGGGTTGGGGAGGATTGCAAGTGAGAGAGAGAGAGAGACCCGCGGGGTGTGGGTGGAAAGCTGTGCTGCGAGATCATGCTTCAAAAATCACGGAGTTTCTTCAGGTCCTGTGAATTTTCCTTTTAAGCTCAAGATTTTCGAATATATATCAGGTTTCATCCCTTGTTCACAATGTAGAGGAAGTTTCAGATGCATGGTTCTAGTCGTTTTTCCAGTTACGCAATGTTTAAATCTGCCACCACTTAACTAATTTGCCACCATCAGAAAAGGAACTGTAAGTTTCCTGGGTGAAAAGCACTTTACCCAAACAAAGTGGTACCAGAGCGTACAGTCAGCCTTCTGTATCCGCGTCCACATCCGCAGATTCAACCCACCACGGATAGAAAATACTCAAAAAAAAAGTGACGTTGTTGCTAACAGACCTAAGAGTCAGTACTGAACATGTATGGACTTTTATTTTTGTCATCATTCCCTAAAACAATACAGTATAACAACCATTGACATAGCATTTACATTGCAGTAGGTGTAAGTAATCTAGAGATGATTTTAGAGTATGTGGGAGAATATGCATAGATTACATGCAAATTCTACATGATATTATGCAAGGGACTTGTGCATCCATGGACTTTGGTATGTGTGAGGAGGGGTCCTGTAACAATCTCCCATGAATACGGAGGGAGGGTTGTATTATGATAACAGCAAGGGACTCTCAAATGTATACTTGTTTCCACTTGTCGAGTTGAGTCAATGTGTTAGCATTCTTCCTTATCCTCCCCCATCACCAGCTCACCTATGTGCGCGCGCACACACACACACACACACACACACACACACACACCATCTCTGGTGGGGGGCTAAGGAGGAAGCTTTAAGTCTTGCAAGATAATTTCCCGGAAAAGGAAAATGGTTAAATGCAAAGTCATCTGATGACCGTGGTGGTAAGATTGGCTGCTTAGGACCCAGAGGGGTGTGTATGCATGACTGTCTGTCTGTCTGCAGATGACATAGTGACTATTGCTAAATGATTTCCAATAACAAAATGTGAAAACACATAGTTCTTTTGTTAGCCACATTGCTGTGGTTTTGTGTCCGTGATTCACTGTGGAAGTGAGTAGCTGTGACAGGCATTTTGTGGTTGTTTTTTTCTTCTTCTTTTTTCTCCTAAAAAAATATTTGTGAAAGGTCTAAGATTCAAGGAAGTCCAGTGCTTTTAGAAAAGAAAAATCCCCGTTCCTTGCAAAACGAAGACTGCAAATCAAAACCTCTGGAGCTACCACATCTCTCCTCCCAGCTGGTCCCCTACACTGCGTTCTCCTCCCCGCCTCAGCCCCTGGCTGCTGACGAACATGTCCACCCACAGGGGCACCCAATGGACGGTGGGGGGTTGCATCAGAGGCCTCTCGAGGGAATCTGGTCCTCAGGGGAAGCGGGGTGTCTTTCTGAGCCCCCAGCCAAGCCACACTCTTGGGAAGCAAATTGATTTCACATTTGGTTCTGTCTTTGAGGTTCTTGGGTCAAGGTCAGAGCCCCTATAGCAGGCAGTAGTGTGTGAGGGAGGAATTGTGAAATCACTTATGCCTTATGGTTAGACCAGTCTGGGTTTGGTTCTCAGCTCTACCACTTAACAGCTATGCTGCCTAGAGCAAATAATATAACCTCACAAGCCTCAGTTTTCTCATCTGTAAGATGGGGATGACATCACTACCTTCTGTAATGGTCAGGAGGATTTACTAAAAAATACATCTGACACCTTTTAGATGTGCCATGGAAGCACCCACTCTTATTTGTCCCTAGACTTGGGGGTTTATCTGAGCCTTTTGGTTGCATCAAAAAGCAGCAGTGGGAAATAGGAACTCGGAGTTTGCCCAGAACACGTGAAGGTGTTTCTGGCCCAAGTGAGGTTTCCTGTCATGGCCAAGGGTGAGCATCAGGGTGGGGAATGTCACCCCCAACGGCAGATGGAGCTTGGGCCCTGAGACACACTCAGCACCTCCCGGCTGGTGGGGACCCCGGGCAGGGTAACAGCCTCTCTGTGCGTTAGTTTTCTCTTCTGAAAAACAGGAGCTGATAGTTCCTACAGCAGAGAGTCGCTATCGGCATCAAATGTAAAGGGCTTAACAAAAATACAAAATGAAAATGCCTGTAGCTGATGGCTGGCATAGACTCCGTTGGTCGCTTTGAGCTGCTACATTACTGAGCGAAGACGCCTAAGGTTGGGTCCCAGTTCTCATAGAAATCTCCTTTTATTTGTGGTCCTGGGGCCGAGTTTCAGCTCCTGAAAGAGCGTGCCAGCCCCTGAGAGCGTATCCTTGACCCAGGCCCCCCACTGCCTTTGTCTACAATGGGCCTGTCCAGGCGAGTCCGGGAGTGGGGCAAACTCATCTGAAGTCACAGGCCTGTGTTTTCTGTCCAATCATGCAGGCCTGTTCAGCTCTGTGTGTGTGTGTGTGTTGGGGGGTGAGGGGGACAAGGGGAGGGGGAATGCACGTGTGTGTGTGTG
>NW_006383013.1:917892-919982 GCF_000327345.1 Myotis davidii | reverse complement strand
AGGAGTCGCCTAATGCCATCGGAAAACACGTATATAATTACATATTGTTTTTGTGATTAATCACTATGCTTTAATTATGTTCAATTTGTAACAATGAAATTGGGGGTCACTACAACATAAGGAACTGTATTAAAGGGTCGCGGCATTAGGAAGGTTGAGAACCACTGGTCTATGGGATGGTGTGTGTGTATGTGGTGTATGGGGGGTGGCGTGTGTGTGTGTGTGTGTGTGTGTGTGTGTGTTGGGGGGCATATTATAGAGGGTAGAGGGGTACCAAAGGCCATGAGCTGGGAACTCAAGGGTTCAAAAGGGGGGCATCTCATGCCAGTTTGATGGTAGTGAGATGCCCATATACCATCTCCCTGGCTTGGGGACGTGATCCTAGCTCTACCCCTCAGCCTAAAGGCCTCTCCTCTCCTTCCTCCTCCTCCTCTGATCTCCTGGAACCCTTGTCATGTGTCCATAGGCCCTGACTTGTGTTTTCATTCCGTTCAATGGCTTCAGCCCTCCCACCACTTGGTTTGATCAGGGTGGGAACTCATCACCATTTATCATGTGCCTCTTTGCAACTCACTGGTGATGAGGCTCCGAGGGGCTTCTGGACCCTTGGAAGACTGAGGCACCCCTGCTTCAGGACTGCTCTGAGGCGGGGATCAGGCCCCAGGCCAGGCCTCAGTGCCCCCCAGAGAGTCCCCTAGACGTGCACAGTTCCTGCCCACCTCTGCCTTACTTGCTGCAAGGAAGCAGGGTGCTGTGTTCCCCTGAGCAGCAGGATGTGGTCGGGGCAGCAGACACTCCCCCAGGGCTCTGCCCCTCCCCACCTGCCAGGAGCATCCCCCGGGACCTGTATGCAAAACCCCTCAGACCTGGGTGTGGCCGCAGGAAGAGCTGGACCTCAGAGCAGGGGGATGTGACTCACAGGCGGCTGGGCGGGGCGGGGCCTTGACTGGCCAGTGAGGTCAGGGGGGTTGGAGGAGTGGACACAGCGGGATCAGCGCAGGAGAGGTCTGGAGACACTTGGGGGAGGCTGGCTCCGGCCCTTCCAGGAGGGCGCCAGGGAGTGAGGGTGCTGGTGTTGATGCTGCTGCATCAGCGTGTCAGGCAACAGGCGCGGTGGGTCCCCCGGGCACTGCCCACTGAGCAGCCTCCCCACCGGTCTCTCAGAAGTTGTCAGTCTGCAGCCCTGCCCTGAGCAGGACTGTCTGTGGCCTCCTCTGGGGCACACAGGACACAGGCCCAGGATTCCAGGGCCCGGTGCTCTGCCTCTCCGGGCTGCCCTGTGGCTGCTCAGCTCTGGCTCTTTGGGAGACTTTCCTCACACTGGGCTGAACCCTGCTCCCTGTGACATGGGCCTGTCCTCAGAACCCCGTCTCTTTTCTGCCACAGCCCCGCTGACATCTCCTGGCAGAGAGTGCAGTTTGGGGGGCTGACAGCAAGGCCGGGAGGGTGCTGCTTCCCCCGGAGCAGAAAGGCAAGCGCCTGGGTATGAGTGAAGCTTCCCAGGGACCAAGCATGCAGTGAGGCAGTCAGGGGAGCCTTCTAGCCCTGTAGTTATAGGCCGAGGTAGACTTCCGGGTTCAAATCCCAGCTCCTCCATTTCCTCTACTGTGCTGTCCAGTGCGGTGGCACCCAGCCACATGGGGCTACTTAAATTTAATTTAATGTAAAACTCAGTTGCTCAGTCACACAAGCTGCACTTCCAAGTATTCCAAAGTCACAAGCAGCCCAGCCAGTGTGGCTCAATGGTTGAGCGTCAATCTATGAACCAGGAGGTCATGGTTCGATTCCCAGTCTGGGCACATGCCCTGATTGTGTGCTTGATCCCCAGTGTGGGGCTTGCAGGAGGCAGCCGATCAATGATTCTCTCTCATCATTGATGTTTCTATCTCTCTCCCTCACCCTTCCTCTCTGAAATTAATAAAATGTATATATATTTTTAAAAAGACACTCAGGCAGGAGCATGCCTGGCAGGTGTCAGGAACAGCAAGGAGACATGTGTGGCTGCTAGACACAGACAGACACACAGAGCGACAGAGGCAGAGAGAGACAGAGATGCCCCAAGGAAGGGAGGTAAGGAGGGAGGGAGGAGT
>NW_006383013.1:909729-917723 GCF_000327345.1 Myotis davidii | reverse complement strand
AGGGGTCCCAGACTGCGAGAGGGCGCAGGCTGCAGGCCAGGCTGAGGATCCTCCCCTCACCCTCCAGTGCATGAATCTCGTGCACCAGGCCTCTAGTATATAAATATGTAAATATATAGAGAGAGATATATTTTAAAAGTTACCAGCAGCTAGTGATTAACAGATTGGATACCACAGACTAGCGAGCATTTCATCAACACAGAAGGTTCCACTGGACAGTACAGATCTAGGTACATGACCTTGGACAAGTTCCTTAACCTCTCTGTGCCCCAGTTTTCTTTTATGAAAAATGGGGTTAATAACAGTCCCAAGACCTTACGGTGGTTGTGAGGATTAGATAACATAAAGCATATAACATATAACTCCATAAGTGTCCATTATTGTTGTCTAGGACAAGTGGGGCAGGGTTCAAGTCCCCCCCTCCCCACAGGGAGCCCACCAAGCTGGTACCGGTGATACCCAGAGGCTGGAGAGCGATGGCTGTGGCTGGTTCTCACCTGCTCAGCCCTCAAGCTCTGTCTTGCCCAGAATCAGCAGGCTCCTGGCTCTGTGCCAAGGTCACGGTGTTCCCTCCCCCTCCCCCACCAGGCCTGGGTGCCGCTTGTTTCCTGCTGGGGCCGGGCAGGGTTGTGGCAGGGACTGGCACAGGGCTTGTGGCTACACCATCGTGGGTGCCTGGGGGGTTGGCACTGACCGTGACCTGGGCGTGAGGCCTGCCTGGCCAGCCAGGAGGACAGAAGGAGCAGCCAGTGAGGGCTCCCCCTTGCCTTGCCAGTGCCCAGCTTCTCAGGGGAGACGGTGCCACCTGGGAGGCACCAGGCATGTTCGCCTGCAGTCCCGGGAAGGAGAGCTCCGCCCCTTTGGCCAGGAGCAGAGATGGAGTCCTGGGAAGAGCTCTCTTCCTGTTCCCCTCCTTCCTCTCTGCCTGCTCCCTCTCAGCACCTTCACAGCCTCTCGCTCTGCCTGCCCCTTTAGCCTGGGGGCTCCCAGGACTCCCCCCGCTCCCGCCTTCTTTACTCTCTCTACTCCTATATTTCTCAGTGTTTAGGTGTCAGAGCACCTGGAAGTCATAAGAAATACCATAAACGATCAATGTAATTAATTCCACGATCAGAGCTGGGAACAGTTTTATTAGCAGAAACTATGACGATCGTCTGTATGTGCAAAAGAAAAGGCCTGGCGAAGGGCACACACGAGTAGAATAAGCTGTCAAGTGACGTGCGGTGGGCTGTTGCCGCGCTTCCCGTTAATATGCACTCACGGCTTGTTCATGTGTTTTATCGCGTGTGAGCGGACAAGTGGTAGCAAGTACCAAAGGTTAGAGACGGGTGGATGGGAGCGTAACTCAACCCTGAGACCAGTGCGTTCATTGATGCATTTCTCCCTTGAAATTGGGACGTGTTTGCAGAATTAGTGCCTCAGTCCAACAGTGGAAGGCATGCTGGAGTGCGGTTTGTTCTGCACACTTTCCCTGAGTGATATCACTCCTCTTTTACTCTGTAACCACCACCTCTGCACTTGGCTCTCCCTCCCCCACCAGCCCCTTCGCTCTCCTGAGTAGCTCTTCCTGGGTGTTTCCATCTGCAGATCCATCTTGAGACACTCAACACGCATCCTGTCCAAAACGGAGCCATTTCTTGGATCTCTTACATTGGGATCTTGGCATCTGCCCATTTGTCTAAGCCACAGTTGGGAATTCTCTAGGACTTAAATATCCTTTGAATCTATGCTTTCCTCTGGGTACCACCCTTGGTCCTTATAGCCTAGAGAAGAGCCTCCAGTCCTCCTTAACCTGATCCGTCCACCACCAGGTAATCTTTCACCAGAGATGGTCATTTTAAAAGGCCCATCCTATCATGTCCTAGACCTTCTTAAAGACCACGAATATCTCACGGCTAATATGTGGCTTCCACTGTGCCCCCACACCTTTGCTGGGATGCCGGTCCCTTTGCTAAGCCTCCATTGAAGCAAACAGAGTAAGAGGGTCTTTGCCATCCCTGGACCTCAGTGCCTAGCATGTGAAGGCACTCAATAGGTGCTTCTTGAATGAGTGAAAGAAGCTGGGCTGCTCCAAAGTCTCCAGGGGCCCCCCCTTACCCATTCAGTACAGCCCAGGCAACCCTCCCCGCACCTTTTAGGCCCTCCCCCATATGCACCAGACTTACTCTTCTTAACTCCTCAAAGCCTCAATGTCCTCACCTGTAAAACAGTGATAAAGAAATCACAAGTGCTGGGGTGGCTTAAGGATGAACATCCCTGGTTTGGTAACCTCACTCTGTGCCCGGGAGTCCTGCCACCTTCAGCAAGGCGCAGGCAATCCCTCCCCGGTGTTCTTGACTGTAAAATGGGGATAGTGAGTAACCCTTAGGGGTATGGAGAGGCCCACGTGAGCTGATGCATGCGATGTGCATTGCTGGCATAGAGGCTGGGACAGAGGCTGGCACAGAGAGAGTATCCATTGCACTGTAACACTAGCTTATTCCCCATCCACTCCTTCCCCTGTTACTGCTTCCCAGGGCATCCTTCCAAGGTTGCTTTATGAATATGCAAATACATGCAACAGGTGTCCCTCTTTTCTCTCTTTTTACCCCAAAGTTTACATGTCCCACACGGGAGTCAGCAGATTTTTCTCCATACAAGGCCAGCTAGTAAATAGTTTAGGCTCTGAACAGCAGATGGTTTCTGCGATTCCTCAGCTCTGAGGGAAAGCAGCCTCTGACAACGAGGGCGGCTGTGTTCCAATTAACTTTGTGGAAACTTAAGTTTGATTTTCTTTTTTTTCCTTTATTTAATTTTTATTTAATTTTATTTTTTATTGTTAAAGTATTACACATAGTAGTACATATATCTCCTCCCCCCCCATTGCCCTTTCCCCAGCCTCCTTAAGTTTGATTTTCATATCACTTTCTCATGTCATGAAATATCCTTCTTCTTCTTTTGATTTTTTTCAACCATTTAAAAATGTACAAAAATGACTGCTGTTTCACTGTCTGTACAAACACAGGGAGAGGGCCAGATCCGGGGCTGTTCTTCCGCTTTTCAAAGCGTCTCGGAGACCTTCCCTACGATGTAGAGGGGCTGCTGCTCTCTGTTTTGAGGGCGGATGACTCCATCCTGTGGATGTAGCCTAGCTGTTTGACCAATCCCCTAGGGCAGGGCACTTCAGTTGTTTCTATTCTTTACAAAATATTGTTATTACAAAATAGCGCTGTTATGGATAATCTCGCCCATCCACCGTTTTTGACATTTACAAGTGTCTTGGGTCAGATTCCCCTGGAGGTGCAGCTGGGAAACGGATTCTAGTGCTTTATTGGGGGGAGAGCAAAGGGAGGAGGGGAAGCAGAATGGGTTGGTGGAAGTATCACACAATCTCACTCACATGTGGAATTTAATGAACAAAACAAACAGATGAGCAAACTGGATCCAGAGACATAGAAGCATGGAACAGTCTGTCGAATCTCAGAGGGAAGGCATGGGTGGATGGGTGGGAAGAGATTAACCAAAGAATTTATATGCATATATGCATAACCCATGGACACAGACAATAGTGTGGCGAAGGCCTAGGACGGGGCTGGGGGTGGGCTAGAAGGGATCAATGGGTGGAGAAAAGGGGGTATCTGTAATACTTTCAACAATAAAGTTAAATTTAAAAAAAAAGAAAAGAAAAGAATGGGCAGGTGGGAAGAGCCACGTGAGAACTGGTCCTGGAGAAATCAAGCCAAGGCCTGGTTAAGGGTGGAGCATGAGGAGTGGTCCCACCTTGAGGCAAGAGGGTGGAGCTTTGGAGCTTCTGGTTCAAGCAGTCATTGGCTTAGTGGTCACGATAGTGGGCAGAGCCTGTCAAGTGGCTGCCATCAGCCTAGAGCAGGACTCAGAAGAAGCCAATGGGGACCTGGGCTGGGCACCTGCAGCGTCCACCACAGCAGGTTTATCTGCAGCGCAGTCTCAGAGGTGGAACTGGAGGGGCAAAGCATAGGTGCACTGTGCTGGGGGTAGACTTTACCCAATTGCTGTCCATAGGGCTGTACCAATTTACATCCTTACCAACAACATCCGAGAGTGCCTGTGACGGCATAATCTATGATCTCATCGAATTAGTTTATTATTAAACTTTGGGATTTTTGCTAATCGGATGGGTTACAGAATGCCATCTCAGAGTCGTTTCCATTTGCACATCTCTTAGAATGAGAAAGATTGAGCACATTTTCATGCGTTTAGGAAAACTTGTGTTTTTTTCTGTGAGCTGTTCATATTCCTTTGCTGATTTTTCCTTTCGGACTATTGGTCTGTCTTTTTTCTTTGTAAGAGCTCTTTATATTTTATGGAAATTGGTCTTTTATTATACGCTAGAGGCCCAGCGCGCAAAATTGCACGAGATCCCAGACCCGCCACACTGGTGGGACCTCAGACCAGCCAACCTGCTGCGCCGTGAGACCCATCAATGCACCTCCTGGTGACCAGTCATTTGGTCGTTACAGCCACTAGCCTTTTATAATATAGACAAGTTGCACATATTTTTCTCATTTTGTCATTTTACTTCGTTTAAGCTGGTTTTGGCCAAACCTAGTGTTTTGATCATAGGGGTTGTTTGGACAAGTAGATAATATATTATGTAAAGCACATAGCATGCACCAGGCCACTGCCTGATAGGCACTGCATAGGTGTTATCTCCCTTCCCTCCTCTCTCCTCAATTCTGTGCTTTATCTAACTGTGTTCATTATTCTTCCTTAAATATGGCTCATGCTTCCCACCTCCATACATTTTCTTATGTTATTTTTCTTACCTGGAATGTCTTGCTCCTCACTTTTGACTGTAAAATTCCTAACCGTCTCTTGAATGGGTAGTTCAAATGTCAGTCTTTCTTGCCTCTGAATTCCTACACCTCTGTTAGCCATCCTAGTCCACCATGGATCCTTATTTACATACATTTGCTGTGCATTTCCTGAGCTTCAGTTATCTTATCTATAAAATGGAGTTGCTGGGAGAAATAGAGATTTATTTTCATTACAAAAGGATGCATGTTTTCTATAAAAAATTTTACAGAAAAAATTCCACAGATATAAAAACATATAAAGTTTAGAACAGTAGTTAGACATACATAGGCACCCTCATTCCCCAGAGGCAGCCACTGTCACAGGTCCTTCCAGACCTTTCCAATGCCTGTGTAAATGGTTTTAGGGGGAGAGAGGGAGAAGTTTTCTTAAAACACAAAACCAGAAGCATACTCTCCATATTATTCTGCAACTTACTTTCTTTTTTTAAAAAAAAATATATTTTATTGATTTTTTACAGAGAGGAAGGGAGAGGGATAGAGAGTTAGAGACATCAATGAGAGAGAAACATCGATCAGCTGCCTTCTGCACACTCCCCACTGGGCATGTGCCTGAAACCAAGGTACATGCCCTTGACCGGAATTGAACCCGGGACCCTTGAGTCCGCAGGCCGACGCTCTATCCACTGAGCCAAACCAGTTAGGGCTGCAACTTACTTTCTTTTATTTAATAAAATAACACAAATAAGATGATGCACTGAATCAGTGCTCAATGAATGGTAGCTATAACTGTCCTATCCACCTTGCAGTGATTTTTTAAATGTTCTTTTGGCACAGGCCGACGCTTACCAAGCAAAATCGCATATGAAAGCCCATTTATAAATGAGATAGGGTGGAGCTGCCAGTGAGGATGAAGGTGGCCGGGGGGAGGGCACAGAGCCCCTTACCCATTTGTTTTCCCATTGCCGTTTGAACACCTAAGAGTGTTGGGCAGGGTGTAGGCACATCACATTTAACTAAGTGACATCATTATGGGGATGTACTGTCCAGGCAAGCTGGTGGTTACCCTGCTGGTCTTCAGCTGGCCCTTAAGGGATTTGAGCTCAGGAATCTTGGGGCCATTAGTGTGGAGTTCCAATGAGAGAAACATGTGACAGCATGTTAAGTGAAAAATCTACAGGTGATGACAATAGTTTAAGAACATAGACGAGCAAAGGTTGAAAGGAAATATGCAAAATTATTTGCTCTCTTGGGGTGGGGGTGATCAATTCATTTTTTCTCCTTGAATATTGCTGTTATATTATTTTTGCAATAAAACAAATGAAAGGGATATTCTAAGTTCTGCCCCTGAATCAACCTGTGAATGTGTATATGTTGGGCACCCACGCCACAGGTAATGTGCTAGAAAGGTTGCATTAAGAAGTAGCAGAGGGCTGGCGTGGCTCAACGGTTGAGCATCAACCTGTGAACCAAGAGGTCACGGTTTGATTCCACGTCAAGGGCACATACCTCACTTGCAGGTTCCCCAGCCCTGGTGGGAGTATTTGGGAGGCAACCAATCGATGTGTCTCTCTCACATCGATGTTTCTCTCTCTCTTTCTCCCCCTCCTCCTTCCCTTCCACTCTCTCTAGAATCAATGGAAGAAATATCCTCAGATGAGGATTTAAAAAAAAAAAAAAAAGGAAAAACAGAAAAGGGCAGAGGGCCCTGGCCAGGTGGCTCAGTTGGTTGGAATGCTGTTCCATACATCAATCCCCGGTCAGGGCATGTCTCTCTCTCTCTCTCTCTCTCTCTCTCTCTCAGTCAATCAATAAAAACATCCTTGAGTCGGGGTAAAGAAAAAAAAAAAGAAGTGGCAGCGGGTAGGCACAGATCTTGGTTTGGGGCAGGGGCTGGTCCATAGCGTCTCACAGACTCAGAATGTTAGAGCTACACGGGACCGGTCTAACACCTTCATTTTGCAGTCAAGGGAACTGAGGCCCAGAGAGGCTGAGTAACTTGCCCAGAATGCTCAGCCAAAGCCTGGCTTTTCCACATTTGGGTAGGCACTCCCACTGACCCAGCTGGCTGGCCTTAGCGCAGTCCTCTGCCAGGGCACCTTCATTTTCTTGGCAGCCAAAGAGAGAGCACTCTTCTGGTGCAGGTGGGGGTGGGCAACCCTGTGTAAACCCCTGCGCCTCGGTTGTCTCCACAGGAGCCTGAGTGAGCTCAGCCAGCCCCGCCCCTCCCAGCCGCGCGTGGGGCTGTCCCGGACCGTCAGACTTTACCCGGCCACCTCAGCCAATGGCCAGCTGACGTCCAATGCCCTGCCCGCGGGACCAGGCCTTGAGCGGAGGGATGGTGCCCAGCAGGCAGCATACCTGGACCACCCGTCATCCCCCTGGGGTAAGGATGCCCTCTCTTGGGGCCCTGGAAGAGCAGGGCATCTCAATCTTTGGTTTTCTTCTCCCTGTCTTGCTTCTCTCCTCCATTCTCACTGAAGGGCTGAGTTGTCACCTGTCCCTCATCCTCTCAGCCAGTCAACAAACAATTATCCAGTGCCAGGTCCCGGGGGGTCCCAAACCAACTGATCGGGGCTTTGTCCCTTTGAGACCCTTAGACTTGGGTTGCTCCATCTCTGCCCCATCTGTCACCTGTCCTGCTTGCACTTCCTTCATGTCGGGCTCTGAACCTCATCTCCCTGGCCTGGCCCTGCCAACTCATCCTTCCTACAAACCTCCTGGACCAACCCAACCAGTTGCTTCCTGAGCACCCAGGACTGGTCCTCTGCTTCCCAGAGGAGACAACCGGCGGCCCCTGTGGATTCACGCCTCTGTACATGCTCGGTCACCACCCAACAAGCCTTCCCTGTGTGCCTGGGCGCCCTCCCGTTCCCCAGAGCAGCGACTCCAACTGCTCACACTTTCCCAGGTCCCAGCCCTTAGGCACATGGACATGCCTGCCCCTCCCGGAGAGTGCCCGCTTCCTCCCTTCCTGCCCCACCACCAGCACAGTGTCCCCTTCACCTCAACCCCTGGCCATGCTGACTTCATTTCTTTTTTGTTCCATTTTGAAAATTGAGGTATAATTCACATAACGTTACATTTTAAAGTGTACACGTCAGTGGCTTTCAGTCTATCCACAATTGGATGCAACTGCCACTGTTAACTAATTCTCAAACATTGTCATCCGTCTAAAAAACAACAACCCAAATCCTTCATAGGCATTAAGCAGTCACTCCC
>NW_006383013.1:895839-909636 GCF_000327345.1 Myotis davidii | reverse complement strand
GACCACTTCTAGCCCCCTCCACCCCAGGCCTTCACCATCCTATTGTCTGTGTCCATGGGTCACACCTCCTTTCTTGATTGCTGTGGAAAGCCAGGCCGTCACAGGTCCTCCCCTTGCCCCCACTGTCCTCCCCTTCAGCCTGTACCTCTCCTAGCCTGTACCTTTCCTGGCAGCTTATACACACAGACTTATTTCTCCCCTTTTCTCTGGCTTCCTCTCCCTCCTCTCCCATCAGTCAAGCTTCTTGAACCGGTGACCACATAGACTTTTCACACTTTCCCTCCTCAACCCCTCTGCCTTGCCGCTTCCCTCTCCGGGCTCCCCACACCAAATGAACCCCCCTCCTTGGAATGTCCACTGCTACCACCCCGAAGTGAAGCAACCTCAGCTCACGCCGCTGCGTGACTTCCGCCTGGTCACCTGCCTCCCCTCCACCTGCACACCAGCTGGGAGGACACTCGCCCCCCACATTTCCTCTTCCATCTCTTACTGGAATTTTCAGTGACTTCCTACTGCCCACCAAATAAAGTACCAATCCTTGTTCTGGCAACCAGTCTCCCACCCGCCCCCACCTTCCCCAGACCTGTCTCGAATCGTTCTTTCAGGCTTTATCTTCCTCCACTTCTCCTAGAAAACTGCACTCCGGAGGGTCTGAGCTACATTCTGTTCTCTGCCCTTTGCTTCAAGGCCCAGCAGCACCGCTTGTAACCCAACCTTCTCCGAGCCTGTTTCCTTCCCTGCGAATTGGAAATATTAGCTTGGCTGTAGGGACACGGCCAATATCCAACCATTCTAACCTACAAAATGGCATCTTCTAATGGTTCAACCTAAAATAAGACTCGAGAGCATTGAGAGTAAAGTGCATAAAGCATGAGCTTATTGCTGCACATTGACGTCCCTCAATAAATGCTGGTCCGGGGGCTTCTCACAGGTGTTACCCTGCCCCAACGATGGGCCTTGTATCCAGTGGGTACTGAGCAAATGCCCTTGGGATGGGCTCACCCCTGGCCCCTGGGCCTTTCCAACCAGCCTCTGGAGGTCACAGCTGTGCCTCTCAGCCCTGCCCCCTGGACCCAAGCCCTCTCTCTGCAGGTCTGAACCTCACGGAGAAAATCAAGAAGATCAAGATCATCTTCACTCCTACCATCTGCAAGCAGACCTGTGCCTATGGGCACTGTGCCAACAGCTGCGAGCGTGGCGACACCACCACCCTGTACAGCCAGGGCGGGCATGGGCATGACCCCAAGTCTGGCTTCCGCATCTGTGAGTCCCTTCTGCCCTTAGACGACAGTTCCTGGCTGGCCCTGTCTCCCAGGTTATTGGGGGGGGTCGAAAAAAGGCATGAAAGGGCGCTTTAAAAGGGCCAGGGCTGGTTCTTATCTCCCCTTCTTCACCCCGGGGCCTCCTGGAAAGTCCCTGCATTCCAGGTGACGCTGTGCCAATTTGGAGCATGACTGCGCCCTGCTTCTGTTGTCACCCACTGCGGCCGGGGGGGGGGGGGGGGGGGGGGGGTTGCTGCTCTGTTCTTCCACCGCCCGTCACCTTGAGGTCCATGTTATAGATTTCTGCCAGATCCCCTGCCTGAATGGAGGCCGCTGCATCGGCAGGGACGAGTGCTGGTGCCCCTCCAACTCCACCGGGAAGTTCTGCCACTTGCCCGTCCCAAAGCTGGACAGGGATCTTGTAGAGAGGGGCTCCCACCACAGGGTCCTGCTGGAGGGCCCATTGAGGCAGTCCACCTTCACCTTGCCGCTCTCCAACCAGCTGGGTGAGTGCGGGGCAGGGATGTGGGGCTGGGCATCCTGGGTTACCCGGGAGGGTGGGTGTGGGCATTGTATAGGAGGGAACAGGCCTCCAGGCCTTTCTTCACAGTCAAACCTCCCTCCTTCTCCTCCACCCTCAGGCCTCAGTTTTATTCCCTAAACTCCCCTCCCATCTGAATTCAGCAATGTAGTTGCCCTTACCCCATACTGGGTGCTATGCATGAGACAAAAGAGTATGAGGTCAAGGTCCTGCCTTCAAGGAACGCATGAACCTGGATAACAGAGGAGGGTGGACAGGAGAGAGAGAGCATTATAGAACACTTCATTTCCCCTGCCTTCCATCACTAGGTGCCAAACTAAGGTACAAAAATATAGGAGGTCAGGGATGGAGAGACCCCTAAGCCTAGGGTGTTCAGGGAAGGCTGCATGGAGGAGGTGGACTTCGGTTAGGACTTAAACACTGGGTACCTTTGGTTACTCAGAGAGGAGGGGAGGGGTCCCTCTGTGGAGGGACTGGCGCGAGCGAAGGCACGGATGTGGGACCACGCGGGCTCAGTGCGCCGGAGCTCAGGGGTGCACAGGATCATGGGGAAGGTGGAGTCAGGAAGACAGCTTAGAAGTTGATAACGAAGGTCCTTCATGGGAAGGCAAGCGTGAAGGAGTTTGTCCTTCATCCTGTCCTCCCTCACTGGGGAATTGTGCTGAGGTTTGAGTAGAGATTGAAGAAATGAGGGAGGATTGGGGGGCCATTCACGGCCAGGGGCCCGCCTGGCCCAGGGCTAGAGGATGCTCTTCAGAGGGTGGGGCTCTGTTTCCCCGACTCTGACCCCAGCCCCTGTGCCCAGCCTCTGTGAACCCCTCCTTGGTGAAGGTGCACATTCACCACCCGCCCGAGGCCTCCGTGCAGGTGCACCAGGTGGCGCGGGTGCGGGGCGAGGCCGAGGAGGCCCCGGAGGAGAACAGCGTGGAGACCAGACTTGTGCCCCGGCTCTCTGCCAGCCCTGGCCACGGCCACTGGGACAGCAACAGCATCCCCACTCGGCATGGAGAGGCCCCTCGGCCACTGCCCCCGGCGGCACCCAGGCCTCAGGGGCTGCTGGGCCGGTGTTACCTGAGCAGCATGAACGGCCAGGTGAGAAAGCCCTGGAAGCTTCCAGAACAGTGATGGCCCCTGCCCCCACTCTGCTCCTTCTCCTTCTCTCTCCTCCTCACTCTTATGGAACATAAGTGTCCGCAGAGTCTCCCAGTCCCCACGTGAGGAAACCAGGCCTACAATTGCTGAGCGCAGACCGCTGGCCTCCTACCTGGGCTCCACGAGGCACCTGTCAGTGCACGCAGAGCAGGGCGCCAGTGTCCTTGTCCCCCGAAAATCCTGGGCTCTCCTGGAGCTGAGCCCAGGGTCTCCTGGTGCCAGGACAGTAGGGCCATTAAATCTGGCAAGAGTTTGGTATTCAGCTGAGAGTGGGGTCACAGAGATGAGGAATTAGCAAATGCAGGTTAAACCCCAAAGCCTTGGGGGTACGATGATGAGGGACACCTCACACCCATCTGGAAGCGACCACAGTCAGTGATGGAAGATCCGAGGAGCTTTTCTGAGCCCAGGCACCTAAGTACAGGAGCTAAGCCAGACCCAGGAAGGTTTTTCTGGGGGTTGCAGTTTGGTGTTTCCAGAAATCCCTCCTGATTTTAGGGGACTGGAGGAGGCCGGCAGGAACCGAGGAATAGGGACTCTGAGTCCCCAGCCCTCCCTGGCCCCTCAGTTTGTGGTGTCCCTGAGCCTGGGCCATCCCCATGAGGAAGGTTGGCACCGTGGGTGGCCATGAGTTGGACAGAAGAAAGCCTACCCTTTGGGGTCCCCCACCTAAGGGCTGAGGCACGGAAGGAGGCAGTTTGCAAACCTCATAGAGAAGAGCTTATCCTGCCTAGGGTGTGCTCACCCCTCAAGTTTAGGGCCTACTGAGTGGACTGCAGGTTTGTCAGCTTCCATCTGGAACATCAGTTGACTCTTTCCTACCCTCCCGGGGGTGGGGGTACCTCCAGCAAAGTGTGGGGGGAGGGGGCACTTGTCTCAGGCTTCCCTGGGACATCTCTTTGCACATAGGGGAGGGAAGAGGTGACACATGCCATGGCCTTTTTTCCAGTGTGCCAACCCACTGCTGGAGCTGACTACCCAAGAGGACTGCTGTGGCAGTGTGGGGGCCTTCTGGGGGGTGACCCTGTGTGCCCCCTGCCCGCCCAGACCAGGTGAGTGCTGGGTGCCAGGGTCCAGGGTTGTGTGGGAAGCTCTCCCAGGGCCTGGCCTCTGTTTTACCCGCCCCCCTCTCCTACCTGGATCTCAGAAGCCAGGCGGGTAGAACACGGGGATAGACTGGGCAGCCTTTCCAGATCTGCTTCGAGGCTGCCTCTGGCTGGTGGCCAAGGCTGTTGAGGGCTCAAACAGCTCAGCCCCTCTGCCCAGGGCAGCCTGGCCTGCCCGCTCCATCTGAGTGTCTGAGAAGGTTCCTCCCTCTTGCCAGTGTTCTTGCTCGGATTTTAGGGATCCCATCCCATGCTGGGCCCTCTTCTACCCTTGCACCCCTTTCCATATACCTCCTGCCCAGATACCAGGGGCCAGAGGTCTTGATTTGGTGACTTAGTGTCTCCCTCATTCTCTCCCTGGAGGGGCCCCCGGGCCTTCTCTCACCTCCTGTTTTCTGCCTCCAGTCTTTGAATCAGGAATTGGGTGTGTCCCAGAATGTCTTCAGCCTTGGGTATGGAAAATCCAGTTCCCTGCCCTCTTTTGGATAGTGGAAAAACCTAACATATTTTTATGCATTTATTCATTCATTCACTCACTCAGCAAATACTCGCTGGGTACCCCGTGCGTGCCAAGCTCTGAGAATTCAGGAGTGAGCAAAACGCTGCTCTCACGGGCATTGATCTTGCCATCGGGAGGCTGTGTCACGGTGCCTGTGCCTTGAGCATGGCTTCTGCCCGCGCAGCCTGTCTGCCCCTCCAGGCCGAGGCCTGGTCCCGGTCCTGTCAGCAATCGACTCAGTGAGTTGGCTTTGTGGGGGGCCTGGACTGGAGCCCAAAGGTGGGAGGGGCAGGGCTGTTCTTAACTTCAGACCCGGCTTTGGAGCAGTGACCATATTTTCCTAACTAAAAATAAGTGTGACGGTCTCACCGGGTAATAGACTTTTGGTGAAGCACCAGAAGGTTATATCCAGCTCCCAGGCTTGAACACCCAGCACATACCTGGTGTCAGTCCCAGCTCTGCCTGCGGACCTCTCTCTGCTCTTTCTCTGATCTACAAAGGCAGACAGACAGACAGTCACAGTGCCGGCCTCGCAGGGCTGCCGTGGAGAGTGTAAGAGATGATGCGTGTGCTTAGTGTTCGGTCCATAAATGGTAGCTGTTAATAGTATTATTAGAAAGATCTCTCCAAAAAGGGAAAAGGAAATGGACACACTGCCTCACTGGGAAGAGTGCTGCCAGGCTACTCAGCATCTCCCCCTGCAGGCCAACGATGTTTTTGCCACTTTTCTTTTTTCCCTTGTTTTTCCTTTTCCCTTCTGGTCCAGCTGACCCTTGAGATTTCCATATCCCACATTCCACTCAGTCAACAATCAGCCAGTTTAAAGTGTGCCCTTTAAAGTGTGACCGTGGAGAATTCCACAAAAGCAGCGCCCATCCTGTCTCCAAGCCTACAGTCGAGTGGGGGAGGGGAGGAGGGGGGGCGAAGACAGGTAATGGGCATCAGAAAGAGAGAAAGAGTGCTAGTGCAGAGACTAGGCAGTGCCAGATGCAGTGGGAACGGACAGCAGAACCAGAGCCTGGTAGGTCCTGCAGCACCTTTGTGCAAATTAGAGAAAAGTCCGCCTTCCATTGGTCCAAAACAGTCTGTATAAACATACAGATCTAGGATGCCAATGATCCCTTTAATGTGGTGTTTTGTGCAGAGCACAACCTGCACATCCGTGCACTGTGGGTGTAGGAAGTCTTAGCTCAAACTGGGAAAGTGAATCAGGGAAAGCTTCTTAGAGGAGGTGACATTCAGGATGAGATCCGAAGGTTTATCAGAGAACCCAGTCAGAGACATGGGGGACTGCTTACCGAGCCGAGGAAATTGCATATGTAGGTGAGACCAAGAGAGTGAGCAACATTTCCTGGAGCGCAGCACACCCAAGGCTGTCCCCCCCCCCCCCAATCCCTGTCCCAGGTACCAACCCCCCAACCCCCACTGTGCTCAGCACACTCAGCAAGCTGGGCACCAGGTGCAGGCCCCGGAATGGCAAGCATTCTAGGACACCAACGGACATAATAACAAAGACCAGGGCAATGCGAGCATTTAAAACACATTCAAGTGCAGCTGGGCATTGTATAGAGAAGGGGCAAGAGAGGGGAGCCTTGTTTGTGTTGACAGAGTGCCACGCACCTAGCTCCGTGCCCAAGCCTGGGGCCAGGCCGGGGATGTTTCTTTAAGGAGGCATGACAAGCAAGCTACTGTGCAAGAGTGGGAGGAAGGAAAGCCAGGGGCCGGGGTGGGATTGGGAGTAGTGGACAAAACTTGTGGGTTCTAGAACATCCTCAGCCCTGGTGGCTTTGCCCCTCTGAGCCTCTATTTCTCTGATAAAATAAGGCTTTGCATCTCAGGGAGGACTGTGTCATCCTCAATGAGGCAGTCTAGCAGGATCAGGGGTCGGGGAGTGATACAGCCCGCAGCCAGGGAGCTGTGTGACTTTGTTGCTTCCCCTAAATCACCTGGCCTCTGAGGCTCTGTGCTGGACTGTGGGAAGGTCCCTGCAGAATACTATTTCTTCTTCTTCTTCTTTTTTTTAAGGAACTTCTGTAGTAATGTAGCTGTCTGTATTAAAAGTAGAGATCAGGAAGCATTTGAGATCTTGCTTCCCAGCAACTGTCGTCAGTTTGGCTCAAATGCAATCTTATGAAAATTCAAAAAAATAAAAAGTAAAAGTAAAGATCAGAGTAGCATAGTGGGAAATAGAAGAATAGGGCTAATTTAAGAAACACCTAGGAATTAAAATCAATGCCCAACGGGCATGGCTCAGTGGTTGAGCATCAACCTATGAACCAGGAGGTCATGGTTCGATTCCCAGTCAGGGCACATGCCTGAGTTGCAGGTTCGATCCCCAGTGGCGGTGGGGGCGGGGGGGGTTGTACAGGAGGCAGATGATCAATGATTCTCTCTCATCATTGATGTCAGAATGCTGCTATTTCTAACACAGAAAAAGGACTGCCTTCAAGTATCAGTTACATGGCACAGACAAATCCCCTTTCTTCCAGAAAAATTCCCCGGGGCCCTCTTTCTCAGGGGGATGACTCCGTGGATCCAGGCTAGCCTATGGTCCCCCTTCTCCCTTCACTGAGTGACAGATGCAGCTGACCCTCGTGACCCCACAGGAGTTACCAAAGGTCCCCACTCAGAACTTCTGAAGTCCCCCTGCCAGGGCCTGGAGAGCACCTGGCCCTTAAGAGCCACTGTGATTGAAGCCACATTCTTGAGTTTTCATCTAAGACAGACATCTGGGTTGACTGAGAAGCTGGCGCTGCCCCATCTGTCTTGGCACTGGCTGTGTCCACCCCAAGGCCCCTTTGCTGGGGCAGCAGGGCTGGCTCGCAGCGCGAGGTTTGCATTGGTGGCTCCAGCTGTTGGCCACGAGATCGCCTTTCCATCTGCTTGGCATGGGATGAGTTCCCCTCGGAGCCCGGGCCCCTCCCTGGGTCTCCGGGGAGAGCTGGCTCTTGCTCTGCCCCTTCAAAGGATTCTGCAGCTTTCCCTCTTCCAAACAGCCACCCTTTTCTGAACGCTCACCCTATGCGGGGCTCAGCATGATCTCATCGAATTGTTACAACCACCTGCAAGCTAAGGCTCTGTATCCCATCTGGCAGGTGAGGAAATGAAGTTCAGAGAAGGCTGGGGAACTTGTCCAAGGTCAGGCAGTCAGGACAAGTGCAGCTAGGGTTCAAACACCGCAGCGTGCCTGATTGTCAGCCGACCAAGCTCTTCTGGGGAGGCCCGGGCCTGCCTGAAGACAACAAAAATCAGGACCCCAAACCATCATTTCACAGACAGGAGGGTGCACCCCGGGATTGGTTCATGACTCATGTAGGACAACGTCCCTCAAGAAGGTTGGGGTTGGATAGACAGTGTTAACTCAAATGCACGGAGAAGTGTCGCAGGGGGAAGTGAGGAGGCTTGTTCCATGCGGCTCAGGAGGGCAAAGGCCGATGTGTGGATGTTTCTGGTAAGCAGAGCTCAACTCCAAATGGAGCGCTAGCAGCAGCGTATGAAAAACTGCAGCTGGGACTTCTGGTGCAGACAGTGGAGCAGGTAAATGCTGTGCTTGCCTCTGCCCATGACCACATCAAAATTACAACTAAACCCCGGAACAACCACTTGCAGAACCATCTGCAGACGAGTCAAACGGAACTCCTGTAACTGAGGGAATAAAGAGCTCAACTCCAAATGGAGCGCTAGCAGCAGCGTATGAAAAACTGCAGCTGGGACTTCTGGTGCAGACAGTGGAGCAGGTAAATGCCGTGCTTGCCTCCGCCCACGACCACATCAAAATTACAACTAAACCCCGGAACAACCACTTGCAGAACCATCTGAAGACGAGTCAAACGGAACTCCTCTAACTGAGGGAATAAAGAAGAAGCCACATGGAGATGGGATTTTAAAAAAAAAAACAAAACTACAACTGCCCAGCAATATAATGGGGTGTGCCCAGAAGTCCTGAGTTCCCCGCCATGAGGAGTGTGCTTACCTTAGTAAGGCTTGTAGGAGTTGGGGAAGGAAATTGATTTTTGAGGGAATGAATATATATATGAAAATTTCTTTGAAACACTCAATATAAAGAAAGCTTGGTTTTGGCTTGGTTTTGTCAGGGCCCTTGCCCACGAGGAGTGTGCCAGGCACAGTCTGTGATGCCAGCCCTGTGGGGGTGGACGCGTGAGGGTGGTTTGGGCCTGACGCCGGGTTGGAGCAGAGAAACATGGGGCCGGTCACAGCAGCAATGTCATTACCGTCACCGTTGTCGTTATTCGGAGCATCTCCTAAGGGCCAGGCTCCATACTAAGTGCTTCCTCCTGTTGTTGTTCTAACAATATCTCTAGGAGTTTCCGGTGTCACTATCTTCATTTTACAAATGAGGAAATTGAGCTTGAAACCTCAGGTCTATAGCAGCCCAGACCTCTGCTTCTAACATTACGCTCTCTAATCTGCCTCTGTCCGTGCTGCTTCTTGTGTTCTTGGCATTTGCTAAACTAGAGGACCAAGCTTGCTCAGCTGATGTGGCTCAGTGGCTGGGCATCGATCTATAAACCAGGAGGTCACAGTTCGATTCCTGGTCAGGGCACATGCTGGGGTGTGGGCTTGATCCCCAGTAGGGGATGTGCAGGAGGCAGCGGATCAATGACTCTCTCTCGTCTTTGATGTTTCTATCTCTCTCTCTCCCTCTCCCTTCTTCTCTGAAATCAATAAAAAACATATTAACAACGTTCAGTTAGAGTACCCAGCTTGGGGAACAGCTGCGCTGGGGTGGGGTTCCTCTTCTCTGGGACTCTGGATGAGATGCCCAGTTTCCTGCCCTTTGAAAATGGGTTTTTCAGAATTTCAGTTGTTGGGCTGAAAAAACAACAACAACTGTTTCTTTGGCTTGGGGATTTTCTGAGAGCTTCTGCAAGGAACTTGGAGCACCCTGGGAACTAAGCCTGGGATCATGTTAGCACCTCCCTGCACAAGCGGGAGTGTCCCTGACACGTGCCGTCTCTGGCCTGGAGCTCCAGGAAGGGATGGGGAGGGTTCTGACCAGACCTCGCTCCACCTCCCGGCTTGTGGTGACTAAGATGCCCACTTTGGCTCCAGTGCCACCCGAGGAAGCGGTCAGAGCCCATCTTTGGGCAGAACTTCTATAATGATTGGGAGGATCCATTAGGACTTCACCGAGGAGGAAAATCTGAAACAATGAACATTATGATAATTACCAACATGTGACAAGAATCGTGCTCAGAGTTTTACGTCCTTGCTCAGTGTTATCCCTCCCCCACCCCAGCCAAAGGAAGGAATTTCATCCCCATTTGACTGATAACAAAATTAAGGCTCAGAGACGTTGAGTAATTTGCCCAAGTCTCTCCAGCCAGTGATGGGCAGCAGGCTAGCTTGCTATCCTTCAGATTGTGTGGAAGGAAGGGAAGGGAGGAGGGAGGAGAGAGGGAGGGAGGGAGGGAGGAATCCTTGGGAAGCACTTACAGGCTGTGGCAGGCAGCGTGCTAGTTCAGTTGCCATTGATTGCTTCAGTCAAGTTAATCCTCACAACAACCCACGAACTGAGTGTCTGTCCACACATCGACAGATGAGAAAGATTAAGACGGAAAGAGGACAAGCAGTGTGCCTCCGGCCACATGGCTCTTCAGACTGGAGCCAGGAGTTGAATGCGGGTCAGGCTGCCCCACCCTCTTTCACCCACTCTGGGCCGTGGAAGTTTCTCTCCAGCTTACCTGCCTGAGGTTTACAAATTGAGGATTTCAGCTCCAGCCTGATCACGTGCCCTTACACGTCGAGCTCAGCCTCATCTGCCTCATCTGGCGTGTGTGTGTGTGTGTGTGTGTGTGTGTTCGTTCTCTGGGCAGAGGGGTGTATGGCAGGCCATCTGTCATCACAGCTGAGACCGGCATGGCTGGTAAACTACCCTGTGGCCAGACTTGTGCCTCCACCTCCTCCTCCCTGAGCTCTGTCCTGGGGTCAGGGCCAAAACTGTCTCCAGCCATTGGTGTGCTCTTGCTGAGGCCTTCCTGGGGGTCCCAGCAGCCAAGGGGAGAACTCTCAGGGCAGGGGCAGGCTGCAGCCAGTGGCCCTCTGCTTCCTTCCCGGTGTGTACCCAGGCCGAGGCGTGGCAGTGAATGGACAGGGCCCGGGTCAGAGGCCGGAAGACCTGAGTTCCAGGCCCACATGTCCTGGTCTCCTCACATATGTCTGCCCTACATGATCCTGGGCATTTTGTGATGTTCAGATTCCTTGGAGTTCAGGGTGATCGCAGCCGACCCCTCAGGAGCTGCTTTGGCCTTGGGTCTAAGAGTCCCAAATGCAAGGTCACCTGCAGCTTCCAAGTGTCTCCGTGGAAATCACGGGTTAGCAGGCTCTCTCTCTCTCTCTCTCTCTCTCTCTCTCTCTCTCTCTCTCTCCAGATCTCACAAATCCCTCTCTGTCTACTCTCTGATCCTTGAGCTGAGAGGCCATGAGGCAGCACAGGTTCGTCACCATTCCTTTATTGGTCCCGCAGAGCCCTTTGGTGATATACATTGTGGAGCATTTGCCCAGCATCTAATTAGTTCCTCTGACCTCCTCCTTTTTGATCCCTTGTAAAAAAAAAAAAAAAAAAAAAAAAAGGAGGGGAGAAGGGGTAAAGGAAGAGGGAGGGTTCCCAGAAAGGGCGATGCTCTTCCTGCTAGCAGGCACCTTCCTGTGACCTCCAGACCCCAGGATTCTCAGCTTAGGCACCTCCTAAGGCTTGCCACGCAGTCAATCATTTATTTATTTGGAGGCAGTAGAGAGGAATGGTTCAGAATTTATCCTCTGGAGGCAGATGCCAGGGATCATAATCCCAGCTCCAGCCACCTGCTGGGTGACCGAGGGCATGTTTCCTAACCCCTCTGTGCCTCAGTTTGCTCATCTGTAAAATGGGGGTAATGATAGTAAGGGCCTCCAGAGCTGTTATGAGGATTAAATAAGTTAATATGTGAACAGCCTTCATAACAGGGCCCGGCCCCTAGTGAGCGCTGTTTTGGTGTTTGCTATGATTATTCATTCCACATTGATTGAGTGCCATGCTGTCCCATCTGCTGCGCTCGGCTCCAGAGACATAGCAACAATGAAGAAGATAAGGACCTTGTCCTCACAGATCTTACGCTTTATGCGGGGAGATAGGCAAGCAAACAGCCTATCATGTTAAATCGATGACAAGGGAAGGCCTGTGTGTGTTGGGAGCACTCGAGAGGCGTGCCTGGGGCGGGTGCCAGGGGTGGGTGTCGGGGTGGTGATACCTGCCCTCCCTGCTCACTATGAGTCACACAGTTCAAGGGCTTTAGGCTGAGCCCAGCCCCCACGGTGGAGCAACATGCAAACCCTGAGCAAGACTTTCCACAGCGGGCACAAATATTACAACTTATATCCACATCCTTTTTATCTTAAAAAACGAAGCTTTACTCATTTATGTCCTCACTTGATCCGTATATCAGACAGTCAGCAGTCATGTTTGGCACACACAGTGCAGGGAAGAGTGGGGTCCCTAGAAAGGGTGGTGCACTCGTGGTTGCCTGGCATATCACAACACATAACATACAGCAATGCTCGGCTCACGGGTGTTCTACTATGTCGTCTAGTTTTAACCAGCAACCCTCACCAAGTGGAGCCCGGGCTCCAAATGATGAAGAAGAACATGGCACTTTAGTTATATACATTGTTCTTCTGACCTAGCCTTGAGTGTATAATGTGCCCAGAGATAGCAGCTAATGACAGGAGTCAAACTGTCTTGATTACAAAAACGAGCCATTCAAACCTTGCTGTACAGGTATACCCATCTCTTGGTATTTGCAAGGATCCATTTCCATAATAAAATATATAAAAAACTACCTTTTTTTTAAATCCTCACCAGAGAATATGTCTACTGATTTTTGAGAGAGAGAGAGAGAGAGAGAGAGAGAGATGAGAGAGAGAGAGAGAGAGAGAGAGAGAGAGAGAGAGAGATGAGAGAGAAACATAGATTGGTTGCCTCTGGTATGTGCCCCAACTGAGGATTGAACCCACAACCTTTTGGTACATGGGATGACACTCAAACCAATAGAGCCACCCGGCCAGGGCAAGAACTATCCTTTTGTAAGCCATTAAAGAAAGGATGAACCAGAGGACATATAATCTCGACAGTAAGTGACTTCTTGAATAAAAATAAGCTTTACTAAACAGCTCTGGAAGTTTACCCACTGATGTTGTGACTAGTAAGGTGACAGTGATGGAGAGGACTGGATGTAAAATTCCTCCACTGCAGACTTCATGGGCCAGCTATTGCTGCAAACAAGTCAAAGCCAGGAGACAAATTGCTATGGGAAGTCATCACGCAGTCAGCTGTACAAAACAAGACCTTTGAGGTCCGATGGTATCTTTATGGAACTTGGTGTTGGAATAGTGTCTGTGAAAATCCCTCAAGCCCTTTGAGAACTGCTGGCTATGTCTTTCTTGGCAGTGGAAGTGTCAGACTTAAAGATGAGCTACTCTCTGTTAAAAAAAAACACACAAAAATATGGATATTCTATATTTGCTGCCTTTTTCTGTGATGACAGATGGCTGTCAGTAGTATGCTCCCTGCTAGAGCTTTTCAGCAAGGTCGACATACTAGTCTGTCCCTCCAAAGTAATGGAGACTTTTCCCTGTGTGTGTTTTTTTAATTAAAAAGTTTTAAATTTCTCTATAAAGTAAAAGGGAATGTTGTGAAATCAAGGCAGGAGATGTACCAACACCGAAACACTGCAAATTATTTCCTTATTATGGGATGCTGTAAACCATCTCCATTTGCACACTTGAAAAACTTGAAAGCTGGAATTTTCTAACTTAGAATTTAATTTGTAAGAACAAGTAACTGACCTCCCTATGGGCAGATGGAATTTTACTAGCCAGATTTCAACAGCATCGCATGATCGGTAAATGTGAGTGAAAAATAAATGTCATGGTTGTATAAGTGCAATCACTAATGAGTCTCTTCCCTCTTGATCTAGGATACTTTGTCAGCTAAACCAAGTATCAAAATAGACTGATCTTAGCCGGGGTGTGAATTGTATCCAGATGTTTAAAAAATAGTAAAACAGCCCTGGCTGGTGTGGCTCGGTTGGTTGGGTGTTGTCCCATGCACTGAAAGGTTGTTGGTTCGATTCCCTGTCAGGGTACATGCCTGGATTTTGGATTCGTTTCCTGGTAGGGGGCATGCAGGAGGCAGCTGATCAATGTTTCTCTCTCACATCGATGTTTCTCTCTCTCTCTCTC
>NW_006383013.1:890347-895809 GCF_000327345.1 Myotis davidii | reverse complement strand
CGGGAGGCAGCTGAGCAATGTTTCTCTCTCACAGCGATGTTTCTCTCTCTCTCTCTCTCTCTCTCTTTCTCTCTCTCTCTCTCTCTCTCTCCTCCCTCTTCCTTCTTCTCTCTCTAAAAATCCATAAAAAATGTTTTTTAAAAAAACATCAATAAAACAACTATAATTATGTAAGATGTAACCATTAGGAGAAACTGGGTGATGGATCCCCAGGACTATTTTTTTGCAACTTCCTGCAAACCTACAATTACTTCAAAACAAAAAGTTTAAAAAAAGTGATAAACGTGTTCAATCATATGTGATAGTGTATTGCTTTGATAGAGTAATATATATGGTATGTAATATAATCATTAGCAAAATATATAGTGACTTAGTATCACTTTTATGAAGAGCAAGGTGGACAGAGAGTAGCCTGGTGGGAGCCAGGGCAGGGCTTTCAGCTAAGGAGACACAGCTGGACACCCAGACTGCACCCCACCCCCCAGCGTGGGTGACAAAGGAGACCAAGGGCCCTCACTGAGACCTGTCTGTACCTTCACTCCTCAGCCTCTCCAGTGATTGAAAATGGCCAGCTGGAGTGTCCCCAGGGGTACAAGAGACTCAACCTCACTCACTGCCAAGGTAAGGATGACCAGGGCCACGGCTGGGCTCGGGGAAGGGAAGTGATGGAGGCCTGAGGATGCAGGAACACCTCTACCCACCCTGCATCATCGATGGACGCTGCCTGCGTGGTCCCCCTGGGGAACTCTAGACCCCAGCTTGGGGAAGCTTTGGGGTTTGCAGGTTCCAGAGGCCTAAGGAGTCAGGGGATGGGATAGGTCACCCTGAGAAAGGACCTGCAGCCAAGCCCATCCCTCCCTCCCCATCTCCACCCGCCCTCTCCCGGACCTGGGCCAGGTGCCTCTATGGAATGTGTGATGCCATATCTGAGGGTGCCACCCCACTTCCCCAGCATCCACTCGCCTCCGGGGCTGACCTCCCTGGATGGGAAGACTTTGGACTCCAGGGTGGGAGACCAGGTCCGCCTGAGTTAGCAGAGACCACTGTGCACATTGCCCAATAAGCACCTTCAGGGCTTCGCCTGCCTCAACCCACAGCCGGGCAGGGGTGGGGGGTGGAGAGTAGGGGTGGGGAGGAGGCACAGATAGAGGAGAGGGGACTGGCCTTGCTGGGCTGGCCTGGATGACCGGCTCTGTAAGGCCAGCTGAGGCCCAAGGTGCTCTGCATTAGAAAGCGCCTGAGCAGCCAGGCCCAGGGGCACCTTGGGACAGAGGGTGGGAGGGGGGCTCAGCTATGGCTTCTGCAGGGGATCCCAGTGGGGTGCGCCGTGGGACCGGGACTGAGGGGTCCAGAGGTTTCACCAAGGAGGCAGCTGCCACTCAGCAGCTCAGGCTCTGAGTGAGAAGCCCTGTGGGCTGTGAGCCTGGCAGTGGGTGTGACAGGAGCGGGCCTTTCGGCCGTGAGAGGCTTCTGGGGCTGGCGGAGGTCAGCGAGGAACTGAGCTTCCCAAAGGGGAGGCTGCCTGGGACGTACCGCCATCTGTCTGGCTACTTTGGGTGAAGCTGGGTGAGAGACCAGGGCTCGACCCCGGTGGCCTCCTAGGTGCCTTCCCCCTGGAGGCTGCCTCATGGGGGTGGAGCCTGAGGACGTCCTGGGGTGGCAGGGCTACCTGCCAGGCCCCAGAGGAGATTTCTGGCCTGTGGATAAGAAAAGGGGCTTGCACCAGGCACAAGGGCAGACCTCTGACCCAGCCCAGCCCAGCCCAGGGTCCGCCTTCCTCAGGGGCAGTGGGCGGAGGGCCTGGGGGACAGCAGTGGGGATAGATGTCTGTAGTTTTGCCCTTGGAAGGTGCGGTAAAGCTGTTCATCCCTAAATGTATGCAGTGCTTTCCCAGCCCGGGAAGGTGAGTTTATTTCCAGAATCTCAGGTGAGCTCTGCTCTCCAGCCACTGAGCCCTAGGGTACAGGGTGCTCAGGGGCCCTCCCCCGGAGGCCCTGCCCCTGAAACCTCCCCCTTCCTGAGTCTGGGGTGGTGGTCTCCATGTCTGCAAAGGGACCCCCCCCCAACTCTGCACCCAGGTGTGCCACCTCTGCTCTCTCTCCATCCTTCTCTCCTACTCCCTCGGGGTAATTTTGGGGTGTCACTCTAAGCTGCATACATTGTGCCAGGTGCTAGTACACAGGGATGGCTTAGACATGGCTGCTGCCCCAGGTGGAGACAGACACCTAAACGATTGCAGAGCGCCTGCCTCCTCCCCCTGATCGGTACCTCCATCCTGCAGCTCCCTGCGTGCCTGTTCCCCAGACTTGGGCCTGGGAGCTGCTTCTGGGTCTCTCAAGGCAGGCTGAACAGGAGGGACTAGGAAGCCCGTCTCCACCCTCCAACCCCAGCTGTCCCCTTATCCGCGTCCCCTGTTGACATCCCAGCATGTCACGTACTAGCTGAGTGGATTTGGGCAAGTTATTCCCAGGGCGTCCGTTTCCCCATCTATAAAATGAGGACATGTGGACCTGTTTGGTTGAAATTGTTTGTGAAATTAAATGAGGTGCCACATGTGAAGCACCGGCCACATAAGAGGCGCTCAGTACACATTAGCTCTTAATATTATGATCATTATTACCAGCTACAGGGCCAAGTTATTTGCCATTTTTAGTTTGTTTTGTCCTCCTATTGGAGACTATCTGGTAGTTACTCTTATTAACCCCATTTTACAGATGGGAAAGTGAGGCACAGAGGGAGGGAGTAACTTAATAAAGGGCAGCTCTCTTATTGTTGTCCCTTTCCTTGGAGAAAGTATTTGACGATCTCTGCCCCAGCCCTTCCCTCCATCAGGCCTCATGGGGCGGGTCCATGGTCATCTCCTCCAACCCTGCAGATATCAACGAGTGCCTGACCCTGGGCCTGTGCAGGGACTCCGAGTGCGTGAACACCAGGGGCAGCTACCTGTGCACCTGCAAGCCCGGCCTCATGCTGGATCCCTCGAGGAGCCGCTGCGTGTGTGAGTGTGGGTGGGGAACGGGGGCGGGGGACACTGGGCGGCAAGATGGGGCCCTTGGGGTTCATGGGCCAGGCCCAGAGCAGAAGTTCCCCCCAGGCTCCTTCCCACAGCCCAGCGGCTGCTACCCAACCTGGAATTGGGCCCAGCATACAAAACGGGTCCCTCCCCTCCTGCGGGACAGACAGCTGCTACTTCACTTCGGCTTTAGGCATTTCCTGGGACTTTGCAGTTCGGGATTTCCTACTCCTGTTCCGTCTTTGGCCTCATTTACTTTGGGGGATGTGTGTTGCCTCTGTTCTAACATCTGGCTGAGCAGAGGCCCCCTCTGCGGTGCCTGAGCTTAGCAGCAGACCTTTCAGAGGGGGCCTGTCTGCAGCATGAATGCCCCTGCGGCCAGCCCCAGGCCTTTCCACAACCCTGTGGTCCCCTGGGTTCCGCATGTGTCTCTGCATCTGTGAACACGTACGTGTCACGAGCCCTATTGGCATCGTGTCCGTGCGTGCGTGCGTGTGCACCCGGGCAGCTGTTTCCAGTGACCTCTGTGGTTTCCAGCGGGGAGAGGCCCAGGGTAACAGTCCCTCTCAGATGGCAGAGCTGACGCCGCGGTCCGGACGGGGCTTTCCTGGGGCAGGGAGGCCTGACCAGAGCTGAGTAAAACCAGTACTGACTGGCCTCTGCCAAGTGACAGCCCGGGGCCGGTCGGCCACCCGGCTCAGCAGAGCTACCTGTAGCTGGCTAAGCCCTCCGTCTGCAAGCGGCCAGGCACTAGGTCAGAGGAGACCACAGAAGGAACACGACTCCAGCGCCACCCAGAGGGAGCACCCGTGTGAAGGGAGTTACTCAGCTCACAGTGTGTGTCTCCACAGGGAGAGGAGACAGTCAAAGCCTTGAGAGGGGCCACCCAGGGAGTGAGGGGCCCAGGGTGGGGAGGATATGTCAGAAGACCTCATGGTGACAGAGACAGGCACCCAAGGCCTTGAGGGGATACAGTTCTTCTCCTCCCCACCCTACCCCACCCACACTTTTATTAGGCAGGTGTATTTAATGTCGGAGGTGACATATTCGTGCCAAAAAGAGAGCCTTAATGCAGGGAGCAGAGATGGCCCTTGAGTGTTCTCTCTCTCCCCTCCTGAGTGTTACCCCATCCAGCCTCCTCTGATGACTCATATCCATGAAGTGGAGCAGGGGGAGGCACTAAGTTTCTCTTCCCTTCATTTCTGCGCTTTGCCCTCCTTCCTGGCACCTGACCAGGGCTAGTAGAACAGCTACAAGGGCCCTCTGGGCTGGGCAGCCTCCTGATGTTGCCAGCTGTGTCACCTCGAAGGGACCAAGCCCTTCCCTACGGTAGCCCCAGGGAAGTGGCTGCTGGAGGCAGAGACTGAACCTGGAGACCATGGCTCATGAGCGGACAATAACTGACATGTGTACAGAAACCCAACTCAAACCACTGTGAGCAAAAATAATTCATTGGGCCACACAACTAGGAGGTCCCGAGGTAGGGGTGCTCAGGCCTGGCTGGATCCAGGCACCCGCAATGTCAGTAGGATGGCTCTTACTCTCTTCCTTCGGTGTTGGTTTCTTCAAAGGTGCCCACCAGCCACCAGACACTCTAGGACAGGGGTGGGCAAACTTTTTGTCTCGAGGACCACAATGGGTTCTTAAACTGGACCGGAGGGCTGGAACAAAAGCATGGATGGAGTGTTTGTGTGAACAAATATAAATTCAAAGTAAACATCATTACATAAAAGGGTACGGTCTTTTTTTTCAATAGTTTTATTCATTTCAAACGGGCAGGATCCGGCCCGCAGGCCGTAGTTTGCCCACTGCTGCTCTAGGCCTATAACCTCCCACCCGTGAAACTCAACAACAACAAATAGGAACATAAAAAGCATCTCTTTTCTAATAACCCAGGAAAAGTCCCAAAGCTAATTAACATCATGGGCCTACTGATCAAGTGCCCATCCCTGTTTCAATCACTGTGAGAGGGATATGGACTGTACTCCTTCAGCCAGGAAGCGGGGGACCAAGACTGAATAAAGGGTGGATCCCACAGGAACACCAGGATGCTGTTACCAGAGTATGAGGGACAGGCAGAAATACACGCATCCACCACCCATCGCCCTTAGTATGAAGGAGATAAGACCGAGGAGGTCATGTAGCTCATGGTGGGGCAGGGAGTTGAACCTGGGCTGCAGAGTCCTGACCAGGACTCCCAGAACCATCAATTCCTCAACTTTGAGTGTTGCCCTCTTCACCCCATCCTTTGCCCTCACCTGTCCCTCTGAAGATTTCAGTGTCTTCCAATGAGGCATGGCTCCTCATCTTCCTTTGAGGTAATTTATAATAGAATAGTCTATAATATTTACTATCAAAGTACAATCAAGGAGCCTGACCGGTGTTGCTCAGTGGTTGGGTATCAACCTATGAATCAGGAGGTCATGGTTTGATTGTCGGTCAGGGCACA
>NW_006383013.1:887286-890282 GCF_000327345.1 Myotis davidii | reverse complement strand
TTTTTTATTTTTTTTAAGCACAAGCAAGTGAACAATGGTAGTGGCATTGTTATTTTTGAAACCCAGCCTAGCTCGCCCTCACTGTGGCCCACCGGATTGATTCATGGATCTAACCATCCATCAATCCATCAGACGCTGTGCAGGGTGCCTGGTTCCAAAGAGGACAATGTCCCTGCCCTGAAAGCTCCCCGTCAGGCCTTTGGTCCTCACCTCCTCTCCTCTCCCCAAGGAGACTGTGGCCCTCAGAGCACACTGCTCCCCACTCAACCGCAGGCCATGTTGGGCTTTGGTAAACACTTGTAGCTCAGCACTTGCAAACAGGTTCTCCGTGTGGGCAGGAGTCAGGGTCCCCTCCAACAGGTAACATGAGGAGGTGGTGAAGCATTCCACTGTAGCTATTCTTCCTAACATTCTTGTGAGCGTTTTCAGGGCCCCAAACTCCCAGACTGTGACGCAGGCCGGGCAGATCCGAGGGCACGACCAGCCACTCCTCCATCCTCTGCCTTCTTGCCTCTGCTTTCCCCTCCCCCTGGCCACGGGCCCATCCCCACCTGCTATGTCTGTTTCAGCGGACAAGGCTGTCTCCATGCAGCAGGGGCTGTGCTACCGGTCCCTGGGGCCAGGCACCTGCACCCTGCCTCTGACCCAGAGGATCACCAAGCAGATATGCTGCTGCAGCCGAGTGGGCAAAGCATGGGGCAGCAAGTGTGAGAAATGCCCCCTGCCTGGCACAGGTAACCCCTTGTTCCCCCCACCCCACCCCGTCTCAAGCTTCCTATAAGCAGTTGCCATTTTCCCCCACCTGGACCTAACCTTAAGCCAGAAGACCCTAGTCTTCCTTCCTGCTCAACTCCTTAACCAACATGGGGCCCCTCCCTCCTTGCTGCTGCAGTAGCCTTGCCTCCCAAAGGGAGGGGAGGGAGGGGAAGGAGGGCCCTGGGTCCCTGCAGGCACAGCATCTTCAGTGAGTCTCTGACCATTGACCTTGTAGAGGCCTTCAGGGAGATCTGTCCCGCCGGCCATGGCTACACCTACTCGAGCTCAGACATCCGCCTGACCATGAGGAAAGCCGAGGAGGAGGAACTGGCCAGGCCCTCGAGGGAGCAAGGGCAGAAGACCAGTGGGACCCTGTCCAGACCAGCGGAGAGGCAGCCACTCCGGGCGGCCACCAGCACCTGGCTGGAGGCTGGGACCATTCCTGATAAGGGTATCTGGGTTGGGGGAGATGCATGGAGGGTTCCCCTTCCCCTTGGATTGCAGCACCTCAAAGAGCCACTGGGAGATTATCCTGGGTGCCTGGCATCCACCTCTGAAGTCTTAGGAAAGGGACTTTGGAGCAGCAGCACCCAGCGCTGGGACCCTGCTCTCCTGGCCTGGCATGAGGCCTCACCCACTTCCTCTCCCCTGTGGGCTCAAGAGGTGCCCACATCCCAGGGCGTTGCTGGTGGAGGTGGGACAGGTCAACAGCAGCCCCCACCCCAGCTCCTCAGTCTTCCCATCCCCTGCCCCTGGCCATGCAGCTTCTGAGGCTGGTGGTGGCTTCAAGGCCTGAGGAGCTGGCGGGTGGATCCTGGGGAGTCTGGGTGCTCTCGATCCCCAACCCTCGCCTCAGAGTCAGAGCACGAACTCCAGCTCAACTGCCTTGGGCCCAGGAGGCAAGGGGCTGGGAGGAGACTGAGCTTGAGGCACCCCTGGCAGGTGCCCTGGGAAACCAGGCAGAAGGCATGCCCAAGTTACTGGTAACACAGAGTGCAGGAGGCCAAGGTCATAGTAGGACCAGGAGAACTATGTGATGGCCAAAATTCCTCCAGGAGAGAGGGAAGTCAGGACAGAGCCCTAGTCATCATGGGAACTGGACCCTGACTAAGGGAGGAGCAACTCCTCTCCTCCCTAGAACTGTTCCCCCGGTGAGGGGGAGGGGCAGAGTGACCAAGGGAGGAGCAACTCCTCTCCTCCCTAGAACTGGGAGGGGCAGAGTGACCCGGTGTGACTGGCAGGCTTGGGAGGCAGGAGGGTGACAACTAGGACCACAGGGTGGACTGGCCCAGGTGGGGTGGGACTCCCATCACAGGAGGCCTTGGAGGAAACTAGAGGCTTCCTCTCACCAAGTGACACACCTTGTAGACCCTCCAGATCTGGGATTCTGGGGTCTGTGGTGGCCAGTCCCAGTGGGGCGGGAGGGGCAGAGGCAGGCATAAGAGTCTGAGCTCTCTCCACTGCTTGACCTCTGGGGACAAGGTCAGGAGGTCACAGGTGGAACCAGCCCTGGCCGTGGGTGGAGGGGAGAAGCGGCCAGACTACCCTCCCTGAGCTCATGTTCTCACCTTTCCTTCCCAGGTGACTCTCAGGCTGGCCAGGTGAGTGGTCTTCTCACCAGGGAATTGGGCAGGTGTGGCAGGTGGGGACCTGGTAGCCGCCAAGGCCATGGGCAGTGTCCTATGGGGGAGGAAAGGGAGAAGGACGGAGTATATGTAGGATTTTACTTGGAGCGAGGCTGGAGTGGAGGGTGGATCCGAGGACCCAGTTTTATCCTAAAGGAAGTAATAATCGTTACTGTTTACCAAGTAGCTTCAATGCTTTTTCACTTGGGCTGGTCTGGGGCTCCCTTCAGAAAGGAAGTAGGCACGTGACCTGTTAGTTCTGGCTGTCACTCAAGCAGATGAGGCCTAGAACTGGTTCTAGATTAATTTCAGATTTGGCATTTTCTGAGCTTGATTTGCTTAAACCTCAAGGTCTCCTCTGTGAGTGGCTCGTGGGGCAGTAGAGGCAGAGGGCCCTGGGTCCCTGCTTACAGCAGTCCCCTGTAAGAACTGAGCGTCCTCCTAGAAAACCATTCCAGAAGAATGAATCTGCTTCTTCCCTCGGCAGCCTGCCAATCCCTCCCCTGTCCCCTGCCCCTCCAACCTGCATACCATTTGGCATTTTCTGAGCTTGATTTGCTTAAACCCCAAGGTCTTCTCTGTGAGTGGCTCGTGGGGAAGTAGAGGCAGAGCTGT
>NW_006383013.1:882601-886208 GCF_000327345.1 Myotis davidii | reverse complement strand
TATTGATTTCAGAGAGGAAGGGAGAGATAGAAACATCAATGATGAGAGAGAATCATTGATCCTGACTGGGAATGGAGCCGTGATCTCCTGGTTCACAGGTCGATGCTCAACCACTGACCCAAACACTTTTTCTAATGGGCTTCTTCTCTCTCTGGAGAACCACGTGTTGTCTTCCCAGACCAAAGTTCCACTTCTATGTCCTCACAGTCGTGAGCCATGCTGGTCCTCTGTCCTCCTGCCATCTCTCCTCCTGGTCCCCCATGGCTTATCTACCTCTGCCCGTGGGTTGTGGGGAGGGACAGCAGGTGTGGCCCAGATCCCGCTTCACCACACTGGCCCTGTGACACTGGGTAGGCTAGTTAACCCCTGGATCTTCTGCCCCTGTCTCTGAGATCACAGCATGGATATGATACTTGCTGAGATGACAAGGAGCTGGCACATGACATACATTTAAATCATTACAACCTACTATGATAGGAGAGTTGAGATTAATAAGGTGTGGATATAAAGTGCCTAGCAAAATGCCCAGCATGTAGTAAGAACTTAATACCAGGAATGAAGGAAAGTGAGTGAGTTAGATGGGAAGCCTGGGAGAAGGGAGTGAGTCATGGGGGTGACAGCCGAACCAAGAGAAACATTCTCTTATTTCCGTGCAGGTCACAAGCAGTGTTACCCAAGTCCCTGCCTGGGTCCCAGGTGAGTCCCTCCGCCTGTTGGCTCCCAGCTCACAGAGAGGGGAGGGAAGGAGAGACCTTCATCCAGTAGTGGAGTTAGGACGTGAGCTGATACATGGGCTCAACTCAGATGGGGTCTTGGGTGACAATGTGACATCTGAGTGCTTTTCCGGGGGATCCATGCACCTGAGGATCCGGGGTTGGGGACAGGGCACTGTTCCGAGGTCAGAAAGCTGGCCCCCGCTTCCTCACTATAAAACGGACGCGAACGCCTGCCCTGCTGCCTCCCAAGGCTGACGAGATGTGGATGTTCCCGGCAGAGCTCTGTGAACTGTAAAGCGCTTTGCAAACAGGAGAAGAGCACTGGCGTGGGAACCAGGAGACCGGCGTTGGCTCTGTGTCCAGGAAGCCAGGTGGCCCTGGACAAGGGGCCCTTTCCGCAAGCTCAGTCTCCTGCCTGCGAAACGGAGGGTGAGACTGACGGGCTCTAAGACCGATGAGCTGTCAGATTCTCTGACTCTATCTGGGGCCGGTCAGGCCTCAGGAGGCTAGGAGGCTAGGAGGTGAGGGGTGACCCACCCTAGGCTCCACCCCTTGCTCTTGGAGTTAGCACAGCAGAGAGGAGTGAGGGCCACTGCCAGTAACCTGGAGGGAGCACTGTCCCAGGTGGGAAGGCAGCTGGCCAAGGGGCTGTGCCCACCTGCTCCCCCTCTCCCCTGCCCCCTACAGGAGATGCCACAGGAAGGCCAACGCCACCACTGCCTGGACAGGGGAGTCTAGAGACCCGGGAAGAGCAAGTGACCACCCCCACCGACGTGCTGGTGGCCCTGGGCCCCCCAGGTACCTGCAGCCGGCCCTGAGAGGTGGGGGTGTGACGGCCCAGAGCCGACTCGGGGCCTCTCCACCAAATGAACCCACAGTCTGCAGCCATGCCCCCCAAGCTCAGGGGGCTCATCTCAGGACCACATGAGTCCTGCCTGGCGTCTGGTGCACGGGTCCAGCGGGGAAGGGGGAAGAGAAGGGACATCTTGGGGCAGGGTCTCGCTCAAAACGCTTCCAGGAGAGCCCAGGGGCCCCTGGAGGATGGGGAGCCTCCGGAAGCCGGGCTCTTCCAGGCTGTTGACTCTGAGTCATCTGAGTGTCCTGGCAGAGGGCAGCCTCCGGCCCATGGGAGGGGCGGCTTTCGGGAAGGTTGGGTTCTCAAGGTTGTTTAACTGCCGGGGAGCCTGTGTCCCCCCCCTCCACCTCGGGCTATAATGCTGAGAGGGTGCGGGGCGGGGAGATTCCTGGCAAATCCACCTCGCTCTGGAATGTGCCCTCCTCAAGGCTCTTTGTTTGGGGACTTGGCTCAAGAGAAGCAAGGCCAGTGTTACCTCCTGCTCCCTGCACACGTGTGAGCTCACGTGCGGTCTTGTGTGCGCCCTCACACGTGCCCAAGTTTGCTGAGCTCTTAACCTCGCAGACTGAGGCCACCTTGGCGGAGACAGGTCTTTCTGGATTTCCCCTGGCAAAGGGAGAGACCCCGCAGCCTGATGGAACCGTCCAGAAAATGTGGGGTGCAGTCGGGGTTTGTCTTCCTGGGCTGGAACCATGGCACCCCATGGTCCCTCCCAGGCCCTCTCCCCTCTGGGCTCAGTGCTGCTCCTCGTCCCCCCTCCACCCGACAGCAACATGAGCTGGGAGAAGGGGCTCAGCTCCAGAGTCTCTGATGAAGAAAATGGGCCTGGAGGCAGAGGGGTGGGGCAGGAGGGGCCAGGCCAGGCTCAGCCGCAGCTCTAAGGGGGACAGGATCCCCCAACCACCACCAAAACCTTGTGCCTGATCCCCCATCTTCCCCGTCACCCCCCAAACTCACCCCTCGGGGAGGACATTTAGAATCTGGCCGGGGGTCCCCATGAGTCCTGAGGCTGACACTTGAAGCCAGGCGAGTGGCAGGGTAGCCTGGCAAACAGGCCAGTGTGAACGTTCAGTTCAGTCCAGTTCAGCAAAGGCTGTGAAGCCCCGCTGCACCGTCACAGGCCACGTCCCAGCCCATGCCGTGAGGGTCGGGCAGGGAGCCCAGGGTGTAGGGGCTTCCCACGAAGACATCCGGGCGGACACAGAGGCTGAAAGCATCCTTCGTCCAGTCAGTGCTTTGTCCATTCAGCATGTGCTGAGTGCCGGGCGCTTTTCTAGTATTAAGGACACAGCTCAAAAAAGCCAGGGTCTCTGCCCTCGACGCAGCCTCGGCCCTGAGTCCTGGTGCATCTCCAAACTGTTTCTGAATTCAGCACCTGGCTCCTCACTTTCCACCCCACCACACACACACACACACACACACACACACACACACACACACACACACGGCGGTCCTTGTTTACATGGTTCTAGCAGGTTTCCAAGGGCCCCTGTGCCTCCCTTCCCATGCTGCTGAGCAAGGTGGCATGGCAGGATAAGTGGTGTTTCTGAGACAGCTCTGATCACACCCCACCTTGCAGGACCCCTTGCTTACATGTCTCAGGGTGGTATTCAAGGCCCCACCCCGTGTTTCCTAGCAGTTCTTCCCAGCACCCAGCTCACCAGATCTGTGTGTCAGCCTGTCTGTCTGTCTAGGGGACACTGGGAAGGACTTGCCAGGGAAGGGAATCCCTGGGCACTGTTGTGAGAGCCGGGCCTGTATTCAGGGTAAGGTTAGGCTGGAGACCTCAGCGGGGCGGGCCTGCGGGGACTCCGGACATGGGCCATTGGCATCTGCTTGATCTTTGTCGGAGCGATGCACTGAGAGCTCCGTCCTGGTGGGGCTCAGGGCCCTGGGAGCAGGTGTGGGAGGGAGGAGGGGGCGCAGCTTATACAAGCCATGTGGATGTGGGAGGGCCCAACTAAAGGTGAGATGAGGTTTCTGTGGGTCCTTTGAGGCCAAGGTACCCTGACCCCACACTCTTCCCACTCTCATC
>NW_006383013.1:865753-882092 GCF_000327345.1 Myotis davidii | reverse complement strand
TATACCCCAAGAAAGTAGAAACACCAATCAGAAAGGACATATGCACCCCTATGTTCATAGCAGCACAATTCACCATAGCTAAGATTTGGAAACAGCCTAAGTGCCCATCAGCAGATGAGTGGATTAGAAAACTCTGGTACATCTACACAATGGAATACTATACTGCTGTAAAAAAAAAGGAAATTTTGCCATTTGCAATAGCATGGATGGAACTAGAGCACATTATGTTAAGCGAAATAAGCCAGTCGGAGAAAGATAAATATCACATGATCTCACTCATATGTGGGATATAATGATCAACATAATTTGATGAACAAAAATAGATCCAGAGACAAATGGCAGGGAAGGTGGCAGGGGGTGGGTGGTGGTTAGAGAGCAACCAAAGGACTTGTAACCAATGGACACAGGCACTGGGGCAGTGGGGGCTTGCGAGGAGGGCAGGGAGAATGGTTGTGGGGGGGTCAATCGGGGAAAAAGGAGACATATGTAAAACTTTAGACAATAAAAAAAAAAGGCCCCCCTGATCTCCCTCCCTTCTTCCCTCTGCTCAGATGACAATGAGTGTCTGAGGGACCCCTGCATGGGGAAAGGGCGCTGTGTCAACCATGTGGGCTCCTACTCCTGCCTCTGCTACCCTGGCTACAGACCGGCCACCTCAGGGACCACGCGGGAATGCCAAGGTAAGCCCTTGCCCTTGGGATGGGCACAGGACCCCTCAGAGAGCTGAAGTGGAAAAGGACCCAGGCATCGTCAGCACTCAGCTCTGTGGTGTGGGAGTGCGGGGCCCAGGGAACCAAGAGCAGGGCTCTGAGCGGGACCTGGGAGAAAGCCGACTCCCCTGACACCGAACTTGGGAGGTAAGAATCTGAAAAGCGGCAGCATGCCCCAAGGCTCAGGGAGCTATGGCTAAAGTCCAGAGTGTGGGGGTCCAGGGAGAGGAGGACTGACAGCCAGGCCCCCACATTCTGAGCGACAAGGAGCTGCTTGCCTTGTGGTAAGGAGGGCGACCCATGAGGATGCCGAGTGAGACCCCGGCAGACGGGGGAGAGACCGTGCCTTTGGGAGAGGCGCCTGGGTCCTCTGCAACTGGTGCCTGCAAGGCTTTGAGCTCCCCAAGGAAGCCCTGCAGGGGTAACGCTGCCTCCAACGCAGCCCTTTAACATGCAGCAATCACACTGGGATACATGCGTCTTCACAGAAGAGACCACAGAGAACATGAGGCAGTGCTTTCCAAGCCGGGACTTGAGATTCTTAACCCAATTGGGTTCGTCTCCTGGACAATGGCACTGCCTTCTGGGGGCCCACATTGTGGTTCTGGCCCGGGCAGCCCAGCAGTCCCCCAAGGGCCCTCCGGAAAGCTGTGTGTCCTCCCATTGCCAGGGACCCCTCGGGCTCTAACCCTCCAGGACCTGGTCCGCTCGCAGATTGTGGGGGGAAAGGGAATAGAGGAGACACACCACTTCTTTAATCGGAGGCTGGGAGCCTTGTGTGCATCATTCGTTCAGCCCTCAAGCTCTGAGCACCTATGTGCCAGGAGCCGTGTAAGCTCTGGGGACAGTGGGAAGAGTAAGGCGTGAATGGTGGCCCCAGGGCGTGAGGAAACAACTGGTTCTGTGTGGGAGAATGGGAAGGTTTCCCTCTGGGCGTGTTTGAGCTGGGGCAGAACCATCGAATGAGCATTCCCTGCATGCTGGCACTGTCCTAAGCGCTTTATGAAGTTCATTATCCCAACCCCTTGCAAGAGAAATCCTTATACCCATTTTATAGTTACCAAACTGAGGCTCAGAGAGGTGGATGGAAACACCCAGGGACCTCACATCTAGTTGTGGCAGAGCTTTGCTTCCAACAACACCCTCCCTTACACACCAAGTGAAGGACTGGGGGGAGTGGAGGGCATTCCAGGGAAAGGGAACCATTTCTGCAGGGAGCAGGTAGTGGACAGGCCTGGCACACTCTGGGAATAATGCCAAATCCAGTGAGACGGGGTGCGGGGCATGGGGAGGAAGTGGCAAGGGTGGAGGCCAGTGGTGAAGTGTCATGAGTGCCAGGTTGAAGTGCTTGGACGCTGTCCCACAGGCTCTGAAGGCAGAGGGTGGCGATTCGCTCAGCCGGCTTTCAGGGACATGACCCAGGCAGCAGTGCTCCCAACAACTGGAGCTGGCGAGGGGAGCTGGCTGGGGCAGGGGGCGTCTCTAGGCTGCAGGGCCTTGGCAGGTGTTGTGGGCCAGAGGCACTGCTCTCAGTAGGCCCAGCTCGGGCGCTGGCTACGGCAGGGAATGGTGTCACCAGGACTGGCCCAGATAAGGGGTTCTGCTGTGTGCCAGCCTGGGTGTCCGGGATGTCTCTGCCAGACCTGACAGCTGGGAGAGGCGGGAAGGAGCTCAAGGTCAGCTGTCTCCCAGTGGGGCCTGGCTGACACGTAAGGAGGCCTTACCCAGGAGAACACTTCCCAATGTTACCAGTCTCAGAAAACAATATGTCATTATAGTCATTATTTACTTTATGAATTATTTCATTACTGTGCAATTTCTAGAATTCGAATAATATAAATATAATTGATTAATATAAATGATTTGACTATTAAATACTTAAAATAAGTGGGGTTTGGTGAAGATAGCAAAACTGAGGCCAGGCTGAGCAGTGGGGAACCTTGATAGAGGTTAAGCCAGGGAGCGGCATGAGCAGGATTGGGCTTCTGAGCCATCGTGGGCACCAGTCTGCTTTGGGACAATGGAATAAACCTCACTGATAGCTCCTCAGCTGCCCAACATGCTGTCTCTCACTTGCTGCTAAATCCCTAACCTTTAAGGAGGCTGTAAGAATTCTAGGACCTGATCAAGACAGGGGATGTATTAGGGTCAGGAGGGGGACTGTTGGCTTCCTCAGATCACGCCCTGTGGCCACCTGACCTCAAGGCCAGTCCTTGCATTGTGGTGAGAAGATAGCTATAGGGTCCCCATGGGCCCCAGAAGTAGCCTCCCTCGGAGAACGGAACTCGAGAGTTTGCAGGGGCCTGAGCGAGGTCAGTCTCAGACCTGGCATAGAAGCCCTCTGGGAGACATGGCACAGCAAGGACGCCTTCCCCTCCTGGGCCTCAGCCTGGGTGTCCTTGTCCTTGGCCGCTGAAGGGAATGTCCCAGGACCCCCTGCAGGGCTGGCTCCAACTCAGGCCTTTTCCGTGTGTTTGCAGACATAGACGAGTGTGAGCAGCCAGAGGCGTGCCGTGGTGGGCGGTGCACCAACACGGAGGGCTCCTACCACTGCGAGTGTGATCAGGGCTACATCATGGTGAGGAAGGGACACTGCCAAGGTAAGGAAGTGGGTGCCACCCCACCATCTCCTGTCCCTCCCCTGCACTGATTGCCCCAACTTCCCTTTCTGCTTGTCCCTGGTGGGATAGGGCCCCTTGATGCCAAGCCCACTCCTATGGACAGAGGCCTCTCTGGGCACTTTTGAGCTCTTGCATCCCCTCAGCAGTATTTTGGCATCCTGCCTGCCCCCTGAAGCAAGTTTATGTACCAGGGACCCCGGAACATCCCCGTGTACTCCTGTGCCCCTCACCATGAGTCATGGTGCTCTCTCCTTGTGCAGAGAGAAGGAATCAATCTATCTGGGAGGCACCTGGGGCCTCAACCTTGGCCTTCTTGCTACAGCATGTAGGCTGTGAGCTCCTTGGAACTGGACCACATCCTCAACAACCCATGATAATTGTCTATGTGTTGGACACCCCAACGAATTTTAGTTGAAAGAATGAATGAGCCCCTATCCTTACTCCATTTTTCAGGCCAAAAGATGGCTGTGACATTGCCAACTGGCTTGAACCTGCCACTATTATGCCACCTCTTGGCAGCTCTGCCACTACCACCTCCCTGCCAGGCTTGGGTATCAAATGCCTGTAAGAGGCTTGGGTTATGTGTTTCTAAGACTGGCTGAGAACGGAATACATGAGGGTAATTCAAGGTTCTCTCTGGAGAGAAATCTTGCACCAGATCTGAGGTTAGGCCCAGCCTCCTCCCAGCCTCCAGGCGTTTCCTGGCCAGGACTTGCCTGGATTCAGAGGGTCATGTAGGTGAGGGGTAAGTGGTGTGCCTTGTGAAGGGCGAGCCCCGCTTCCCAATGCACGACTACAGAAGCGAAGTCCAGAGTCCTAGAAGACCCTAGCAAAGGTGGCTGGGGTTGTAGGACAGAAAACTGAGTGCTACACCCCTGCCCCCCGGGTATGTTACCTTCCACTCTCAATGCCTTCCTCTTGGTGCTCCCCCTTTAAAACTCAAGCCTGCACGATCAAAGCCAGAGCCCCCTGTTTTCATTAGCACGATGGAGACAGGCAGCCTGGCTCCTCCCGGAGAATGGAGAGTGAAGGGAGTTGCATTTGATGGGTGCCTACCATGTGCCAGGTAGTATGCGAGGTATCTGTCAGATGGCCTCACTTAAGCATCACATATGAATTTGACCTTAGACTTTATTAAAAAGAAAAGCAAAACTAAAGGAAATGAACCAAGCGAACACCTGGACATTAAAAAGATCAGATATATGCTAACCAGTCCATGATAGGGGCACAGGGTCTGGTGGAGGCGGGCTTGGGTTTGGCTCTTGTCTCAATGTCTGAAAATTGAAACCATCATGGCCTCTCAGAGGCTCTAGTGAGGACGGAATAAGCCATACAAGGTGCACATGCAGACCCTTGGTGAACACGGAGAAGTGTTACTATCTGAGAGACCCATTCCTTTTCACATCTAGCCGCCCCCCCGCCCCCACCATGCCCCCATGTCCCAGATCACACCTCTGGGTTGTCCCCTCCCCTTCCGGAGGAAAGGTTCCAGACACACACCTCAGCTGGGAGGCCAGGCTGAGCTCCAGCCCAGGGCAGACGCTGAAGCTGTTGAAAGAAAGACTGATGCAGCCTGCACACGTCTCCAGGTTTCCCTCAGTAACCACAGACCCGGCCCTGCACCCCGGGAGCCCAGTCAATTTCCTCTCTTTCTTTCTTCTTTTTCCAACTCAGAAACCACTCTCTCTACCTAAACTCAAAGTCTCTGCTGGAAGGCCTGAGTGGTCTGGACAGCAGCCCATCCAAAGTCTCAATGGTATGTCTTCTGTACCAAGACTCTGGGTTCCCACGGAAAGGGGTTCCATTCCCCTGCAGACAGCCAGGGCTTTGCTCTCCCCCACCCACATCCAAGGTCACCTGAGCCTCTAGTCCAGCCCTGGGCAAACTACGCCCCATGGGCCGGATCCGGCCCATTTGAAATGAATAAAACTAAAAAAAAAAAAAAAAGACCATACCCTTTTATGTAATGATGTTTACTTTGAATTTATATTAGTTCACACAAACACTCCATCCATGCTTTTGTTCCGGCCCTCCGGTCCAGTTTAAGAACCCATTGTGGCCCTCGAGTCAAAAAGTAGGTATCTACCCCGACCCCTGCTCTAGTCCCTAATTAAGCACCTCCCACCCTGCTTTCTCTCAAGGAGCAGGGGCGAGCACCCTTCCATTTCCTGGTGCGAAGGCTGGTGCGCTGGTGGAGAAGCTCTGGAATTCTCCCAGTGTGGACAGCAGGTTGGCAAGCTGGTCCCTGGAGTGACTGTTTCCATGGGTCTTCTGGGGTCTCTTCAGCAGCCTCATACCAAGAGGGTGTGAAGTTTTAGTCACATGGTCTCATTGTTTGATCCACAAACATTTGGGGAGTGCCAGCCGTGTCCCAGCCATGGGCTAGGGATATAACAATAAGCAAGAATGATAGCTCCCACCCTCATGACCAGGGTGAAACTTACCAAAACATACCGTAATCTTAGATTAAAATTCAAACCCCAGCCCTGGCTGATGTGGCTCAGTGGTTGACAGTCGATCTATGAACCAGGAGGTCACTGCTTGATTCCTGGTCAGGGCACATTGAGCTCGGTTTGTGGGCTCAATCCCCAGTAGGGGGCATGCAGGAAGCAGCCGATCAATGATTCTCCCTTATCATTGATGTTTATATATCTCTCTCTCTCCCTCTCCCTTCCTCTCTGAAATCAATAAAAAATATATTAAAAATAAAAATTCAAACCCTAGACTAGGCAGAAAATCAGGCTCCACTCCAGACACCAAAAGGTTAATGGAACAGCCTCAGTAAACCTGGTGACAATAGAGGCAGTGCCTTTAACAGGGACTGGTTAGATGTGGCCACCACTTCATGCAGAATCTTTATCTGGCTCCTTTTTTAAAAAAAATATTTTATTGATTTTTTCAGAGAGGAAGGGAGAGGGATAGAGAGCTAGAAACATCGATGAGAGAGAAACATCGATCAGCTGCCTCCTGCACACTCCCTACTGGGTATGTGCTCGCAACCAAGTTACATGCCCTTGACCGGAATTGAACCTGGGACCCTTGAGTCCGCAGGCCAATGCTCTATCCACTGAACCAAACCAGTTAGGGCATATCTGGCTCCTTCTGATTGGTCAGCTAATGGCTCCCATTTAGAAGGGGCCTTCCCTGGCTCAGGTGGAGACTAAGGGCTGCTTTGCTCTTCTGCCCTCCCTCTCCCACTTGCCGACAGACCTCTCAGGTGTGATCATCGCTGGCTGGGGCTCTGAGGCAGGAAGGCAACCGTGGCCTCCCAGGATACACTAGGTTATGTTGCACTAACCAACAACTCCAATCTTAGCAACTTAGAGCACAGCAAACTTTTTAAAAAATGTTTATGAGTTAATTTGAGCCAAATTGATGACATATGCTGGGAGCAAGATCTCAAATGTTCCCAGAAGACAGCAAACTTTATACCAATGCCACATGTCCATCATGGGTCAGCTGGGTTTCCTAGCTCTCGAACCAAGCTGAAGGAATAGCCAGTGTCGTGAATGTGGCCAGAGATGTCATTATAGAACAGAAAGAGCGCTCTGCAGCGTTGCACACAATTAAATGCCTTGGTCCATAAATCACACACTTCGTGCACCGCCTCCACAGATGTGCCCAAATAATTTGGGACAGGACAGACCTCAGGGGTTTTTGCCGCTGGCATATCTAATCTCCTTCCTACACTGCCTGAAACCTGTAGGCGAGCCTACACGGCCTGAAACCTGTAGGTGAGATCTGAAGACTTCATTTTTTTCTCAGTGTGGTCTTAGAGGAGGATCCTTGCCTCCCCTTGTTCTCCTTCTCTTCATCCCTGAAGTCTCGCCTTCCTGAGGCAGGGATCATTCCCAATGGCTTAGCCCAGCCAGTACCTCCTTCCAGTACCTCGGCCAAGGCCAGCAGGCTATGGTGCTGGCTGCTGTCTCCTGGGTGGCCAAAGTGGTGGTCTTAGATCCTTCATTCCCTCCTTCTCTGCCTCATTCTCTCCATCTGTCTGTACAGAAACCCTTAGAATAGTTTAGCTTGGTGTCACCACACCCAACTAGAGCGCTTGGCTGCCCTCTTTCCAGAGGTGAGCCTTGCCTCAGTGTCCCCAAGATTACGTAGGAGTTCTCAGTATCTCCTGCAGATACCCACCTGACTAACCACCTGCCCGGTGAATGGAATGTCTTCCTCTTCTTCGGGACCCTCAGGATGAAATTTTGGTCTTGAGAGGGCCCTGAAGACAGAGGGCTTTAATGTGTCCGGTCTCCTACAGGCCACACAACCTCAGGAGACACTCGTTTTCACCCTTCACTGCAGTAGCCAGGTCCTGTCCTATAATGACATCTTCTGCCTTTAGTCCCTTGGCAGAAAGCCCGTGTCTGACCCTTGGCCCTTCCTTCTGCATTTCCTCAATGGGGCTGAGGAGGTCTTCCTCCTGAGCAGTAGGGCCTCTGAATCTGCATAAGCAGGTAGACTTCCTCCAAGACAACGACAGTTACCCACTTAGGGAGAGTAAACCTCCATGTTTCCTCTGGAGCTCAGTCAACCTGTGTGTCAGGACCGGGAGCCTTGACACTGGGCTGGAGGAGTATAGTGTTTTCCTGCAGCCCCAACCCACAGTTCTCTCCCTGTGCTAGGACCTTCCTAGCTCAGCCAGATCCCCTGGGGTCTTGGATATGGACTCCCGAGATGCCAAGTCACATGGGGAAGAACCCTGGGTGCAGTTCCTGGGAGAAGATATCCATCCTCCTCCTTGTTGTCACTCCCTCCCACGGCTAGTGGTAACCACAGCCTGCTGCCCCTCTCCCTCCTGGGTCCCCTCGTCCCCTGCTTGTCTGGTTGGTGCTCAGGCTCATCCTTTCTGGCTCAGCATGGGTGCTGGGAGCTCTACATGGTCCTTGGCTGGAAGAAGTCTTCTCTCCAGCATAGAAATCTTGCCAGTATCCACCCTTAGCTCTGCATCAGCCTCAGGGCTGGTCTTGGTCACACTGAAGACTAGCGGTCCTCTTCAGTCCTCATTTTCTGGTACAGGAAGTCCATTTTGCCTTCAGCACCTAGCTGGTGATCTGTTCTGGGGCTTGCTGTGCCAAGCACATACAATCCCAGTAATGGTCACCACGTATAAAAACCAAAACAAACAAACAAACAAACAAATAAAACACAGGAGTTCATCAAGGGAAATAAGAAGGCTGTTCCCAGCCCAAGTGCCCATCAGCAGATGAGTGGATTAAAAACCTGTGGTATATCTACACAATGGAATACTATGCTGCTATAAAAAAGAAAGAACTACCATTCACAACAACATGGATGGACCTGGAGAGCATTATGCTAAGCAAAATAAGCCAGCTGGAGAAAGATAAATATCACATGATCTCACTCATTTGTGTACTATCATGAACAACATAAACTGATGAACAAAAATAGATCCAGAGACATAGAAATATCGAACAGATCGTCAAACCTCAGAGGGAAGACAGGGGAGGTAGTGAGGGGTAAGAGATCACCCAAAGGACTTGTATGCATGCATATAAGCATAACCAATGGACACAGACAGTAGCAGGGAGGGCATGGAGGAGGGCAGAAGGGGGGCGGTAAGAGATCAACTGAAGGACTTATATGCATGCATATAAGCATAGCAAATGGATTCAAGACACTGTAGCAGGGTGAGGGCATGTGCTGGGGGGGTAGTTGCGGCCAAGGAGAGGTCAATGGGGGGGGGGGGGCCATATGTAAAACTTTCAACAATAAAGAATTTAAATTTTTTTTTAAAAGGCTGTTTCCAACAGCCCAGCTCACTAAGCAGCCCCAACCCAGAGGTCTCTCCCTGTGCTAGAACCTTCCTAACTTGATCAGATCACCTGAGGCCCTGGATATGGACTCACCCTCCCACAGCTAGTGGCAACCACAGCCTCTGCACCCACCCAGGGAATCTCCCTTCCTAAAGCTCTTCCACCTCTCTCTTTGTCCAGGACAGTGGGTGGAAAGCGGATCTGGGAACACAGGACAACACTCACTTTTTCCTACTTTCCATCTGTATAGAAACTGACATTCTTTCCTCCCAACCAAGGGCAGGGTCAGGATTTGCTTCCTCCCAGACCTCCCCATGTGCTGTGGTTCCCAGGGATGACCAAGGGAGGGGCTGCTATTTTGCAGATATTGACGAATGCCGTCACCCTGGCACCTGCCCTGATGGGAGATGCATCAACTCCCCCGGCTCCTACAGTTGCCTGGCCTGCGAGGAGGGCTACAGAGGCCTGAGCGGGAGCTGTGTAGGTGAGGGCTGCTTGCCAAGGTACTAAGAGGACTATTTGGCCTGGGACCTCTGGTTGAGCCCACACACAGGGAGAGAACGAGGTGGGCAGAGGGACACAGTTTGGAGGCTATTGTCCGTCGTGAGCCAGCTGGGTTCCCAGATGACGTTGGCCATGAGGTGGGTGGGCTGCAGTTACTGATGCTCCGCTCTCTGAATCAGCTAGGGCGGGGGCCACTTTGGCTCCTTGGTCATAACCATTCAGGAGCGACAGCCCAAGGTCCCAGAAGCCTCTGAGGCTGGATCCTGGGTAGAGCGAAGTGCCAAGCATCTTAGGCAGAGGCTGGCTCTGGTGGTGTGAGCTGGCAGCCAGGCCCTGCTGTGTTTTCCTGGGAGGAGGGGTCTTCAGCTCCCCTGCATCCCAACAGCAGTATCTAGACAGCACCGCCCAACTGGACAGTGGGTGCTCTTCTCCCTGCAGAGGGGGCTGCGTGTCAGCTGTAGGAGGAATGCTCTTTTCCCTCCGCCCCTGCAGGAAGGAGGGCCGGGGGTGCAGAATGCCAGGAGGGACTGGGCTGTGAATAGATGCTTTGAGGCTCTGGAGAGGGCAGACATTTCCCAGGCCCTTGACACTGCCCTTCAGCCACCCAGGCAGAGCGTGGCCTTTCTCTGCATGGCCCACTCACCTAGAGGAGCTGGTTGTGAGGCTGGGAACATGAGCTCATAGAATGTTGACAGGTAGGAAGCCAGAGAGGGTCAGGACCACTGGAAGGTGAGTCCGGGTCCTGGACACTTCACTCCGGGTGTCCTGGGAGGGGCCAAACCAGGGCTGAGGGACCTGCCCTCTTTTCTGGGACACATGCAGGGTTCTCAGTGTTACTAGTTAGAAATGGAGTGAGCTCCGTGGGGAAGGGCATCCTGCCCTGCCTGGGTGAGTGGGGGACCTGCCCTCTTTTCTGGGACACATGCAGGGTTCTCAGTGTTACTAGTTAGAAATGGAGTGAGCTCCGTGGGGAAGGGCATCCTGCCCTGCCTGGGTGAGTGGGGGACCTGCCCTCTTTTCTGGGACACATGCAGGGTTCTCAGTGTTACTAGTTAGAAATGGAGTGAGCTCCGTGGGGAAGGGCATCCTGCCCTGCCTGGGTGAGTGGGGCCAGGAGCACGAATGACCTCGTGGCCTTCGCAGGGTGGCCTCTGGGTCCTCTGCATGGTGGTTCCTTGGCCTCATAATGGAGATCCTCTAAGCCTGACTAGGGACTGCTTGGAGGAGAGGAGGCCAGCTCGCTACCCTGGACTTCTCCCCTCAGATGTGAACGAGTGCCTGACCCCCGGGGTCTGTGCCCATGGAAGGTGCTACAACCTGGACGGCTCCTTCAGATGCTCTTGTGAGCAGGGCTACGAAGTCACCTCAGATGAGAAGAGCTGCCAAGGTACAAAGATGCCAAAGCAGGCTTCCTCCACAGCTCACCAGCCCGCAGCTCCTTCCCTCTGTACGCACACTCCCAGTCCACCCTGGTCCCGCATCCCAACCATGCTACCCAACACATCGCCGCAAGTCCCGGCCTTTCCCCTGTCCCCACCCACCTGTCAGTCTGCTGTCCGGGCACATCTGTCCTGCAGAGTCCCACCCGGCACTCATGGCCTGTTTCAGATGTCAACGAGTGTGCCAGCCGGGCCTCGTGCCCCACAGGCCTCTGCCTCAACACGGAGGGCTCCTTCGCCTGCTCAGCCTGCGAGAGTGGGTACTGGGTGAATGAAGAAGGCACTGCCTGTGAAGGTAACCCTGGGGAGGGGGTGGCAGAGAGGGACCGAGAATGTAATATAGTCCCTCCTACCTCCCAACGAACACTCCATTTGTCCCCTAGCTTTGGGCTAATGCTGAGGGTCTCCAGGTTAGGCTAGACGACCCTGTATATGGACTTGGCCCCGAGGAGAGCTCTTACGGTCGTAATCCTCAAGTTTAGAGGTGAGGACAGGAGGAAAGGGGAGTGCGAGACCAGAGGGAAGCTAATGGTAGAGTTGCCCAGGAGCATTCTGGGGAAAGGGTGCTGAGATTGCCGTAGAAATCCACAGCCAGGACTGCCCTTCCCCAGCGGCCTAGAGAGAGTCCTACACACTCAGAGGGCGGCCAGAGGCCTGGGAGGTTCCTGCCTGACCAGGTGGAGGGAGCCCTCCCCAGCCCCCAGGTGACAGCTGCTGTCTGCCCCAGACCTAGACGAGTGCGCCTTCCCGGGAGTCTGCCCCTCAGGAGTCTGCACCAACACTGCCGGCTCCTTCTCCTGCAGGGACTGTGACCAGGGCTTCCGGCCCAGCCCGCGGGGCCACTCCTGTGAAGGTAAGAGGCCCTGTGGCAGAGGAGGGAGACCAAGCCATCACCCTTAGAGAAAGGAGTGGCCGGGACACAGCAGGGGCTGTACCCAGACTAGGGGCCCCTCTATCCACCTCAGATGTCCACACCTGCAGGTCTGGGGCCGGGAGCTGGTGAGCCCTGTGTCACATGCTTCAGCACACATCCGCATCGCTGGGGTGGGGGTGGGGCAGCTCCCCAGGCCTTGCCCCAGGCCTGCCAAATTAACCTCTGATATGGGGTGAGGGGTGGGATCTGTGTTCTAACGAGCTCCCCAAGGGTTCCTCTTAAGGACGGGCACTGGAACTCTATTTTGAAAAACACTGGCCTGTACCAGGGGGTCTGTAGGCCAACTTGAAGAATCTAGTTTCTGTTATCTTCTCAGGTTCTGTGTGTATCTGTTTCCTTGGTTTAGTTCTCATTTGTGTTCCTGTTGCTTCTCAGTAAAATCTGAGCCCTAAGGGCCTTGGGGGGTGGCCCTCCTAGGCCAGGGTTGCTGAGAGAGGCCAAGTGTCCCCAAGGCGGGCACTGTATGGGCAGCTGGAGAAGCCCAGCCCGAGGCAGCGGAGCCTGCCGGGCTGGGGCAGAAGTGGAGGGAGCGTCAGTCATCCTGCTGCCCAAAGGCTCTCCAAGCTGGGCTGCTTTGTCAGCGGGTGATGCCTCCATGAGGCCAGGCTCCTCGGGCAGGTGGCAGGCCCCCTGGAACCCTCCCCATTGGTGTCTGTCCTTGGGAGGCGCTGCCATGGGCTTCCCTCCTCCCGTGTGGCCCTGCAGACGTGGATGAGTGTGAAGACCTCCAGAGCAACTGCCGGGGAGGCGAGTGCAAGAACACGGCTGGCTCCTACCAGTGCCTCTGCCCCCCGGGCTTCCAGCTGGCCAATGGCACCGTGTGTGAGGGTGAGCGGCTCAGGTCTCCCCACGGGGATGGGAGCAGTGAGTGTGTGGGGAGGTGGGAAGTCCCAGGGGATACCACTGCCTATCTTTTCCCTGCAGATGTGGACGAGTGCGTGGGAGAGGAATACTGCGCACCCCACGGCGAGTGCCTCAACAGCCATGGGTCCTTCTTCTGCCTCTGTGCCCCCGGCTTTGTCAGCGCAGAGGGAGGCACCCGCTGCCAGGGTGAGAAGCCAACTGTCCTTGTCCGCTTGTCAGCAGCAGGGGGCGCTACAGGCTAGAGTACGGAAATAAAATGCTCCTGGTCCCACCCAGGGAAGGGATGATGGGAGGGTGACCATAATGCACCCTCTGGACTCTTTGAATGTCACCCTTCTCCCCTTGACAGAGCCCCAGTTCCAGGGCTCCTCCCCCCAGCCTGGCCTCTGGCTCCCAGCTCTGGACTCTTCCTCAAACCCTGAGCCCTTTCCTACCCTGAGCCACTCCCTGGCCCTCCTATGGGCTACGTGGGGCCCAGGGTCTAGGGAGCTGTGGCTGGGTCGGCTGACAGATGTCCCTGTTATAGATGTGGACGAGTGTGCAGTCACAGACCGGTGTCTGGGAGGGCACTGTGTCAACACCGAGGGCTCCTTCGACTGTCTGTGTGAGACTGGCTTCCAGCCTTCCCCGGAGAGCGGGGAGTGTGTGGGTAAGGGTTTCAGGAGGGAATGGGCAGGCTCTGCCCCCATGTCTGCGTACTCTCCCCCTCCTGCCCGGTCCTCACTTCCCTGGGACCAGGAACTGCAGCTTCCTGGAAACAGGCACTTTCCACACATGCATCACCGGATGGATGATGCATTTATTGAGCCTCTGCTGACTCGGGGACTGTGCGCAGATGACAGAATGAAGACAGCCATCACCCTTGTGCGAGCAGAGCACACAATCCAGTTTTTAAAGCCAAACTGATTCAATAGACATTTATTAAACACCTGCTAGGTTCAATGTCTTCTGCTAGGACAAATAGACAGTTACGGGCAATCTTGAAATTGAGCAAAGGAGACAGATACGAAGATAACTCGCTGTAATACACTTTGGTGAAGGTTTTATACACAGAGAAGTATAAAGTGCTCCTCTATCGGCAGACGGGTGGGGGAAAGGATGCTAAGAGCTCGGTGCTTTTCTAAATAGCGCAGAACTCTTAGATGTCCATCCCTGCTGGGTCAGGGGAAATGACCCTGAACTTGATGTTTGGGGGGGTGACCTGATCACAGTAATTTGGAAGAGATCAGGAACCCCAGAGGTGGTGGGGCATGGCCTGGGGATGCTGGAAAGGTGGGGCCAGAGCAGTCACCTGGCCACTCCTGTCTCCTCTCGTGGCTCTGGGGACAGATATTGACGAATGCGAGGACCACGGAGACCCGGTGTGCGGGGCCTGGCGGTGTGAGAATAACCCTGGCTCCTACCGTTGTGTCCTGGGCTGCCAGCCTGGCTTCCACCTGGCCCCCTCTGGAGACTGCATAGGTGAGTAGGGAGGGGGGTCCGAGGCGGGAGGGCTGAAGCACCTAGTTCTCATTTTCCCCTGAGGACATTATTTCTGCAGCTGTTTGAAAGTTCGTGTATTTTCCGTATAGCAGGGCTTGCACAAAAACTGAAGAGGAATGTTAGTTTTCTTGTCCTGTGTTTAGAAGTTACTTTTCACAGATCTTGGTGCTAATAGACCGAATAAGTACGTATTCCCAACAAATAAAGAGAGTGCATAGAGCACACCCTCCACTGTAGTCTCCACTGTCCGCAGACATAGACGAGTGTGCCAACGACACGGTGTGCGGGAGCCACGGCTTCTGTGACAACACGGAGGGCTCCTTCCGCTGCCTCTGTGACCAGGGCTTCGAGACCTCGTCCACCGGCTGGGACTGCGTGGGTGAGAAGCCTGGGGGCTAGCTGGGCTCTGGGCCAGGGAAGGGGAGGCTCATGGGCCCTTTGTCCCAGTTCCACAGATCTTGGCTGTCCTTCATAGAGGCCCTGGGCCCTCCTCCTGACATGGTCATGGCCACCTGGCTCCATAATGGGTCCTCATAGAGTGGGCAAGGGAGGGAGATGTCAGCTATACCCCTGGGCCAGGCGGGTAGGGGAAGCATGGCCACAGTCCGCCAGGGGGAGCAGGCACATTCATGAAGGTGCCACCCTTCTCCAGAGACCTCGGGGTCTCAAGAGGCATGTGGGTCAGAGAATGTGCAGAGGGAGGAACCTTTCTTCTCTGTCCATTTAGTGACCCTGTCTGCCACCCTTCTCTCCCTCTTCCCATGCCCTCCGTTCATCTGTTCCTCCTTCTTGCGAACTCATACCCATTCCTTCTCTTCCCCCAAGACCCAGCCTCTTTTGCTTGAGGGGCTCAGTATCTGCCCTGCACCTGCCCCCCCAGGCTGGAGGCAGGGGCAGAGGGCGTGGGCTGCCTCTTCTCCACCCATGAGCCTGTCCTCATGCCTGGCAGACGTGAACGAGTGTGAGCTCATGCTGGCCGTGTGCGGGGCGGCGCTCTGTGAGAACGTGGAGGGCTCCTTCCTGTGCCTCTGCGCCAGCGACCTGGAGGAGTACGATGCTCAGGAGGGGCGCTGCCGCCCACGCCCACGGGGGGCCGCAGGTGAGCCCGCTCCAGACCCTGCCCGGCCATTACGCACAGCCATTCTCCAGCTCCTGAGAGGGAGCCTGGCCAGGACTGGGGCGGTGTGGGCAGGGGTAGTGTAGCTGGGGTGTGGTATGTCCTCGCTTTTCTATCTCGATTGCCTGTCTGTAAGTGGTGCTGATGGTAATGATGCTCAGCACATGGAGCTGTGGAGAGCATCAAGTGAGGAAATATAGGTAAGAGCATTTTGTGCATTTTGTAAAGTGGTATTTCAGTGTTAAATTTGTAAAGGCTAGGACGTCCCAGGGGGCCATGAACAGATAATAACAAGGGGCCTCTATCACACACAGGTCAGAGCATCCCCGAGGCCCCGCCAGGGGCCCACCTCTCAGGCCCCGTCCGCATGGAATGCTACTCCGGACACAAAGACCAGCCGCCCTGCTCCCGCCTCCTGGGCCGGAACACCACGCAGGCTGAGTGCTGCTGCACCCAGGGTGCCAGCTGGGGAGACACCTGTGACCTCTGCCCAGCTGAGGACTCAGGTACAGCCCCAATGGTCCTAAGTCCTGCAGGGTGACACTGAGAGAAGGGGACAGAGCCCTCCTCTCTCTGAGCTCGGATGCTTCTCCACAGTCAAATTCAGCGAGATCTGCCCCAGTGGTAAAGGCTACATCCCTGTGGAAGGAGCTTGGATGTTTGGACAGACCACGTACACAGGTAACCTCCCTGCACATGCTGCTCCCCAACCTCCACTCACCTGAGCGGGCCCAGCGAGCCCTCCAGCAGGTCCCGGGAAGCTCTTGATGGCATGCAGGTCACTTTCATCCCTCCTGTGCTAGGGCTGGTGACCTGCGGAGTTTGGGCTGGAAGTTCTGACCGGAGCTCCTCTTGGAGTGTTCATACAACCCCACCTTGGTTTTTCTGCTC
>NW_006383013.1:859059-865590 GCF_000327345.1 Myotis davidii | reverse complement strand
AGCCCCACTTACAAAGCCAGCAACTTTGGGGAATCCACACTCAAATGGGTAGTTTAGGTGTGAGCACCCTAGTCCCAGAGCTGGGGAAAGAAACGATAGAAAACCAAGCACTATTTTAAGCACCTTGCATGTATTAATCTTTTAATCCTCATAACAACTGTAAGAGGTTGGTCATATCTACATTTTTAGGTAGGATACTGAGGCAAGAACTGAAGCAGGTTGCCTGAAGTTACCCAGCTAGCAAGTGGTAGGACCAGGATTCAAACCCAGAACCTGGCTTTGGAGCCCTGAATCTCAGGTGCTTCTTGCCCACCCTTACCTCAGCCCTGCTCTCCACAGATGCTGATGAGTGTGTGATGTTCGGGCCTGGTCTCTGCCAGAACGGCCGGTGCCTCAACACAGTTCCCGGCTACATCTGCCTGTGCAATCCTGGCTACCACTACGATGCCACCCGCAGGAAGTGTGAGGGTGAGGATACACTCCCCGCTGCCCCCCCCCCCAACAGCTGATTGCTCACCCAGCCCTGCCAGCCAGCCCCTGTCTTGCTGGGAGTTCCCCTTCCAGGGACAGACCCTCTGGCTGCAGCAGGCAGGTCTGAGGTGAGGGGAGCTATGGGGACATCGGGGATTGTATGTGAGGACCTGCTGGAAAAGTGCCCCTGGGGAGGGTCTCCCAGGCTGGGCTGGGGGCAGGAGAGGGGGAAGCAGGGTGCTACCTCTCCCTTATCAGTTACAAGCAAATCCCTTTCCCTGAAAGTGGTCCGTGGGCAAGCCGTCCTGGCACTGCCCACCCCCCCGTTCCTCCGTCTTCCTGCCCCCACAGATCATGACGAGTGCCAGGACATGGCCTGCGAGAACGGCGAATGCGTGAACACGGAGGGCTCTTTCCACTGCTTCTGCAGCCCGCCCCTCACCCTGGACCTCAGCCAGCAGCGCTGCGTGAACAGCACCAGTGGCATGGGTCAGTGGGCCTGGGATGGCGGGGCCGCAGGGGGAGTGGACCTAGACTGGGGGCTTAAAGGCCTCTTTCTGTGCCACCAGAGGACCTGCCTGACCATGACATCCACATGGACATCTGCTGGAAAAAAGTCACCAATTACGTGTGCAGCCAACCCCTGCACGGGCGCCGCACCACCTACACGGAATGCTGCTGCCAGGATGGCGAGGCCTGGAGCCAGCAGTGTGCCCTGTGCCCCCCCACGAGCTCTGGTGAGAGGGCGGCCTGCGCCTGCACGGAGGGAGGGGAGACCTTGCAGAGCCGGCTGGGCCTCAGGGTGGAGAGTGTCCTCGCCTTGGGGAAGGGTTAGAAAGGAGTAGTGGCCCTGTCTTCAGTCCCTGCTGTTTGGGAATGAAGTGGGGCAGGCGGTGGGGCACGGCCAGGAGCTCTCAGAGGGCACCGGTCCCAGCGTGCTCCCTCTCCCCGGGGTAGCGAGCCAGGGGACAGCACGCCAGGCTGTCACCTCCAGGAGCCGCGCCCAGCTTCCCCTCTCTCTCCTCCCTGACAGAGGTCTACGCTCAGCTGTGCAACGTGGCCCGGATTGAAGCCGAGCGGGAGGCCGGGGTCCACTTCCGACCAGGCTATGAGTATGGCCCCGGGTCTGAGGACCTGCACTACAGCCTCTATGGCCCAGATGGGGCCCCCTTCTACAACTACCTGGGCCCCGAGGACGCCATCCCTGAGCCGCCCTTCCCCAACACAGCCGGCCACCCAGGAGACCACGTACCCGGCCTGGAGTCTCCCCTGCAGCCCTCAGAACTCCAGCCCCGCTACGTGGCCAGCCACCCAGGTCTGTGTTACTGCAGAAATGGGGAGGAGGTGGGCACCAGCGTGGCTTCGCTCCCATCTCCTCCACCTGCTAATCGCTGCCAGCAGGGTGAGGACAGGGAGGGGGAAGGTGCTCCAAGGCCTCTCAGGGGTCGCTCAGGGGACAGCTCTGCATGCCCAAGTTGGACCTGAACCACTCCCTCCGGTAAACTAGCACAGGAGACACAGAGGCACAGGACACCACCGTCCCAACCTCAAAAGCTTCCCCGCGGAAGGAAGTTGAGTGGGAGAAAGCGGGTAGAGAAAGCAGGTACACACCGTACTGTCCAATTTTCTCCCTCACCCTTAGGTATACAGAACAGCCTGCTCTACAAGTTCAAACTTGTGACCCGAAATGTTAACTCAGGATTTACAACCTCTTCATTTATTTTTTTACTTTTTTATTCATTTGAGAGAGAGAAGAAAGGAGAGGAATAGATAGAAACTTTGATGAGAGACATCAATCAGCTGCCTCCTGTACGCCCCCTACTGGGGATCGAGTCCACAACCTGGGCCTGTGCCCTGACCAGGAATCGAACTGTGACCTCCTGGTTCATAGTTCAATGCTCAACCACTGAGTCATACCAGCCAGGTGGGATTTACAATCACTTTTTTTATTTGTATTTATTTTATTGATTTCAGAGAGGAAGGGAGAGGCAGTGAGAGAGAGAAACACCAATGATGAGAGAGAATCATTGATTGGCTGCTTCCTGCACACCCCCTATTGGGAATCGAGCCCCAAACCAGGCATGTGCCCTGACCAGGAACCGAACCTGTGACCTCCTGATTCATAGGTTGATGCTCAACCACTGAACCATGCCGGCCAGGCTATAATCACTTTAAAGGCCCACTGTGGTGACTTGGTTTGTAGGTGGCAATGACCCCAGCACTCAGGACTTGGATGGAGTCTAATGAGGAAGTCAGGCCTGGCATCTGTCAGTGTGCCTGCCACAGGCACAGCCACCTTCCCTGATGCAGACTGCAGTGAGGTTAGGGATGGCGTCTTTTTCAGGGTGGGAGTTGCTTAAAGAGAGAAGTGGGTTAGGCAGACCCGCTAGTTCTGCTTTGTGTTGAGTAAGGGTAATCTACTTTTGCTGCCAATTTCCTCCCAGCAGGAAAAAAAAAAAAGTGTTTTAACAAAATACCTTCCCACCAACCACAGCAAAACCAAAGCTGTAATGATACCCACTGCTCAGGAGCCCTGGCCTTATGAAAGCAGTGAATCCCTACCTTCTTAGAGGCCTCATTGAAAGGTCTACCCCTCCCAAAATGCCTCTTATTTTTAAAGAGCATTGCCTTTTCTTTTAGCCTTTTTCTGTGAAAGCTTTATGACCCTCCCCACCTTCACCCCAGGAACTCAACAGGAGCCACTCTTTGTAGTGGAGGGTGAGGGTCCAGGGTGGGTCCAGGCCTCAGCTCCCTTCTCTGACTTCCGACCAGAACACCAGGCTGGCTTCGAAGGGCTTCAGGCAGAGGAGTGTGGCGTCCTGAACGGCTGTGAGAACGGCCGCTGTGTGCGTGTGCGGGAAGGCTACACCTGTGACTGCTTCGAGGGCTTCCAGCTGGACATGGCCCACATGGCCTGTGTGGGTGAGTTTAGCCTCAGAGTGGCAATGCCCGGGAAGCACTGATGTCTCCCTGTGGGAAAGTCAGACTGGCCCTTGCTCACCTTAGGGATGGATACACAACTAAACTCGGGTCCATAATCCACTGTGGCCCCCTAGGGAGGCTGTCCAGTGCCAGGTCGGGTGGTGAGAAAGCTCCAAAGGAAGGTTGCATGCTGTGTTTAGTAAGCTTTCCATGGAGGTGCCTACACAGAAAAAAGACAGGGACAAGAGTATGGCCACTCTCCTGGGCACAGTATGGGCGCACCACCACCTGCTTTGTGTCCTAGAGTTGTTTAGTTTGGGCGGTGCCTTCAGCCTCTGGCCGCTATACCTAAGATTGCCCTGCAGGGGGGGAGGGGAGGACTGGAATTGGTGATCAGAGGGCCAGAGGCAACAGGCCAGAGACCCTCGGGCTCCTGCCATCTCTCTCCTGCCTTCCTTCTCCTTAGATGTGAATGAGTGTGATGACTTGAACGGGCCTGCTGCACTCTGTGCCCATGGTCACTGCGAGAACACCGAGGGCTCCTACCGCTGCCACTGCCCCCCCGGTTATGTGGCCGAGGCAGGGCCCCCCCACTGCACTGCCAAGGAGTAGCAGTGAGGGGTCAGTGTCGGCAGCTACCTGGAAATGGGCCTCAGGCAGGGGCCTTGAGGACGCTTTCCTAGCTGGGAAGATACCATGAAGTCATCGGGCAGGAGGCCCTGCAGCCCCACTCCCAGCCAGCCTTGCCTGCTTTTCATCTCTCCCAGTTTAGGCTCGAGCTGTGAGCTTGTCACTGCCTCCATGCCACCATGCCCTTGCTTGGCTCAAACACCACCAAATGCTTTAATGCTTCAGCCACTGGCCACAAGGCCCAGCCCGCCATCTGTCCTGGCCTGACTATGAGATGCTTACCAAAGGATGGCCCTCATCCTCCACCCCAAGCTGTGCAAACGTGCAAGGTCCTTTGGCCTTACACCGCACCTTTTCCAGCCACGATCCACCTATCATCCTGATGACTGCAAAACTGGGTCAGAGGCTACATCTGTCTTAGGATGGGCCTTCAGAATCTGTGGAGCACAAAAGGACTGGAGAAAGTTTGGGGAGTGACTCCAACGCCTCCTACCAAAAACCATCACTGCCTCTTAGCCAGTCTGGTCTGGACCAGATTTTGCCACATCATCTTATAGCCACTTCTGTGGCCCCTGGGAGGAGCAGAATATCCCCTCATCTGGAAAAGCAAGACTGATATCCCCTGGGAGGAGAAGATCCCCTCATCCGGAAAAGCAAGACTGATACCAGCTTGCTGAGTGTAAGAGACACAAATGAAGGGGAGCAAGAAGACTGAGAAAGCAAGAGGGAAATATTAAAAATATAGGGAATTGAGAAAAAGAAAAGGGGTGGGGAGCCAGGGCTTCACACAAATCTAAAGAAAATATTCAGTTGCTTTGAGTAAATATTCAAAATGTACCCAGCGGAAGCTCCTTTACACAAGACAGGGTGCCCGTCTCGGAAGACCTGCTCCTTACAGGAAACACCTTTCTCCTGGGCTCTCCTTTTGTGGGCACCAGTTTGAGTGTTAAAAATAAAGAGGTCTATTTCCTAGCATGTGGGATACAGCGTAGTCCTGTTTGGGGGGAAGGCAGATTTCCTGTTGTTTCTCCTCTCTTCTCAGAAGCCTCTGCCCTCTCAACCTTCATAAAAGGGCTGGCTGGCATTCCTCTGAGTTTACAAGGAAAGACCCACTCCAACCTTGGCTAGCTGGGAACTTAGTTAGAATAAAGAAATGTACATCCGGGCCCTTCACTTTTGTTTCACATGAAACCACATTTCTTTACCACGTTGGCTAAGTCTAAATATTAGCGAGGAGGCTGTGCCTACCTCTCGCCAGCTCTGCCAGTAGCCTGTGATGGGGTTCCAGTGGGAAAAGGTTCTTTACTCTTCTGAGACGAGAAAGCTCTGACTTTGTTTTCCTCCAATGAACTGCAGTGTAAGTGAGCAAGGCTCCCTGTGCCTGGAGACATGGAAATGAATACTATTTTCTTAATTTAATCTGTCCTGTCCTACCTGCTGCTCTGATCGTCAGCCATCACGTAACTTATTGAATGCTTGCTCTGTGCTAGGCACTGTTGAGTGCTATACCCAAATTTCATTTAATTATCCAACAATCCCATTTACTATTTCTATTCCCAACTTAGAAATGGAAATATCCTGACCCTCACTCACAATAAAAGAAATGCAAGTGAAACCACCGAGACGCTCTTGTCAGTTGGCAAGCATCTGGGGAAAAAGGCACATGCATAGCTGACGGAAGTGTAAAGTGATACATTTTCTGAAAGGATATGGAAATGTCTTTCAATATTATAAAAGCACTTACTCTTTGAATCAATAATTCCACTTCTAGGAATTTAATCTTCAGCTATTTTCTCACCAAATGTGAAATGACATATGTAAGAGGTCATGGTATAGCATTATTTGTAATAGCAAAAGCTTAGAAACAATTACTATTAATTGCTATGGAGCCCTAAAAAGAAAAAGTGGCTCTAAATGCCTTGCTAGGATATCTAAAAGAGATGAAGGGGAAAGGAGGGTTGTATAGCAAAGTGTAACACATGCTGCTACTTGTCTGAAGAAAGGGGAGAATTGGGTATTCGCTAACTTCATCTTACACCCCATGTTTCAGAGAATGTCACCATTCCTCAATATACCCTGCTGGCACTGCGCTTCCTTAAGTGCTGTTCCCATTGCCCCTCCTCCTCTCTTACCACCCTGCTTGCCCTTCCAGAGACATTTCATGCACATACACACATTTCTATGTACTAAAAACACAAACAGCATGCTATGCATGCTGTCCTACACTTGCTTTTTTCACTTAATTATAAGTTTTCTCTCTTGGGCTGCGACCAGCATGGCTAGAGAGCGGACGAGTCCTGAGTAGGGACAGCTGGGGATTGAGAAAAGGAAAAAGAGAGACAGACACAAAGACTTTAAGTAAAGCTGGGACCAGGTGGGATGCTGCCCTCAGATGGAGACACAATGACCCTGAGCTAGTACAGGGTGTTTATTATATACAGCATGATACCGGGAAGTTTTACTAGAGTTTAAGACAAAGGAAATTATGTGAAATCATGGTTAAAGATC
>NW_006383013.1:857071-858606 GCF_000327345.1 Myotis davidii | reverse complement strand
ACACTCCATCTTCACTGTTTATCCAACACTTGCCATGCCAAAGGCTCAGGCCTGTGGAGTCACCTAGAAAAGGCATTTTATTTTATTATTATTTTTTAAAATATATTTTATTGATTTCAGAGAGGAAGGAAGAGGGAGGGAGATAGAAACATCAATGATGAAAGAGACACATTGATTGGTTGCCTCCCGCATGCACCCCAACCAGGGCCAGGAATCAAGCATGCAACTGAGTTACATGCCCTTGACCAGAATCAAACCTGGGACCCTTCAGTCCACAGGCTGACACTCTATCCACTGAGTCAAACCAGCTTGGACTCAAAATTTCTTAAAGCAAACTTCCCTTAAGCAGTCCTGTGGTATTTCCATGGAGAAATGGCAGAGAAATTTTTTTAAAGAAATCATTAATGTCTATCTTAGATACATAGAAAAGTAGAGTTTCCTGCTTGACACAAACATACAGAACCATAATGCTGCTGTGAACAGTGTTAGGCCCTGCCCACTGCAAGCTGTGCGACATCAGCTCAGGGCCAGAGTCTCAGGGAGAGCTATCCCATGACCATCAGTTGCTGCCCACTTCTCTACACAGGATGTCCCTGCCAAATGTCAACCTTCCACTAGGATGCTTTATAGCGAAAGGCCAAAAGAATAGTACTCAGTTCTCAGAAAAAAAAGAGTATCTCCTACTATTTTCTCCCAATCACAGAGAAACAAAGGGTGGGTGGGAAACCTATAGTTTTCATACCACTAGTCACTATCAAGCACATAACTAAAGCATCATGCCACAAGGTAAGATCTGGACGTTGGCCAAAGGCCCCCTCTTTGGAGCAACAACATAAAGCTATTCACAACATAAAGCAGATCCAGGGCTCCCCTGCCTCTGGGTCCTGTACTATTATGTTTTGCTAAGGCAAAGGGTAGGGCATGATGCCCCAGGCACTGACTAGCCTGCATATACAGTTAAATAAAATCAAGTCTGCAACAAATAGGGCTTTGATAACCTCCCCTTGAAAGTAAAGGGAGGCAAAAAAAAACCAAACCCAAAACCCTCCCTTCTGATGCTAAGAGTATAAAGTTTTCCTAAATGAATTTGCAGTGAGCAAAATTTGTGAAACTACCTGCTGGCTCTTATGGCCTGCCAGGAAGAGGACATCTGGTCAGAAAGTGCCTGCAAGAGATCCTAAACCTGTTTTATATTGCTTACCGTTTATTCCCAACAAACTGCCAGTCCCCACGCCGTGTTCTTAAAATGTTTGTCACCCACTTCTGATGGAGAGTTCTGGTTATTTGAGGTTCCCCCATAAAGCTTTCTGTGTGAAATAAGGTGATTTCTCCCAAATCCACTTTTTCTACACACAAAATTCCAGGTTTCCCACTAACAGTAGGTACTTATGTATAGGCATTCTAAGAGACCTTGTTCTGCCTGATAAACCACTACAATTCAATGGTTTATTTAGCTACTAAAGCTATTATGCTTAAGCTCACTGTAAATTTTAAAATCACCAAACCAATAAGTAACCCACAAAAATATTCTGGAA
>NW_006383013.1:854549-856879 GCF_000327345.1 Myotis davidii | reverse complement strand
GTCATTACTCATGGGGGTGGTATTTTTGTCTTTTTTTAGTTGTCAGTCCATGCAATTCTGGCTCCCCAAACAGTCAGACACATACCACAGCAATTTCTAGCTCTGTAGCCTATCTAAATGCTATACCCAAATAAGTACTTTAATTTTTTTTAATCCTCACCTAAGGATATGTTTTTATTGATTTCTAGAGAGGAAGGGGGAGAGTGAGAGAGAGAAAGGAGAGAGAGAAGCATCGATTGATTGCCTGATTGAACTCACACCCTAGATATATGCTCTGACCAGGAATTGAATCCGTAACTTTTTGGTGTATGGGACGAGTCACCCACCCAGGGCCCAAATAAGTACTTTAAAATTCATTGGAATTTGTGGCTTAAAATGCTTTTACTTCAGTAATCCTAAAATGAAGTTGCCAGGTTTAAGAAATAAATATACAGGATGCCCTGTTAAATTTAAATTTCAGATAAACAACAAAGAATTTTTAGTATATCTCATACAATATTTGGGACACACTTATACTAAAAATTATTTACTGTTCATCTGAAATTCAAATTCAACTGGGTATCCTGCATTTTATTTGGTAATTCAACCTAAAAGAAAATCTCCGAGTATCTATTATCTATTCCAACAAAAGGGACCAGTTTCTGCTATGTGTGAGACCAGAGGCGTTTTACGCCATAAGGTAAGTGAAGCTACATATCCTTAAATGATTCAATCACTAAATGATCACAGAATCTTGAAATGCCTGTAGGAACGTGGAGGCTATTTTTCAAGTGATTAAGGCATCAGTGGGAGTTAGGTTTGTTTTCTGAGTGATGGGCTTTTTGGTTTTGTGAATCTAAATTCTGAGTCTGTAAGAGGGATAGAGGGGATAAATGGTGATGGGAAAAATAAAATAAAAATTTAAAAATAAAATAAAAAAAGAATTCTGAGTGTGATAAGAAAATCTATCTGCCCTAGCACATGGGCAGTGGAGCATGAGCTGCACAGAAAATAAGGACAAATCCAGGAGCACATTCAGGAAGGGTGAGATGCCTTTCCCATCCTCTCTGGCCTAGTAATGAGCGTTCACGCTATTTAATCTGTGACTCCGATTCAAAACACAAGTAAACGGGGCTTGCTTTAAATGAAGCTTTTATACAGAGTTATACATCTATGTACAAGCAGCTCTGAAGGCCAGAGAAGCAACTCACATTTTGGAACCTTGGAGGCTCTCCAGATTACACTGGATTTCAAACTAGCTCTTAAACAAACCTTGGGGAACAGCACCTAGTCCTAGAGCCTCGGCCTTAGAAGGGTGCAGGAGAAATTAAGTCAAGAGTCAAGATTGCTTCATATTCTGGAAAACATAGTGGCAACACACAACACTCCTGGATTGCGGGAAATCAAATCGTGAGAGGGACATGATTGGAAGGAAACCCCTAAGGTTCCTCGAATTCCAGGCGCCTCCAAGGGGTACCCTGGCAGCCACCTCCGGGTCACCTGCCATCTCCTCAAAGCTTGACAGAGAAGGAAGAGCCGCAGGAGCAGCCTTTCTCCGCCTGCGGGTTGTTGAGCACTTGGAAGGAGCTTCGGATCAGCTCCTGGCAGAAGTCCACGTGGGCGCCTTTCACGAAGGCCAAGCTATCAGCGTCAACCACCACTCGGGCCCCGCCCTGTTCAAATACCCTGGGGAGAAAAAAAACAAAAACACAAAAAGCAAACCACACACAGGAGAACAGCATCAGTGACGATCATAAACACCAACACCCCGACACTCTGAGCCCTGGCGTGAGAGGTGCGCATTCCGGGTTTTCGGAAACAGGCAGCATTCCTTACTGCCTCCAAAACGGTGCCGATTTTGGAGGCAGAAAGATCCAACGGAATGACCCCTGGGAAACGTTTGGATATTCAGACCTGGCATCTCATCCGGCCTAACTCCTATCAGCGACCCCGCGGGCCCAGGAAGGCCCATCTCCCTCCTGTAACTGGGTTCTTTGGAATCAAGACAACCCGTCTTCACGTGCATCCCCCGCCCACCCCCGTGCGCGGGGAGGGTGGTGTGGAGCATCCTGAGCAACCCGTTCAAATCTGGAATAAAAGTGCGCCTTCAGCTCCACACACGCTTCCCCCTCCCGCACACTCCGAGGACCACCACCCCTCCCTTCCTCCTTGCCTGTCGTCGGGGTGGATCACTGTGTCCAGCGAAAATCGGTACTGGAATCCGGAGCATCCACCCCCCTCCACCTCCAGCCGGAGGAATTCTGCCCCTTGGGTGATTTCCAGGAGCCTCTGAAACGCAGAACGAGGGGGTCAGGCCCGCCCGGCCGGGGGCGGCGGAAGGGTGGGCCCCG
>NW_006383013.1:853645-854458 GCF_000327345.1 Myotis davidii | reverse complement strand
GACGACGCTTCCCGAAGCGCCGGAGGTCGGGCGGACGCCGCGAGGAGCCTGCCACACGCAAAGGGAAGACGGTGAGCCCGCGAGCAGAGGGACACCTGGCGACCCCCACCTGGACGGCCTCCCGCCACACCCGGCGACTCCCACTGCACTATCCTCACGACAGACCTGGCGACCTCCAACGGGACAGCCTCGCGCCACACCCTCACCTCCCCCGAGGACCTTCGTTTCCGCTGAGTCCTGGAAGTCACAAAACCTAAACACACTTCCCAAGGGTCCTTCTAGGCTGGGTACCTGCTCCTCCGCCAGGGGGTGACCGCTCTCAGGGCCGCCGCCGTTAGGGACAAGCCCCTGGCGGTCGCCATCTTCCTCAGCAAACCCCGCCCCTCGCGTCGCCCCAATCCCCTTCTCCACCAGAGCCTCGGAGGCGGGGCCCCCAGAGACCCCGCCTGCAAGCACGCCTATTGGGCGGTGCGAGAAGCGGAGGCATGTTATTGGCTAGGAATGCTCCCATTGCGGAAGCGAGAATGCACCCACCAAGCCGAGAACTGCAGAGAGAGGCGGGGCGGAGATGTATCCGAGTCCGCTGGGCGGCCGAGCGGACAGTGTGGGCGGAGACCGAGCGTGGCCTGGCCCCAGCAGCCGGGGGCGGGGCGTGGGCGGGCCGAGGCCTTGTTTGCGGGCGCCGGGTCGCCGGATAGAGCTCCTCCCCGACCCCGCCCCGGCAGGTTTATCTTGTGATTCCGGCGGCCGCTTCTTCCTTCCTTGCGCTTGGAAGTTCCTCAGCAGCAATGTGTTGCTTGGCCGCCGCGCTCC
>NW_006383013.1:852982-853598 GCF_000327345.1 Myotis davidii | reverse complement strand
TGAGTCCCGGACCCGCCGGAGGTTCCGCGCTCTCGGTGGGGCGGGTCCCCGTCGGCGGCCAGGCTCAGCCTCGGACCCCTCTTGGAGTGGGTCGGTTCGGGCGGGGGAGAAGGTGCCGTCCTCGAGGAAACTCGCCCACCCACAGCTTTGTCTCTGCCCCTGGAACGCGCGTGTGGGGTCCCTGGACGTCCCCGGCGATGGGTGGACCTTCTGCCGAAGTTTCCTAAAGTTTGCAGGGCAGACACCTAAAGGTCCATAGACAGCGCGGGGGCGAGGGGAGGGGCGCACAACTTGTATTTTTGCCTTGTATCTTGGATGACCTCTCCTTCTCCACTGTGTTTACTTTTCCTTTTTAACTTACCTTTTGCTGACAAGTCGAAAGTCAGTTCTCCTTTTCGTGATTAACTCCGTTAGCGTTTTGGGGGGCTATGGAATGTTGTCATTTCCTCCTATCTATAGAACTCGTGTTTCTGGTCGCAGCGTGTGACACATAACTCCCTCCCCCACCCCCCCTTTTGCCGCTGTGGTTGGAGTCTCGTTGAGAAATAAAAGGAGGGGGAGGGGTGTAGAGATTGTGAGTTCGTTCAGTCAGGTCTACAGAAATGCTTGCTCCTGC
>NW_006383013.1:839040-852956 GCF_000327345.1 Myotis davidii | reverse complement strand
GAAGTGAAGCGGTATAATGATAAGTGCAAGGCATGAAACTGATTTTACAAAATTCGTGAGCTAGAAGGAAACTTGGAGATCCTATAGTCAGTCATTGAATTCCAGAGATGTTAGGTAACTTAACCAAAGTAACAGAGCAGAATGGAAACCAGCATAAGTTTGCTCCTTTATATCCAGTTCCCAAGTAATAGCAAATGCTATTTACTAAGTAATAACAGGCCAACAGTCTTTATTCCTTCATCAGTCTGTCCCCTGGCTCCCAACGTTGCTTTTGCTTCGACATGAATTTTGATGACAGAGTGGGAAAGTGTCCCCTCATTTACTTTTTCAACAAAGCAAAGTTGGGGGCCAGGGGACAGATTGATGAAGGAATAAAGACTGTTGGCCTGTTATTACTTAACAAATGCTGTTCCTTTCCCTCCATTAAATTTAGTGGCCAACATTTGGATGAAGCCACTGTCTTAACTCGTTCAACCCTCATAATCTGTTTTCTAGATGAGGAAACAGGCACATAGAGTACCTTGCCCAAGTTCGCGCAACTAATAAGCAATAAGAAACTAGTGTGTGTTTTTGAGCCACTTTGGGTTTTAGTGGTAACCTTGAAAAAAAAATTAAATCCAAACATTGTTCTACTCCTTTGAAAAAAGCAGGTGTATGCCTACGGCAAGAACTTCTTAAGGGAAGGAGGGTTTCCGCTACAGATTTTCAATTTACTTTTGAATTGGGAAATACAATGTAAAAACTTCAGTGCCCACATCAAAAGTTTTTGAGTTCCACTGTGTGGAGTGGCATCTCTTCAAGTGAGAAATAGGGCCAGGCAAACTAGTTTTGCAATTTTTGCAGGTTAGGACTGAGGAGTTTGTTCTGTTGACATTGGGAGTGCAAGAACCTCTTGTCAGCTGAAAAACTGGATGAAGGAGCTACAAGTACCATCCTTTACTCAGTTCCTTGAAGATCATGTGACGCAGAGCCTTGAAAGAAGCAGGCAGAAAAGCTAGATTCAGAAAGCTTTGGTATAAGCACTGATTTTCAATAGGCTGTTGATTAAAGTTCTGGGTCCCCCCTCCACTGCGCCCCCCCGCCCCATCATCCATGGAGGTTATGACAGAGTGGTACAGAGTGCTTAGAGAAGAGAATTCTTGAGTGTAGAGTTTGAGAACTTTGCCATGGTGGAGAAACAAGCTGGGGATACGGTACTTACAGACTAGCTGGAGCAGTGTTGGTCAGTATGGTGACTGTTACGCCCAAGAGCAGAGGCCATCCACCTGAGCTTCTCACTTCACATCCTACAGGACGGTGACGACAAAGCAAATAACATGCTCTCAGCCTTCAGTTTGCTTTCTGTCTTCATGCATTCTACTTTAGAGACAGTCTACTCTGTCACCGGGATCCCTAATTTCTACCCACAAAGTGTATTTGAGATGAGAGGCCCACCTTGTGTGGCAAAAGGGAACATGCTAAGACATCCGGGAGCAGCTACTCTAGATTAAATTTATGGACTGAATCCTGGTATGATTACAATAATTAGTAAATAGTTATATGGCTGCCCCCCTTTATCCATGGGGAATATGTTTTGAGACCCTCAGTGGATTTCTGAAACCGTGGATAGCACCGAACCCTATGCAAGGTAGGCAAAACTAGGTTTACAGGTGTTCATATAGGAAATAATACAATAATTAATAAATAGTAACGCAAGAATAAACTCTGTTTTGTGTACTTACCATTGTAAGCCTACTTTTGTTGTCTCCCCTCCTCCCCTTATATACCATGTTTTTTCTCATACATACATACCTTTTCACATAAAGGAGGCACTATACAGCTTCTCTTTGGCATATATGAATTGCCAGCATCAATACTGTTCTTGGGGGCCATCCCATTATTAAGTAAAGTGAGGGTGACTTGAACACAAGCATTGTAATACGGGGGCAGTCAGATGCTAAGTGTCTTGCTGAGCAAAGGGGTGAGTCATGTCCTGGGTGAGAGATGCTATTCTCAATTTAAAACTTACAGATTGTTTATTTCTGGAATTTTCCATTTAATCTTTTTGGACCACAGTTAACCATGAGTAACTAGCCAAAACCGCAGAAAGAGAAACTGTGGATAAAGGGAACATACTGCATAGCATGACTATGTTCCAAACACTTATCTCAGAGCTACATGTGTGTTAGCTCACCTGCTCTATGAGGTAGGTACCGATACTATCCCCAGAGAGGTTAAGTATCTTGCCTTGAGGTTACACAGTAAGTAATGGAGCCATTATTGAGATTAGTAAGATTTCAAACCCAGGCATCAGGTCTCAGAGTCTACCTCTCAACAGTGGTGGCTGAATTCCAGAGCTTGCCCTTACCCTGTTACAGGCAATGTTAACAGGCAGTTCTCTTGCATTCTCTCCCACTCAACTGTCCAGTGTTGGGGCCTGAGTGAGATGACGGCATTTTTAATGATTTGTGCCTTACCTTTTCTGATCAAGCATTTATTGTGAACAGATAGTACTTTTGTCCTTTTTTAGACTGAATTTTTTTTTTAAAGGACACATACCTTGCCCCCAAAATACTTATTTTGAAGAACACAGGTTTCCAAAGTGGAGTGTACACATCTGTGTATTGGAGATGAATGCTTAAAGTTGTTCTTATTGGTGGGCGTATACAAAGCTTGGAGACCACTAATTTGGAGAGATACCAGTACTGGATTGAAAGATGGTGAGGGAGGGCAGTTTGGGAGCAGCCAGCGTCAAGATTCCAAATGGAAGCAGTAGTGCTGGGACTTGAGCCATCACTTGTACGATATGTGTGCTGCTTTAAAATCTGGGGGGGGGGGGGGTGGGGGGGGTTTTGTCAGGGGGGTTGGGGGAGGATTTTTCATGGTATAGACCTCCCAGGTTATAGTGCAGTGGAGTGGCTATATATACTTAATTTCCTTAATTCCCCTTCACGCATCAAATATGAGCAGTTCCCTGGAGATCGCTGATGGTCAAAGGAGAAAGAGCTCACCCTAACTGGGAGAATAGAGCGTCTTCACATTAGGTAGGGATAACCTATGTGGTTTATTTTTTCTCCTATTTCAACTCATTTTTCTTCTTTTGCAGGTTCCGGGGTTGGAGTTATAAAGGAAGTGAATGTGATCCCATGCCCCATTCAGCCCTGCCATCTGCAGAAAGGGCAGTCTTACTCTGTCAATGTCACCTTCACCAGTAGTGAGTAAAAGTGGCTCTTACCTTCAATTTCATCTTAAACATAACATCAGTCTCAAGTATTGGGATGAGCATGGGAATGTGGGGGAGGGGAATTGCAGTAAGAATTCTGTGATGCCGGGCTGACCGGCAGACCCTGAACGGCGGATGAATGATTCCTCTAACACACGTTTCTGTGATAGAGAGGCTGAGGCACTACGTGGCTATCACCGCCAGGTAGCCCTGTTCGCCTGCCTCCTTTGTCTTTTATTGTAACACAGCTTGAACTAAAATTAACCTCTAGATACAATCAGCAGAATAAGTATCCTTGAGAAAGTATATGCTTCTACAAGGTCGAGTCTTTAAAGACTAAACATAGAGATTCTAGCAAAACACCCTGGGGGATGGGACTTGTTTGGAAAAGTCAAGGTAGGAGCTGCCGCCTTCGGCAAGTTCCCCTCAGAGGCTCTCGACCTTTTGAGAATCCTTACAGACATTCCAATTGTGTCGTGTGCTTCCCCACACTGTGACCTTCCTTCCAGCCTGTGTATAGCTAGGATTGGCTATATCCTTGGACATCCTTCTCATATGGGGTTCCCATATTGCCTGTTTCCCAAAGTCCAGACTTCCTCAAAGCAAAGAGAGATTTCCATGTGTTCACAGGTGAGAGAAGACAGCTTGGCTCTCTGTGTCCTATTTCGGACCATATTGCGCAGTAGGCTTTTATGGGAATGGCAGCTGTTTAGCTACAGACTTCAGAGTATTAGTACAGATCCCAATTCTGTAGACTTTGGAACTCCTCTAAATGTTATTTTAAGCAATATGCCTTCTAGCTATTAAGTCTGTGTTCTGCCTCAAAACACAAGAGTAATTAATACTTAGGTTTAGGGAACTCACTGGGGACCCAAGAAGCAATCAAGAAATCTGAGAAATTGCTTGAACTTGAAGAAACATTGGAACCTGTTGCTTTCTGGTACACATTCATCACCTTCAGATTTCCAGGAATCTAGATAATGGCATAATCTTTTTTCTAGGGAGGTATCTACCCTGAATCCTTCTTTTATTTTCTATCCTTTGGAACTAGATTAGACAGTCTAATAAGAAATATCAAAACACACTTTCCCGTTGCACTGAAGACTGGAGAATGGGTCTTCCTGGCTGAGCTGAAAGAGCAGCCTCGCAGGAAGCAGAGCAGACCGTGGAGGTGCAGAGCAGAGCCGTCTAGTCAGAGAGGGCCGGGCCCAGCGCTGCCTCACAGCCATGCTGTCTCACGGTTAAGCTGTTTTTCACTGAATAAAGTTTCCTTCTTCACTGCACATATCCCCCACTCCCGTCATCTCTTATTCTTAAGCCTAAAGACATCTCTAAGTACTAGAATTATTTTCTTTCCTGGCCTCTCTATTGTTCCAATAAAAAAAAAAGTGACTTCTAAACAAAAGTAATCACCAACCCAGACGGAAAGAAACAGTCCATCGCTTCTCTGCTTTTGGGCTAAGATTAAGTGTAGTACCTGTTCTTACCAGTTGAATATCTGATACATCCTCTCAGTACCTCTGGAAACGGTACACACACACACACACACACACACACATACACACACACACACACACAGCAGAGCCAATAGTCCGGATCTCCAGAATGACCTAACAGCTTAAAATTCTGGTTGCCCTCATTTTATTATATTTATTCCTCCTGCCCATCTTTTCATCTGGAGGGCAGAGCTTAGCCAGAAATGCACCTCTTTCTAATCTTATCCAGTTTCTAAAGGGTTATCTCTTTTTCTACTGCTACAGTCCATGGTATGTATATAGATTCTGTATTCCTTCTTTCTACATTGCCTTCTATTTTATTCTTAATTTCTAATGGAATCCTTTGTGTGGGAGTATTTGAGAATTCAGAGACCAGCCTCCTAAAACTCTTTAAGATACATAATCCACTTTGACAGAAGCTGATGGGAATAGTAAATAGAAAGTTAACAGCCAAAAATCAGTTACTTTGTTGAATGAGATTATTTATCCAAGTAGCTCTGATTCTCTTGAGAAACTGTGAAAGGCAGTGAGGGGCAAGGTGGAGTTAAGAGCAAAGAAAACAATTCTTTGTGTGTTTTGCACTGATACCCTTTTTTTTGCATAATTCAGTAATTTTTCAAGTTTTGCAGTAAATGCTTGCTCTGCATTCACAGAGGTAAAAAGCATAACTACAAAGAGAAATAGACCCTAGGAATTAAGAGCTACAAACATTATGGTTTGCTATCATAGCAATGCGGTTGCTCGAGAATATATCTGAGTTTTTATTTAGAGTTTGGAAATAGGCTGTTCCCATCACTATTCTCTCTTTTTTTCCCTCTTAGGTACTCAGTCTCAAGGGAGCAAAGCCGTGGTGCATGGCATCGTGATGGGCGTCCCAATTGCCTTTGCCATTCCTGAACCTGATGGTTGTAAGAGTGGAGTCACCTGCCCCATCGAAAAAAACAAGACTTACAACTACATGGCTAAACTGCCAGTGAAGAGTGCATACCCCTCGGTAAGTGACCTTGTTGTTGAGGACACTGGAGATCTTGTGACTAGATTAGATATCTGAGGAGGGGGGCAGGAAGAAAAAAGTGGAGTTGAGTCCTTCTACTCTGTGAAGGAAAGGTGCCTGAGGGAAGGAAATAAGTTAGAGTGTTAGGAATCACGAGGTACACAGATATTTTTTTAGAGTTCTTTTGTTCTTTGTCTATAGCCTAATAGATAGCCATTTTTAGATACAACTAGAGCCCCAGTGCACGAAATTCATGCACGGGGTGGGGGTGGGGTGGGATGGGGCAGGGCGGGGCAGGATCCCCTAACTCCCCCCCACCCCCGCTGGCCTGGTCACCCCAACTGCTCCACCCCACCCACTAGGTCACCCCAACTGCCTCCCCTGCCAGCCTGGCCTGGTCACCCCACGCAGCTTGCTGTTCAGTTGTTTGGTGGTCCCTCACTAACCCCCCTGCTGGCCAGGTCGCCCCATGCAGCCTGCTGTTCAGTCGTTTGGCCGTCCCTCACTAACTCCCCTGCTGGCTTGGTCGCTCTACGCAGCCTGCTATTCGGCCGTCTGTCCGGTGGTTTCGGTTGTGACGGCCCCTGGCTTTTTATATATTAGGATATTTCACTGGACCACTCTTTGTAGAGATGATATTATCCCTTTTTTACAGTTGAAGAAATTTGAGCTTCCAATATTATGCAATATGAACAGAGTCCACTCTGCAAAGGAATATTACAGCCTAGACTTAGAGCCAAGTCTTGTGATTTCAAAACCTGTAAAGTGTCAAAAGATTTTAGTCAGATATCAAATAATTCAAGATTTCAAGTTGTCATAGCATTATCATCAGAAAATCCTGGTTTCTCCATTAATCTGTTAACAAGAGAGAAGTAGCTTGTTAGCTCCATAGCAGAGAGGTAGCTTTTTCCACTCTCCTTTCTCCCCTCCACCCCCCTCCAACCCCTACTTACCTTCACCTCTGACTCACCCTGCCATGCCTACTTTTTCTTCTACCAAACATTTATAAAATAGAGCCTGCTGGAATGGACCTGTATTAAAATTAAGAATCTTGATAAGAATGGAGGAAGTAAAGGGATTACTCTTTTCCAGGAGCAATCTGGGCATTGATTTTCTAGAAATGGCAAGTAAGTAAAGAACATCCTAAAAAGTCTCTAATGTAGCGAGTCTATGTTTAAGGGATGTCAGAGACCCTAAAGGTTAGGGACAGGTTTGTAGATTAATATGCAAAGTAGCATTATAATCACGGGCATTTTGGAGCCTCAATTATTTATATAGAGTGTCTAGTTAGGGCCTGATAGATAGTAGGCACTTTCTATGTGGTAGTTATTAAGTGAATTAATTTTATTTGAAAAACAGCTTAAACTTAAACTATGTTAATTTAAGTACTAAGGGAAACAGTAGTTATTGTGTACTTGTTCTTGAAAAACTTACAAAACAAGGTTAGAGAAACCTGGGTATCACTGTCATTCAAATGTTGAATTTTAAGAAAGGAAATAAAAATACAGTTTAAGCTCTGGCTGTTGTGACTCTTTTGGTTGGAGCTTTGTCCTGTACACCGAACGGTCTCAGGTTTGATCCCCAGTCAGGGTACGTGTGGGAGACAACCGAGCAGTGTTTCTCTCACACATCAATCTTTCTCTCTCTCTCCCTTTTTCTCTAAAATCAATTTTTTTAAAAGCAGTTTAGAGAATTTAACTGGAACTATATGCTACAAGGATTATCCTTCCTGAAATTATTCATATGGCGGTAAACTTCTTTGGACATCCTTTCTGCTTTGATAGTTTCATTTCCAACTAACCAGTAAATTTCTTGTACTTAACAATCTCTTCTCTTCATGGTTACAATTGGGAAAAGCTGAACCAGATTGCCAAATACAAGAGAAATTGTCTCAGTGTAAAATTATTTTTTATGTAAACCTTCATTTATGGAAAAAATGCTTTAGAAATTATACTTGATAAGTTTACTAGGTTATTATTCTAAAGTTTAAATACACAGGCTGTGTCCACTTCCCAAGCAGCTTTCCTGATGCCATGATTTAAGAAAAAATGCGTGAGGAATTGGGCAGTTTATTACAATGTACTCGTAGGATTCATAGTTAAACCAATTGAGATGAGATCCTATTTTCATTTTTCTCAATTCTTTTTCTCTTTCTCCAGATAAAACTGGTGGTGAAGTGGGAACTTCGGGATGACAAAGACCAGTGTCTCTTCTGCTGGGAAATCCCAGTACAGCTTGAAAACTAGAGCTGTTTGATGCCAGTATGTCCGTCTGGGGATGAGAGCATGAGTGGAGGGAGGGGAGGAAAAGCCAAGTCTAAACTAAATCAGTGCCATAAGAGGAAAGGAATTTCTAAACTGCTGTTTATGCCTCTCAACCTCCAACTGCATCTCAGACCCTGTTTCCGGAGAGCTTAGAACTGCTGCCCGTGTAATATCTTTTGTAAAAGGGTTGAAGGAAAGAAGAGAGTGTGTAGGGATTGACCTAATTGTCTTCAGTGTTTTTTGCTGTTGGAATAAGGAGGGTCCAGTCAGACAGGACCAGAATGAGGTTGCTTAGGGATATTAGATAACCTGCCCTGAGGTTACTGGCCCTTGTAGTGGAGGACAGGTTCCAAACCACATTCCTCGAGCTGGGGTGTTACATCTCCAAGTGCCTCATTGAGTTCAGTGCATCATTGAGTCAGTAACAAGCCTGCTGACTCTTGACAGCGCCTCCAGCTCCACTGCCTCAACAATAATGACCTGGTCTCCAGTGGGATCCCGCATTTCAGCAGAAGGCGAGGTGGTCTGCGACAAACTCAACTCTGGGTGGCTGGTTCTCCGTGGTTATCTCATTTCTCCTTTTCTGTCTTAGGTGGTTTTCATTAAATTCAACAATTGATTAGCAGATGTTTGATTTTTGGTGTGGTATATTTTTTTTTGAACATTAATTTGACTTTTTTATGCACCTGGAAATGTCCCTTTGAATAAATAAAAACTTGGCAGTCTTCTGCATTTGTGCTTAGGTCACCGCTTCTTTCAGAGTATTTCCCCCAGATCCATGGAAGGTGGATGGATACCCAGTCCCATGGTCCCAGAGTGCAGTAAAGACACGACTCTCGGAAACTGCCTTTTGTCCCCTTCTTGCCCAGTTAGATCTTAGCTATCTAGTATTTCATAGGAAATGACTTTGTTCTGCTTTATTTGCATAATCTTATACCACCAAGTGTGCTTGAAATAAGCAGTGAAAGCCAGCATCATCTAGTTGAATAATAACATCTGAAAGGGCAAGGGAACGGAATTGAAGTGGGTGGGGGTGGTGAGTTCAGTTGCAAGTTGGCGTGAAGCATAGTAGTCTTTTGGGAACCTTCCACGAGGCAAGCCTAGAAGCTTAAAAATGACATGTGAAGTTGCAAGTAATGGCTGCATTAATTAAATCCTGTTTCCTGCTTGTGAAGTACAAGTGTAATCATGGGGCATAGATTTTGCTGCCTGTTTTAATCACTGTACTACCAGTCAGCTTGTAGCTGTCACAGGGATCACCCGCTAGTCACAAGTGAGTTGTGTAATGTGGACCTTGGAAGGCTTACCTGTTTTTGGTTAGGGTGTTTATACAGCAAATAAGTATTTGGTCCAGTTCTTTTCATCCCACTAATTTCACTTGGATTTCTTTGGTGAGTTTCCCAGGAAAGCCACCAGGGGACAGCCAGGGATCGGGAATAAAGTTATCAACAGCCAAGATATTCTAGTTAATTCCCGGAGCCATTCAACCACTGTGCTCTGTAGCTAAGACCTTTTGTGTATCCCATCACATTGTGACCGGAGGGACAGCCCTCTCTGCCTCCCCATGACGGACCCTAGGTGTATCAGACTTGTAAGAATTCTAAAGGGATTCTGTGGTCGCTGGCTTCAGACTGCCAGTAGTTGGATCCTGGCTTCACCAATTAATAAGACTACCAATGCGATCTTTATAAATCCCTCTGCTCTCCAGTGCTTCAGTCTCCTTACCTGCTAAATAGGGATGATTACAATAGGGCTCTGAGGATTAAATGAGATGATGCATGTAAAACATTTAGCATGACCCCTGGCGCGTAGCACAGACTCAGTATATGTTAGCAGTTACTCTGGGAGACAGGCATTGTTCTTCACCTAGAAACATCAGGAATAGCAAATTCAGTCTGATGTGTGGTATGTCACCTTGGAAAAATGAGGCTGTCCTCTGTGCACGGAACTTTGTGAGGTGCCCGGGAAAGCTCAGTTCTCGTGTCTGCTCTCTCCCTATCCCCAGAAGACTCTTCATGTCATTGAGCTTTTTTGAGGCTAAAGGCTACCCACCCTGCACTTCATACTCCCACCTTCATATGGGACACGACGGGAGAAAAGCAGTTCCGCTAACCTGTACCCTTCAGTCAGAGCAGAAGGGTAACGCAACAGCTTATACCTGTTTACCGGCCAATGTGAGGCCACGTGGATCCTGCAGCAGTGAGCTAGTTAGGGCTCCTGCGGGGGGATTAGTTTGAAAGGTCATCTTCCGTACAGACGGTTCACAGGTGCCCCCAGAGTCATTAAAACATTGAGAAGCACTGAATCTTCGGCTGTATAAAAAAGGTCATGTTCTTTCCAACGACAGTCTCATACTTTTCTCGTCCACTGAGCAAGCCATGGAGGCTTAGACACATCTCTCTTGCATGAATTCCAGACTCCAATGATTTAAAAAAATAAAAAATGAGAGGCACCCCTGCTTACTGAGTAAAGGGAACACAATACCTATATCCCCGGCTTGGTGGAGTGCTAGGTGGGAGGCCTGGCATGTAGTCCCATCAGGCCAATAAAAAGCAAAAAGCATGGAGTAATTTCCAGTCCTCCTTGGCTTTGAAATCTTAGTTGACTTCTTAAAGGAAACAAATTCATCTTAATGATGCTTTGCAAAGGTTGATAAAACAGTCTGTTCTCTGAGAACACCCACAATAAAGGGAGGGTGGCTTGACACAGGTGAGGTTCAGGCTAAGGGAAGATGATCTGGAAATAGCCATTCACACAGATAATCCAAAAAGCAAATATTGCTTAAGTGACTGGGTTGGTTATGAGGACAGGGTTGTGGTACATAGGGAGAGATGGACACAGAGGAAAGGGTTATGTGTGAGAAATGTCACCATAATAATAGTCATCTGAAACAAGTGTTTTTCCCAAGGGCCCTTTGGAGAGAACACAGAACAGGAACTAGGGCTTGGAGTATTTAAAGTCCTGGGATATTCAGTTTAGGGGTGTGTATGAGTGTGTGTGTGTGTGTGTGTGTGTGTGTGTGTGTGTAATGGGATGGGCAGTGTTGTGTGACCTGAGTTTGAAAGTGGCGCTGGATCTCCACAGATGCTGCCTTAAAGAATCTTTAGACAAAGTTGAGTCATTTTGGGTGGTTGTGTCTTTTTCTAAGAAGAGAATCTCCTGGCCTATCCCTTGAATTCTAAACTGAATCCTATTCATTTACAGCTGTCAGTTGACTAGCAACTAAATGGTCTGGGTGTTGGTTGCCATGGAAACAGTTAAAAGTCCCATTGCTATGGGAACCTACCATGCTCTTGATATCAGGGGTTTGGTTCCGAAAAAGTGGAGGGGAGGGTAGAGGGTGCAGCTCAGGAGCTGGGCTGTATAGTTGGCTGGACGGTCCTGGAAGAGAGTGAGCAGTGTGGTGAGCCTAGCTAGCTCCTTACGAATGTGGCAGAAGAGCCGTGACTTCTTCCATTTTCTGCAGGCATTCCCCGCCTGTCCTCTGCTCATTGCCCCATGGTAGCCACAGAGCTCAGATGTTTGCTGTCCCAAATGGAGAGTAAGGGCATGAGATCCTGGGGTGGACCTAGCATGCCAGTGCTGCTACTCCTCATCTGCTTAAGCTCAGAGAGGAGAAGTCTTGGCTCCTCTCTGCATGGAAGCCTGTTCTCCACACATCATGTGCCTCAGATGAGCAGCCAGCAGGTGAAAGAGTCACCTTAGCTCTGACTGCCAGTGGGGCAGGCTGATAAGGAGCCTGGCAGACAGAATGGATGGCTGCTGGCCTTGAGCATGGCAGAGACGCTGGGGCTTCCAGGGGAAGAGGCAGAAGGACAGGCAGGCAACAGTAGTCTCTGTTTGCAGCGTTAGAGAAATGCCCGGCTTTGCTCTCAAACCCCTACCCACTCACGTGCCTCCACCACAAAAGGGGGTCTGCAAACGGAATAAATATGACAGACAGGTTTGACAGAGGCTCTCAAAGGATGCACACAAGAGTTGTAAGATTCTTTTCTGGGTTTTGCAATCAAGGGAGATAACTTCCATCAGTGTTTAGTGGCAAGATGACATGCTGAAGCAAAGAGAAAGCATTCCAGTGCTCTCCACATTGAAGGGATTGAGCTAGATCATCTCTAAAGTCGCTGTCAGAACTAACAGCTTCTGATTAATTGAGACTGTCAATAAAAGAACGTCCAGCCTATGGAAAAGTTTTATTCGAGTTTATTTGAACCAAATTTTAAGGACATGCCCAAAAGCAAGATGTCAAAGGATAGAGAAAATGCTCCCCAAATAGCAAGTTTTACATCTTATTTTATACATTAGAATCAAAGGAGAAAACGTAAGGAAGGTTACAGGAAATCCACTGGTGGTAGGTTAAGGAAGCAGGAGAAAGCAGAGCAGGAAAATCTGTAAAACTGGTTAAAAAACAAAATGGAGAAACACATGCTTCATTTGCATCGGTGGGCACAGGATAGTTAACATTTATAGCACATGGAGATGGTATATGGGGAGCAAGATAACAATGTTTTGAGGGGTCTAGAAAAGAAAATTACTCTGACGCTTCAAAGGCAGGTTATCTTACAGGCATCAGAGCAATGGACAGAGCTCAGTTTCGGTGAAAACTGGCCTTTACAAGGAAGCGACGGACCTGGGACAGGACTGTCTCCATAGCCTGCCCAGTCAGGAGTTCAGGATCAGACTATCCATGTGGTTTTTTTGGTCACTGGGCTTGTCAGGTATCCCAGATAGTGCCCTGGGGCCCCAGGTTTGCTACATAGTCCCTGTTTTGTTCACAAGACACTTAAGGGAAGTCTGGACACCGGGGGCAAGCAAACACAGACGAACCATACCTGTCAGAATAAAGAAATTTCCTGGAGTCCAGACGGACTATCACCTGGCTCACCCATGGGACTTTCACCTGATTCTCCAGAATTCTGAAGGCTACGGTCTTGACTTTCTCTGCTGACCTTGCCTTCTCCTGCCTGGAGTTGTTGGTCTCTGCCCCTCCCAGGCAGCTTAGAGTTTAGGTTGTGGGCACCAGAGAGAGAGAGAGAGAGAGAGAGAGAGAGATGCCACCCAGGATTGCCTTTGGACTCCTCCATAGACAATTGAGCATTGCCCCAGCGTCTGCGGGGAAGTTTTCACTGTCGGGTCATAGTAGTTGTTTATAGATTTCTGTAACATTTCAATTTTTCAATATATGCTGGCTTTGTATCCCACCTCCAACTGTTTCTAGCTGATTAACTTTGGATGAGTTATTTAACAACTTTTGGGTTTTGTGTGATAAGTACTATTAAGAACTACTCTTTATTTAACTTCTTAAGGCCTCAATTTTCTCAGCTGTAAAATAGGATAAGAGGGCCCACCTCGGGTGGTTTAATGATGACCTGAGGTGGTATATGCAAAGTGCTCGGTGCAGTGTCTGACTCCAATAAGCACCTGATAATTATTATCCTCCTAGATAAGAAAAGAAGGCTGCAACCATGGAAACTGCTCAACAGCCATGGATTTGCCATGCATCTGTCTTCCAGATTTAATCCCAGGTGCCTTTCAAGACTGTGGCCACCCTGGTGGCCCGCCCTGTGGTTGGCCTTCATTAAGGTGGATTCTTATCCTTTCTTTATGACATTTAACCACATTCATGTTCATGTATAGTTTTGTGTGTTAGCTCACCTTCCTTCTCGACTGTAAACATATTAAGAATAGAGACTGCCCTTGCATCTTTAAGTAAATGCCCAGAACTCAGCACTCAGCAGTTGTTTAGTGAATTCTTCCAATATGAAAAAATGTCAGAGAAACTAAGATGGCGGCAGAGATAAACACCGGGAAGTTGATGCTGCTCACAACAATTGATTAATACCTCAGAAAAACAATACGGACATCATCCAGAACCACAGGAAGCCTGGCTGACTGTAAATTCTACAACTAGAAGGAAAGAAAAGCACACTGAGAGCAAGAGAAGCTGCAGAAGAGAAGCGCAG
>NW_006383013.1:836570-837341 GCF_000327345.1 Myotis davidii | reverse complement strand
TCACTAATCATCCGAGAAATGCAAGTTAAAACCACACAGACTGTCAAACCTCAGGGGGAAGGTAGGGGAGGGTGGGGGTAAGGGGGAGAGATCAACAAAAGGATTATATGCAAGAATATAGGCCTAACCAATGGACACGGACAATGGGGGAGAGGGCAAGAGCGGGGGGCGGGGGTAGAGGGTAACGTGGGGACAAGGACACACATGTAATATCTTAATCAATAAAAAATATATTAAAGTGAAAAAAAAAGAAAAAAAAATGTCATGATTCTTGAGGTTTTGCATCTAACCACATAACCCTAGAGCAACCTTGGTCTCCAAAGGGACAGGAAGCTACCAGTAGATTTGGATTCCTTCTTCTGAAGAAGGGCACATAGTGCCCTATCCTGGGTGGGCAGCTCTAGAGCAGGACTTGAGCTCCCATCTTGTAGAAGCCAGCTGCCATCGGTGTCCAGGACTCACTGACAACACTAGCTTGTCTCCAGCCTGCAGGCTCCCTGGCCCTGGACTCAGGAGGAAATGGCTCCCCCTCCCTCCTGGCTGCTGTCTGTCCCCAGTTGAGTTCAACAAGCCTCCCGCCTCCCGCCTCCCGGCTGCTCTTGGCTGCCCCTGTCTGGGTCATGGCTCTGTAGCTGCATATTGTATCAGCTTCCCTCTGAGAGGGTGAGAGAAAGCAGATTTGGCTTACCCAACTCTCTCCCCTGTCTGGTACGCTGAATCTCTGCAGCTCCTGGCGGGATCCCCTCGGCTTCCCACCAGAATTCTCAGCAG
>NW_006383013.1:824651-836555 GCF_000327345.1 Myotis davidii | reverse complement strand
GCCCAAGGAACTATCCAGAGCATCTTCCCAACTGTGGCCACTGAGAATAATCTTCTTGCAAGGTGGGTACCCGGGGAAGTGCTGGGTAGGAAATAAAGGCATTGAATGAATGTAGGAGAAAAGCCTCTGGGCCTGACTGATTTGCCCTGACCTTGGATGAATCATTTAACCACTTTTAGTTAAATGCCTCATAGAAGTGTTGTCTGAACAAAAGGAGATGACGGGTGTGCGCCTGTAGCTCGGGAAAACAAAGGCTACTTGCAGTCAGAATATCCATATCAGAGGCTAGCGGAGAAGACTGACAGACAATTCATCCTTTGGATTTTCTGGCTTAGTTCCTGTTGACTTGACCTGAACACACCCACAGGAAACACACACACACACACACACACACACACACACACACACACGAAAAGCAAGGTCCTCGGTTTGATCCCTGTAAGAGCAAGTTTAAGATTTGGCCACAAAACAGATGTCTAATGCAGCTGGCTCTCCGGAAGTGTTCGCTGTTAGTCCTGAGGGTATAGAAGGCTTAGGCAACTGCTCACTTCTATTATCCTGACCACCATGCAGTCTAGTTAAATTTATACAGGCAGGACCCTGTACATTCCTGCAGGCAACACTTACTGAGCATCTAGTATGTGCCAGGCACTATGCTGGGCCCTGGGGATGAAAAAATGAGTAAGGCAATGTCCCGGACCTCAAGGAGCTCAGAGTCTAGTGGGAGAGGCAAGTAGCAAACCATCACTGGGATATGGTGGGATACCGCCATGACAGTCACATGTACAGAATTCCATGGCCACCCGAAGGCAGAGCACTGCAGGCGATTTGTCATGGAAGGGGCAGAGCCAGGGCAGGGACTTCTGCTGGCAGCATGACCGGAAATGGACATGTCTAACACTGTCCTAGATCTTTATTCATCCATCACTTACGACTCATTCATTCCACAAGCATATCCCTGACCTTTGTCTTCTGAGATTTGGGGGGAAATATTTACTATAGTGAATTTACCTCTTCCTGAACTACTGATCTTGGTTCATTTGTTTTTTCTTTTTTACTTCTTTTGTTTGTTTAAATATATTTTTATTGATTGGAGAGAGAGAGAGACATTAATTAGTTGCCTCCCATATACACTCCGACTAGGGATCAAACCCGCAACCCAGGCTTGTGCCCTGACCAGAATTGAACTGGTGACCTTTTGGTGCACGGGACGGTAGTCAACCAACTGAGCCACACCAGCCAGGGCTTAATTTGTTTTTACTTAAAGTTCCTCCTACTTCATTTTCTGTGGAAGTAAGTAAGCATATTTGGTTATGTCCTGACTATGCTCCCAATATGTATATATATCCAGCTAAAATTATCTCTTTCGATTTTAGAGTTCTGGCCCTCACCCACCCAGCCCATCTGACCCACTTCTCCTTTCCCTGTCTATGCTGTAGCCACACTGGTCTCCTTTCAGTTCCTAAAGTTGGTTGTGCTCCCTCCCCCCCAGTCACGGGACTCTTACAACACACTGTTTCCTCTGCTTGGAATGCTCCCCCCTCACTTGGTTAACTTTCTTTTTAAAATATATTTTTATTGAGTTCAGAAAAGAAAGGAGAGGGAGAGATAGAAACATCAATGATGAGAGAGAATCATTGATCGGCTGCCTCCTGGATACCCCCTACTGGGAATCGAGCCCGCAACCTCTGCATGTGCTCTGACCAGGAATTGAACGTGTAACCTCCTGGTTCATGGGTCAACACTCAACCACTGAGCCACACCGGCCAGCATTAACTTTCATTTCCTTACCTCCTACTTAACCTCCACATTTCTGCAGAAATGTCTCTTCCTCAGGAAAGCAGTCCCTGACCACCTCGGCCAGATCAGAGCAAGTGCTTTGCTCTATATTCTCATAGCCTCCTATTCTCTCCCTTCCTCGCACAATTCAGAATTCCAGGTGATGGGATTATTTGATTAATGTCTGTCTCTCCGGGGATTTGTACCCACCATTAGGGTAGAAAACCTTTCTACTTTGCCTATCACTGTATTCCCAGTGTCTAACCACTCTTAGTTTAAGGAGAAGGTGGCCAATAAATATTTTTGAATGAGTTAATGAATTAATTAATGGAATGATTAATGACTATTTGCCTTGTGCCTAAATGTGCCCAAAACTAAAAACTATACCAAACATAAAAACAAGGACAAGAACTGAACAGGGAGCCTCCTCTAATTGAGGCACAAAAAGAAAGTAGGCCTGACTGGTGGGACTCAGTGACTGAGCGTTGACCTATGAACCAGGAGGTCACAGTTTGATTCCTGGTCAGGGCACATTCCCAGGTTTCCAGCTACATCCCCAGTGGGGAGCGTGGAGAAAGCCGCCAATCAGTGAGTTGAGTTTCTCTCATCATTGATGTTTCTTTCTCTCTCTCCCTCTTCCTTCCTCTCTAAAATCAAGAAGAAAAATTTTTTTTAAAAAAAGAAGGTAGACCGGGCAGGATGTCCAGGACTAGGAGGCTCCTGGCTTGAAGGAGTGGAGGGCCAAGGAAGAAAAAATTGAGAGACCGAAGCTGCCTGGCAAGGTCAGAGGTGTCCTGAAAGGAGGGGGAATTGATAAATAAGCACTGAGTATCTGTTACCTGGCTTGTCCCTCAGATGTATTTGTGTCCCTTGGGTCTGGGTATAAGATAATGTGCAGGGATACAAAATTACAGGATATAACTGTCCCATCTTCCTACTGTTGTAACTGGACAACCAAGGGGTCCAGGCTGCCTGTCACCACTTGAGCCAAAGTTCAAAGTAGTGACAGGTTTGAATCATATATGAGCATTTATTCCAGTAATGCCAACTGCTTATATTGGGTAGAAGGGCAAAGATTATGTGGGAATGTAAGAATTACAGGCATGGAGAGGACATAAGGAAAACCAAGAGACATATGAAAACATGCTCAAAGTCACTAATCATCTGAGAGATGCAAATCAAAACAACAATGCGGTACCATCTCACACCTGTCAGACTGGCTATCATCAACAAATCAACAAACGACAAGTGCTGGAGAGGATGCGGAGAAAAAGGAACCCCCCCGTGCACCACTGGTGGGAATGCACTGGTGCAGCCACTGTGGAGAACAGTATGGAGTTTCCTCAAAAAACTAAAAATGAAACTCCCATTTGACCCAGTGATCCCACTTCTAGGAATATATCCCAAGAAGCCAGAAACACCAATCAGAATGACCCTGAGGGAAGGTAGGGGAGTGAGGGGGTAAGGGGGAGAGATCAACAAAAGGACTTGTATGCATGCATAAAAGCCTAACCAATGGACACAGACAATAGAGGAGTGAAGGCATGAGTGGGGGGGAGGGCAATGAGGGAATAAGGACACATATGTAATACCTTAATCAATAAAGAAAAAATATATAAAAAAATAAAATGCAAATTGAAACCAAAAAAAAAAGGAAAATGGTTCTTACCTAAAAAAAGAAAGAATTACCGTCATGGGAGAGTAGATAAGGTATAACGGTTACAGGCAATAGAGCTAGGGGTTGCAAAGGGTGGGTGCCTCCAGGACTAGATTGTTTTAGCCACGAGATTGTAAATCTTTCCATAATGATAGGCATTTCTCAGAAAAGGAGGATGGACTGCATTCCAATGTTAGCTCCCATGTCCTAGGGCGTACAACTCCCAGCCAGGTTAGAATGTGCTTTCTCTACTCAGAACAGAACCATCATGGATAACAGAGCATGATTAACATTTCTTATCATTGTAGCTAGTCCCCAATACTCTACTTCTGCCCCTAACACTGTTTCAGTTATAACCAGGCTTTAACAAATTGGAGGAAAGGAGCATTGTTTTACATTAAAACCAATACTAAGTAGGATATAATTTCATATGAGTATAAAAATTCATGAGACTTATAAAGACGCTAATGATTTTAGAGGCAGTGCCATGAAAGAGTCTGAGAAGCATTAATATCTTAAAGTGCTTTTTTCCAAAGGATTCTGTCTGGTTGAAGTTTTGTCAATCAAATACTACTAGAAATACATGGAGGACATGCTTTTTAGAAACTCTTCTTGTTCATTTTTGTACCACCCACCACTCCCAAAAGACCTAGCACAGTGTCCTGTAGGCAAAGTAGTTGCACATTGAGTGTTGAACTGACTCAACAGCTCTTAGTCTGGTCTACATTGCTCATTGGATTTCATTATCCAGATTGCCCTGCCTTCCTGCTCCTCCAGAGAGAGTTGGGACCACTTCCGTGTCTCTCTGGAGAGGCTCTAAATAAAGAAGCTTCATGGGGTGTTGTGTCCAAACTATTCCACAAAAGAATTGTTGGGGGACGAGGGGGAGGCAGCAAGAGTGAGATGAAAGCAGAACGTACAAGAGAAATGAGCTTCCTGCCATTGCCTGTAAGGAAATTATTCCCTCCTCTCTCTGCATGTTTCCATTGTTATCTTGTTTACGTCGGCTCCAGGAGAAACTACGAACTCCTTGAAGTCAGGGCTGGGGTCTGTTTTTAAAACAAGGCACCTTGAAACCAAATGCAAGCCCACCATCCAGCCCAGGGAATCCTAGGGACCAGTGTAGATAGACTCTTGGCAAAGTAACCGTCGTAATTGCAGAGCCGTGACGAGCAAAGTTCTCCGCGGGAGGCAGTAGGTAGCAGGACGTGGGACCGTAGGTGTGTGAGGAAGGCTGGGCGCAGCAGTGGGAATAGGAATGGTGATTACTGGGATTGATTCTCCCCAGGGGCTGAGATGAAGGAGACAATGTTCTCGGACTTAATCGCTGCTTTTAACTCCTCCAATGTAATCTCTAATGGTCCCTGGCTGGTGTGATTCAGAGCTTCCACCCCCAGGCCCCCCACTCTGCCTACCTGAACAAACTCTTTCTAGCTTCTCAGCACCTCTATATCTCAGATCCAAGCCTGTTCACTGCCTTTCCAATGCACCTGAGTCCCTTTGCGTTCAGTGTTCAGGGACAAGGAAAGGGTGAGCCTGCATCTTTGTAGTCTGGACTACTCTTTCAAGAGCATAATGAATCAATCATCCCAGAAGCAGCTCTCTGATGAAAGGATCCGACCCGCTGGCAAAATGTAGCAAGCCAGAGGTCCTGGGTAGCCAGTGCATGGGAGGTACCAGCAGGCAGTGCTGTGGTTTTGGAAGCAACAGGCCAGGCTGCTCTCATGTCAGAAAAGGGCTGGAAATAAGCCAAATAGAACAGAATGGAAAAACAAGAATCATCTGTGGTTAAAGGGGGGGGGGGGGGGGGGGGTGCAGGAGAGATAGAGTCAAGGGCATGAGATTTGTTGCCAAAGACGTTAGAGATGAGGCAAGAACTAGGCAATACTTCTCCACTCCCCTCTTGACTGCGTCTTCTCCTCTTCTCATAACTTCCGTGATAAATCGCCTGCAAATGGTAACCGCGCTGGCTGCACCCACTTGAAATGGCAATCTGGCAGCCCTAAGATTGGCATCCAGGGACCGTCTTTGTCACGAAAAGCAGAATTCTTGTTTGTTTTGGTAAATTAATTGCTGGCAGAGAGGGTTTTCATTTTCCAACCAGAACAATACAAAATGAAATTGCAGGGTTGGAAAGCACCGAAGGTTACTGTGGGTTACACTGCCAGGCCTCTTGGCAACAAAAGCACTGCTGCTGCCGTCTCTGAATTTAAGACCCCAGATAGGCCGCGACTATGTGCTGAGCCCAATGTGTTCACATACGTAGCCCCTGAGCCTTCACCCCTTAGCATTGTGCAGATGGGCAAAACCAGCCAGCCTGCCACTCTGGGGATGGGTGGGGAGTCTGCACCTGGGCTGCAATCTCTGGTCCCTGCCACAGCTTGCAGGGGATGAGTGCAGAGTGGCATTAAAGGAGGATACCTTGGGGCCGTCTTACTGAAAAGGCTCTGGGAAGTCTTGCTGTGAGAAAGGTCGCTGTGGCCTCTGCACCTGACGCTGTCCTGCCATCTTCCCCGACACCAAACCTGACCTTGACATCTTCCTACACAATGAGCCTGCTAGTTGGTCAGCAGCCTGTGCCATTCGCACCATGGGGAGCCGATGGGTGTGGTGTCTGTGGAAGAATGATCCTCACAGAACTTACCAGAAGCCACAGACACACCTCAACATGCACACACTCCAGAGATGCCAGTCCGCTTCTAGAAAGTGAAGGGAGGCCCAGATTTCATTCGGTTATTTGGGGAAGGTTTCCTGGAGGGGAGGAGAAGTTTGACCAGTTATTCAAAGTGTATTTGGTTGACTTAGCAGAAAAAGGGAGGAAGTTCAGGGAGTGGATGAGGGGATGGCTGGAGGCAGGAGGATGTAGAAAACGGACTGTCCACAGAGGGGCCTAGCATGTCAGATTGGTGCCCGGCATGGCCACGTTAGTGAAAAGAGAGTGGGCCTGGGCGGGTCCTCCCTGAGTAACTCGGGCTTAATGGGGGATGCTCCCCTGAATGAGCTGGAGCTGGAAGGTTGGAACAGGGGGTCCAAACAGGGACTTTGCCTTATTGGGAGCTCAGTGCCAGAAGTCAGACCAGGGAAAAGGCTGTCGAAAGAAAGGGGGTGGGAGGAGGATGCCTTTGAGGAAGAAGGAGGGAGAGAAGCAGGCCTGGGCTTCCCTGGAACAGGAGAAAGAAGAGCCTAGAGCAGCGGTTCTCAACCTGTGGGTTGTGACCCCTTTGGCGGTAGAACGACCCTTTCACAGGGGTCGCCTAAGACCATCCTGCATATCAGATATTTACATGACGATTCATAACAGTAGCAACATTACAGTTATGAAGTAGCAACGAAAATAATTTTATGGTTGGGTCACAACATGAGGAACTGTATTTAAAGGGCCAGAAGGTTGAGAACCACTGGCCTAGAGGGAACAGGACCCTGCCAGTTAAACCCCAGCCCTCTGGCCATCGAATAATACCTGTCAAAAAAAAAAAATGTGGGGCAGGGGCTGGGTGGAGAGGGAAGTCAGGGGGAAATCGGGGACAGCTGTAATAATGTCAACAATGAAAATTAAACTTAGCCCAGCTGGTGTGGCTCAGTGGTTGAACATCAACCTGTGAACCAGGAGGTCACAGTTCGATTCCTGGTCAGGACCCATGCCCAACCCCTGTGCAGGAGGCAGCCGATCAATGACTCTCTCTCATCGTTGATGTTTCTATCTCCCTCTCCCTTCCTCTCTGAAATCAATAAAAAATATACTTTAAAAATAATAAAAATAAACTTTAAAAAATGGAATGAACAATACCTGTAAAGCAGGTTTAACATTCAAAAAGAATAACTTTAACCTCTGTAATCTGATTTGATCAGAACATCTCCTTGATGTAGGTCCAAGGTTACTTCCATACACCGGGGTGGGAAAATGGAGGCTGTGGGACTAAAGTAACTTTGAGGTCCCAGTCACACCCCATTCCTTTTGTAAGGCAGGCCAAGTGGAAGGGAAAGCCCCCTGGGTCAGGCTTCCCTTTCCCCAGGGGCCTTCCTGCTTTGCTAATAACCTGGGTCAGCACCCCCAGGCATCCAGGTCTCAGGACCTGCTAGACGCCCCCCTTGGAAACTCAGACAAAAGCCTGCTGTGCCTGCCCATCTCAGGACAGACAGAGGAGGAGGGATCCACTCACTTCCCTCCCCAGGCACTTTCCTCTGGCCTCTCCCTGCCTCTAGTTGCCCGCTCCATGTCAGCTCATTTCTCCCCTAGGTCCGGATCATCCTCGGACAGTCCCTTCCAATCCACCCTCTGACTGCCCTGCAAGGGCCTCCTCCTCCCCCACTTGCCACCCCCATCCTTGCTTGGACACTTCACTTTCTCTTATTGGAAAAGAGAATTGGCTGCCTAGGAGCTTGCCACTGTTTTATTGCTTGGATGAGAGATTTTCATATCAGTCCTTATGAGAGGCAGTGGAGGGCTAGTCTTGCCACCTGCTGAAGAGGCGATTTCATTCCGGCTTCTCAAGTCTGGGGAACTGAGCTGCCCTTTGTCTGAAGAATTCTTTCCTGGAAGCTCACTACCCAGACCTGATAAAAATGACGTAACCCAGCCCTAGACAGTTTGGCTCAGTGGATAGAACGTCAGCCTGCAGACTGAAGAGTCCCGGGTTCAATTCCAGTTGGGGGCATATGCCTGGGTTGCAGGCTCAGTCCCCAGTAAAGGGCATGCAGGAGGCAGCTGATCAGTGATTCTCTCTCATCATTGATGTTTCTCTCTCTCTCTCCCTTCCTCTCTGAAATCAACAGAAATATATATTTTTAAAAAACAACTTAACCCCAAAGGAAGGGGTAGGAGAGGCTTCTCAGTCCGTCATTTCCCTCTGTCCAAGTCCAACCCAGCAGCAGTGCCTTGTTTATGGAGGTGGGTGGGGGATGAGAGTGGTGGTGGAGGCAGTGGTGGTGGTCCATGGAGGTTGCCTGAAAACTACATATCTAGTTCCCTTTTACAAACGAAGAAACTGAGGTCAGGAAGGAAGTCGCTTGCCCAAGACGATGCAGAGTTCCTTCAGGGTCCGTGACTTGGTCTGTGGACCACTTGGCCTTGCTCTCATCCTCCCTCTGGGGCCTCTGCTCCATCCGCCCGCCCGTCCATTCAGGCAGGACGGGTGGAGCTCTGTGCTTGCCACTTGCACTAGCCACAGCTGCAGGGACGGACAGACACGGGCCCTGCTCCTTACAATCGTGCCACCCTCTCAGCAAACCTGGTAGCTGCACATTTTCCCCACCCCAGCACAAGCCCCCACCCTGCCTGTCACTCAGGCTTTGGCAGCCAGAGCTAAAGATAGAATTGAGGGCAGCGTTTTAAGTCAGCAGCGAGCAGACCTGGCTAGCCGGGTGGGGAGGGGGAGCTAAGCTGAGTTGGGAGACCTCACAGCAGCCAGGCTGCGTTTCCCTGATAATGGCCCATCCCCATGAGACGGGGGAAAAAACCCCTGCTGGTCCTCCTCCTCCCGTGGACAGAGCCCTGGACAGGGCTGCTGGGGCCTCTGTCTGTCACCTCACTTCAGATGCCAGTCTTCCCTGGGCATCGGGTATCTTCTCCCGACCCTCTCTCCTCCCCCCACTCTTTCACTGACCCTGGGGCTTTGATAATTCTCAAAGCCAGTGGAGACCCTACTTCTACAGATCTGTTCTGCCCTCATGCTGATGTTCACAGGTGAGTGTTAGGGACACTGGGAGGAAAGATGAGGCTCAGATATGGGGAGGCCAGGCGCTCTGCTGGGAGCCGGCAGGGCTTACAGCCGGAGGATTCTGCCGGCTGCCAGAACCTGGATGTTGTTTCTGGAACTTTATGGAGGATGGGGTCACCATCAGACCCCACCCATCTGGATTTCTTCTCCCGATTCTCCAGCACCTGCTTCCTCGTCCTGGGCCAGCTGGTGCGCACAAGCATCACACTGGCCTGGCAGGGAGGTGTGTGGTGTGGGGGAGGAGAAAAACCTGGGCTTATTCCCACTCCCACCCCAGCTCCCCATTCCCCAGGCCGGGTGGGCTGCCGGCATGGAGGTGCCATGGGAAGAAGGATAGGAAGAGAGATAGGATGAGCCCCGGTCAGCTGCTCACTCCTCCTCAGAAATGCAGAAGGGGCCGGCCCAGAGTGGCTCAGTGGTGAGCAGGGTCATGGTTCCATTCCCAGTCAAGGCACATGCCCGGGCTGTGGGCTCAATCCTGGGGGGCGGGGGAGGGGGCATGCAGGAGGCAGCCAATCAGTGATTTCCTCTCATTGTTGATGTTTTATCTCTCTCTCTCCCTCTCCCTTCCTCTCTGAAAGCAATAAAAATGTATTTGGGGGTTGGGGGTAAAGAAATGCAGAAAAGGAACGAAAGCTGCTTCCCTACCCCCAGATTGGGGTGGGGGTCACCTGAGCACCTCCCTCTCCAACACCACCCAGCATCAGATCTGGTTACAGGGACAAGCTGCTGCCTGCAGCCCTCCAGAGGCTGGTGTGACAGTGTCTTGGTGAGAGCCATCAGGAGGGGCAGGATGGAGAGCTGGAGAGGGTGACAGCTCTGCCCGACAGTCACCCCTTCCCCACAGTGGCAAAGCGGGACTACCACCCCAAGAACCTGCTTTCCAGGGACAGAAATAGCACGGAAGGGTGGGGCTCGGTGGCGGGGGCTGCCACAGGCTGCTTTTCCATGGGCATTCTGGGTAAGAATAATAATGAGACTATTAATAACTTCTTACCTCTGTTTAAGTCTTAAAGCCCTTTCTCTAGATGTTTTTATCACCTGCACAACCTTTATCTCCTTTGATTTTTGAGCAGCCCTGTGAGTCTGTGGGGTCATCACCCCCATTTGATAGATGAGGAAACTGCGGCATGGAAAAGGGATTGCCATGTGTTAACCAAGTTATACTGCTGATAAGTGGCTGAGCAGGGACTGGAACCCGGATGTCCTTGGGTCCTCTCTTCAGTCATCCTATTGGAATGTGGTTCCAAACAGCCAGCGCTTTTTCCTGTGCTAACCTGAAGTCTCCTCGGGGGACGATGGAGCACCAAGTCCCCCAACGCCTGTCCCCTGTGTCAATTAGTCAATTAATTTACCCAGTGCTTCCCTTGGTCTGTGTCCTGTACCACATCCCAGAGACAGCTACTAGCAAAACGTGGTTCTTGTCATCAAGGAATTAGTAGTTTAACGAGGAGAGAGAGAAACCCTTAAACCATCTCAGTGCCACAGAGTAAATCTAAGCACCCAAGATGGCACAGAGTGTTTGGGAGCCAGGGAAAAAAGCCTTATGCCAGCCTGGAGGTATCAGAGAGGGCTTCCTGGAGGAGGTGATGCACCAACCAGCTCCTTAGCCAATGTCATTTTCACTGATTGTGCTTCTTTTCTAAATACCAAATCAAGTCAGTCCTCACTGCACTTCTGCCTGCGTATAACCCCAGCCTCTGGCCTCTCTCAGGCCCGGTGCAGCCAGGCAGCAATAGCTGGAGTGCCCTGACCCTGCGGGCCAGAATGCACCCCTCCTGCAGCCCAGGGTTTGCCGCAGTCACACTCCACTGTCGAAAATGGACAAGAGAACGGGTTCTAAGCTCAGCTCCACCTTGGAGTTGCCCCCCGTGCCACCATAGAAGGTGTGGATCCTGAGGTTACCAATCCACCTGCCCAGCCTTAGCTCAGTCTACCCCCGAATCATCTCAGATGTTGCAAATCCTAACCTACTTTTAAAAATATGCTGATCGGATTCCACATTGCTCCAGCTAATTCCTGGCATTTAATGCTTCGCTGTCTCTAACCCGATCTGCCTTTTCCTATCCGGTCTTTGGAGGAGACAGGGCAGTGGCCATAATTCCCAACGCCAGGGGCCTCTAGAGACTTGAACACAGTCATCAAAGCAGCCCTACGCTTCTCCACCTGAGGCTGGTGAGGCTCAGTTACTACACCCATTAATTTATGGCTTTATCGTTCTTCCTTCAGTCCTCGTCCTTCAGCTGAGGAGGCCAGGACTGGACAGAGTAGCCCGGAGGAGTAGGAAGAGGGCTGGCGCCAAGGGACATCTGTAGGGTTGGCAGGTAGAGTGCCAAAGGGATGCAGGCAGTGTCCGGTGATAAGGTTAGCAGAGGCTAAATGATACCCTGAGGTGTAGCAACCCGAGGAAAGGACAGATGGGTGAATCCGATTGAGAAGGGCCAAAAGGTAAAAAAAAGAAAAACAGGAGCTTGTGGTATGGAGGCGAGATAGTAAGAAGGTCGGAAAATTCCTTGACAAGTGGAATAGGGAAACTGAGACAGATCGGTAAACAGCAGTTTCAGCAGAGCCAAATATCAACAGTATGATTGAAATTTCTTTTAAGAGACAAATTTTTTAAACTTAAACTATATAGGTAGGTACATTGTTATTAACTTAATTAGGGTACTTCTAAACTGGCCTTTGCTAAAAACGTCCTCAATCTGATTGAGGTACGTTCGCTGAGGTCGACCCCTTCCAACTCTCCCATCC
>NW_006383013.1:814847-824522 GCF_000327345.1 Myotis davidii | reverse complement strand
GTGTCCGTGCCCCCCCGCACGTGGTATTTTGTGGAAGAGCCACACTCAAGGGGCCAAAGAGCCACATGTGGCTCGCGAGCCACAGTCTGCCAACTACTGCCCTAAACCAAGTACACTTTTTTAAAAATCCTCACCCAACGACATGTTTTTATTGATTTTAGAGAGAGAGGAAGAAGAGGGAGAGAGAGAGAGAGAAAACAAAGGGTTCCCTGCCTGGAGATCAAACCCAAAATGTGGATATATGCCCTGACCGGAATCAAACCCAGGACCAGAGCCATGCTCCAAACAACTGAGCCACACAAGCCAAAGCTAAACCAAGGATACTAAAGAGTAAATGCTTTGCACTTCTTCCCAACCAGAGGGTAAATAGCTTAAATCACCCTACTCAGGGAGACAGATAGCAGAAATCCAATTAGTGCCATTTGCCAACCACATCCAAGGACAGATGAAGTTAAGGGAATAAATCTCATTTTGGCACATCAGCATAAAACTAATGAATATTCTATTGAGGTTCTTCCCAAGACCTCCCCTAAAGGCCCAGCCTTTAAAACCCCTCAAGATAAAGTGCTTTACCTCCAAGGAGCACAGCAGTGCCTCCCCCTCCCTCTACCTCCCCCACAAGCATGCATCTCTTAAACTCTAAGGGACCCCAGGAGGCTTGCAACCAGGGCAGCTAAGGGTAGCAGCAATTTGAGCCACCCCCCTAACCCTGTCCCCAAAGCCCCTTTTCTCTGACTTCTCAGTGAGCCAAAGCAGACCAGCCCAGGCTCATTTCCCCACCTAGCCCCTCTCCTGTTATCCTTGGCCCCTCCTCGTCTCACTGTCCCCAGCTTTAATAAATGTCCTCTATATTCACCCGGACTTGTGAAATGTTTCCTTCATTGAAGAACCCACACACTACCAGCCGACCCAAGGCAGACCCGCTAGGGCCAGGTGCCCTTTTCGGTAACAGTATCAGAAGCCAAGGAAGAAAGAGGGAGGAGGGCTCGCCGAGGCGGGATGCTGCGGAGAGGTCGCCTGAGACAAGGATTGAGAAATAGCCATTGGATTTCAAAATAAGGAAGCCCCTGGGGACTCAGTGAGGACAGCCCGAGTGAAAAGGTGGCAGCAGAATGTGGAGACAGCGGCGTACACAACTCTTCAAACAAGTCTGGCTGTGAAGGATGGTGGCCATCTTCCAAGATGGCCCCCCAACGACCCTCAGCTCCTGGTATCCGCACCCTTGCTGTCCCTTCCCACGTTGTATCAGGGATTGATGTGCGGGACCAATGGAATATAGCAGAAGTCATGGAATGTCATTTCCAAGATTCCAGATAAAAAACATTGCAGCTTCCATTTTAGCCACTTTCTCTCAGATCACTCACTCTGGGGGAAGCTAGCTGCCACGTTACGAGGCTGACATGACAAGGAACGGGGTGCCTACAACAACCGTATGAGTGAACCCAGTGGAAACAGGTTCCCCAGCCCTGGTCAAACCTTCAGATAATTGCTGCCCATCTTGACTGCACTCTCATGAGAGAGGCGAGCCATCTTGCTTAGCTGATCTCAGATTCCTGACCCTCAGAAACCGGGTGAAATAATAAATGTTTGTTGTTTTGTGTTGGCTGTTTTAAGTTTTGGAATGTTGGGGCAAATTCGTTACACAAGCAGTAGATAATGAACATAGATAGAGATAGAATGTGAGAATAAAGGGGAGGATGGCTTTGTTTTATTTTGTTTTTCAGGAGTGAATCTCAAACATGTTTAAATGCTAATGAGAAGGAGCCAGCAGAGAGGGCGAAATGCAAGATAAGATATGAGTGCATGGAAAAGGCAATCGAATGAGTTCAAGGAGCTGGAGAGGGAAGGGCCCGAAGCAGCTGGACCCCTACTCCTCCCATTGTAACCAGGGAAGGAAGGAGGGAAGAATAAAGTCTATCCGATATCAGGATGTTGATGGAATTTCTGCCAGATAACTCTTACTTTCTCTAAGTGTATCTGCTTCAAATGTGCCATTGAGGGGTCCTGGATTGCAAGAGGGTGCAGGCCAGTCCAAGGAACCCCACCTGTGCACAGTTGGGCCAGGGAGAGACGTGGGAGGTTGGTTAGCTGGGGAGGGACCACAGAAGGGCTCCAGGGCATGTCTGGCCTGTCTCACTCAGTCCCAATCAGCAGGACCCCAGCAGTAAGCTAACCTACCAGTTGAAGCTTCTGCCCCCTGATGGTCAGTGCATGTCATTGTGAGCAGTTGAGTGGCCTTAGCATATCATTAGCATATTACGCTTTGATTGATTGAACAGCCTATCGGACGACTGGACACTTAGCATATTAGGCGTTTATTATATAGGATATCAAGATGATTATGCTTTAGGGAATCTAGATTACCCCTACTTTGGAAAAATCAGCTAACAGCCTCTCTATTGCAGTCTCTGATCCCATTCCCTTGACCCTCTTAGATCAGGCAGTGAGAAAAATCCATACCCTATATAGGCGGGGATCATAGCCCTTGTCAGAAGAAAGCTGTCACTAGAGACAGACCATTCTTCCTCATTGCCCTTAAAAGATTTCAAAAATTGAAGTCTCTGAGGGTTTAATGAGATAGGCCACTAAGCCAGGGCAAGTGGAATAGAGACACTGAGGCAGATAGATAAATAAAGTTTGCAGCCATCTAGTAAAACCTATCTTCCCTAAACCAAGGACACTTGTGATTAAATGGTTTGCACTTCTCCCCAACCAGAGGGTAAATAGCTTAAATCACCCTACTCAGGGAGACAGATAGCAGAAATCCAATTAGTGCCATTTGCCAACCACATCCAAGGACAGATGAAGTTAAGGGAATAAATCTCATTTTGGCACATCAGCATAAAACTAATGAATATTCTATTGAGGTTCTTCCCTAAGATCTCCCCTAAACTCCCAGCCTTTAAAACACCCCCAAAATGAAGATTCTAGCACACTCCCCTCACCTCTCCCCTCCCCCTCCCCTTCTTGCTCCCCAACAGGCATGCACCTCCTAAACTCTAAGGGACCCCACGAGACTTGCCACCAGGGCAGCAATGACAATGGCAGTTCATCCTAGGCACCCCCCTAAACCTGTCCCCAAAGCCCCTTTTCTCTGACTTCTCAGTGAACCAAAGCAGACCAGCCCAGGCTCATTTCCCCACCTAGCCCCTCTCCTGTTATCCTTGGCCCCTCCTCGTCTCACTGTCCCCAGCTTTAATAAATGTCCTCTATATTCACCCGGACTTGTGAAATGTTTCCTTCATTGAAGAACCCACACACTACCAGCCGACCCAAGGCAGACCCGCTAGGGCCAGGTGCCCTTTTCGGTAACAGTATCAGAAGCCAAGGAAGAAAGAGGGAGGAGGGCTCGCCGAGGCGGGATGCTGCGGAGAGGTCGCCTGAGACAAGGATTGAGAAATAGCCATTGGATTTCAAAATAAGGAAGCCCCTGGGGACTCAGTGAGGACAGCCCGAGTGAAAAGGTGGCAGCAGAATGTGGAGACAGCGGCGTACACAACTCTTCAAACAAGTCTGGCTGTGAAGGATGGTGGCCATCTTCCAAGATGGCCCCCCAACGACCCTCAGCTCCTGGTATCCGCACCCTTGCTGTCCCTTCCCACGTTGTATCAGGGATTGATGTGCGGGACCAATGGAATATAGCAGAAGTCATGGAATGTCATTTCCAAGATTCCAGATAAAAAACATTGCAGCTTCCATTTTAGCCACTTTCTCTCAGATCACTCACTCTGGGGGAAGCTAGCTGCCACGTTACGAGGCTGACATGACAAGGAACGGGGTGCCTACAACAACCGTATGAGTGAACCCAGTGGAAACAGGTTCCCCAGCCCTGGTCAAACCTTCAGATAATTGCTGCCCATCTTGACTGCACTCTCATGAGAGAGGCGAGCCATCTTGCTTAGCTGATCTCAGATTCCTGACCCTCAGAAACCGGGTGAAATAATAAATGTTTGTTGTTTTGTGTTGGCTGTTTTAAGTTTTGGAATGTTGGGGCAAATTCGTTACACAAGCAGTAGATAATGAACATAGATAGAGATAGAATGTGAGAATAAAGGGGAGGATGGCTTTGTTTTATTTTGTTTTTCAGGAGTGAATCTCAAACATGTTTAAATGCTAATGAGAAGGAGCCAGCAGAGAGGGCGAAATGCAAGATAAGATATGAGTGCATGGAAAAGGCAATCGAATGAGTTCAAGGAGCTGGAGAGGGAAGGGCCCAAAGCAGCTGGACCCCTACTCCTCCCATTGTAACCAGGGAAGGAAGGAGGGAAGAATAAAGTCTATCCGATATCAGGATGTTGATGGAATTTCTGCCAGATAACTCTTACTTTCTCTAAGTGTATCTGCTTCAAATGTGGAGGGAGATACTGGGGAAGGCGGTTTTTTTTGTTGTTTTTTTTAATTATTTCTGAGAGGGAGAGAGAGATAGAAACATCCTATCTAATAAAAGAGTGATATGCAAATTAACCATCACTCCAACACACGAGATGGCGGCAGGGGAGGGCAGTTGGGGGGGACCAGGCCTGCAGGGGAGGGCAGTTGAAGGCAACCAGACCTGCAGGGGAGGGCAGTTGGCAGTGACCAGGCTGGCAGGGGAGGGCAGTTGGGGGCAATCGGGTTGGCAGGGGAGCAGTTAGGCATCAATCAGGCTGGCAGGGGAGTAGTTAGGGGATGATCAGGCTGGCAGGCAGAGCGGTTAGGAGTAATCAGGAAGGCAGGCAGGAAAACAGTTGGGAGCCAGCAGTCCTGGATTGTGAGAGGGATGTCCGACCACCCTTTTAGACCCAATCCCAGGATTGGGCCTAAAAGGGCGGTCGGACATCCCTCAAGGAGTCCCAGATTGAAAAGGGTGCAGGCTGGGCTGAGGGACACAACCCCCCATCCCCATCCCCCCCGTACAAATTTCATGCATCAGTCCTCTTGTCAATGATAAGAAAGAATCATTGATCGGCTGCCTTCTTGCACACCCCCTACTGGGGATTGAGCCCACAACCCAGGCATGTGCCCTTGACCATAATTGAACCTGGGACCCTTCAGTCCACAGGCTGACGCTCTACCCACTGAGCCAAACTGGCTAGGGCAGGAAGGTGGTGTCTTGAGGAGAGTGGAAAAGGCCTGAAATAGCTGATGATGAGCTCTAGAGAGGGAATTGACTAAGGAAAGGGAAGACAATTCTGGGCCATTTGAAGGCCTGGTTGTGATGCAGGCTCTGATTATGTAGTCCCCGAAATCTGTCAGCTGTCTGACTTTTTCCAGCAGCACCCAGTATCTTAGACAGAGGTGCAGATAATTGAATTAATTATGGACTGGGTCTTTGCCAAAAGAATGTCATGAAGAGACAATGGAGCAGCCTGAAGGCATGGCTCCGTGGTTGAGCATCCACCCATGAACCAGGAGGCCCCTGGTTTGATTCCCAGTCAGGGCGCATGCCTGGGTTACAGCTTGATCCCCAGTAGAGGGCGAGCAGAAGGCAGCCAATCATTGATTTTTCTATCTTCTCAAGGTTTCTATCTCTCTATCCCTCTCCCTTCCTCACTCTCTAAAAATCAATAAAAACATTTTTATAAAAAGAGAGAAAAGGGGGCAATGGAGGTGGGGCTGTGGGATTGTGGCCTGCCTGCAGGATGTCTCGATTTAACATTCCAGATGTGGGGCAGTTCCAAGATGACTAGGTTCAGGGGGTGGCTATGGAGTGGGGGGTACAGCAAGAGACCAAGCTGTTGAGGGAGTGGCGCAAATGTCATCCAGATGATGACATTTAGGCTTGCAGCTGGTAAAGTCCCCAGAAGAGGGAGAGTAATGTCTTCCATGCATGAGGTGCACCCATTCAGAATGCACCCCATTCTTCCTTGGACAGCACCAGGAACCACTGCAGCCAATTTACATGAGAGAGGGCGGGGCTTCATGGTTCGTTGAGCCAAAGGTCACCTTCCCATCTCCTGAGCCATGGCTGAGAGTGAAGAGCAGCTTCCACCTGAGATGGCCCAAAGGGAAACCAAGTTACAGTGCATCAGGTCAAGGAGGGGAGGGGGAGAAAGAGCCCAGGGGACATTTTGGAGGGAGGGGGGCCCTGGGAGGTGAGAAGAGGGAGCTCAGAGTGATTTGGGGTGAGAAAGAGACTACATCCTGGTGGCCTTGGCTGGCTACTGCTTCTAAAGTAATAACTTGCCGCACAGTGTGGCTCTGTGGCCTGAGGACGCAGGGTACCAGGTGTGGTTCGGGAAGTGATCTGTTTGGCCCAAGGACAGCAGAGAGTACAAACAAGTCCTTGCTAGGCTCTTGGGCTCAGAGCCCCACGTTCAGAAGCTCCCATTACATATACCATGTCTTCTCTTAGGCGGCCCCATTTCCTGCTGGTTTCTAACCAAAGCGAGTTTGCCAACACCCTGACCCTGGGAGCTTTCCCCACCATGCTCCCTTCCCCCTGGAGACAGTGCTCCTGGTGCTACCCCAGCCTGCCGCCTGCTGGGCGCGCCCTGCTGCTCTCAGCTCCACCCTGACTGTCCCAATTATGTCCTCTTGTCATTTCATGCCATCTTTCAAGATGCTGCCTATGGTACATGCACGCTCACACACTGTCTACCCCACTCAATCCCAGCTTACCATCAGGAAGATGAAACAGGTGCGCTCCCCAGCCCACTGCAGAGGGGTGGGGGACGGGAGGACGCAGGGGAAAGTGGAGAAAACAGACAGAGTTCCCCAGACTGTATTCTGGGTTTGATCTCCTTACCCACTGAATGGGACTAATCACATTTGCTTACCCACTTCAGAGCACTCATGTGAAGATCGTCAATAAGATAATGTAAGTATAAAAATTTTTTATTAGCAGAAGTGTTCAAAAGCACCCATTTAATTATTTTCTGGGTACGAGGGAGAGCCACTGGGTGCCATGGTGGCTCTCTGGGTTTCTCTAGAATAACTGGCATTGGCACAGCACTTGCTAATTTACACAGCACTTCCAGAAACATGCTTCAATGCAATCAATATTTGAAAATGCCCAGCATGGAGCCCGGCATACAGAATAGACTCCATAGGGGGGAAATGGGGAGATCTGTGAGAGTGTCAACAGTTTTTAAAAAGAGGAAAATAAGAATAGACTCCATACATGATCGCTAGTCTTTTCTCACTCAGCCAGCACAGCTCTATTTTATAGATAAGAGAACTGAAGCTTAGAGAGGTTAATGAACCTACCCAAAGTTCTCTCAAAATCAGTTCCCAAACTAAAGTCTTCTGATTCCAAATCTTTATATATTTAAATATGTTTAAATATTTAAAATAAATGTTTATTTTAAAAGTAAAATGCTCAAGAAACTTTAAAAAGGTCCACAGGCCTAGAGATATGCAGGCTTCAGATACGATTATAGGCAGGTGCTAATTGTTGGTTTCTCTGTTGCTAAAGCCTGCATTTCAATGTGCTCAATTCTATGCCTCCATGATTCTTCTGGTTGGGGAAGTGGTGAAGGCCTCTGACTCTCGGCTGCATCAACGTTTGCCACACCAATAACTGACCGTAGCCAGCAATCATTGTCATTGCCAGGGGGAATGTTTTATGATCCAGGGAGAAAGCTGCCACAGAGATTCCAAAACTCAAAATTATTAATCCAGTAAAGAAGAAAAAGAACTGTTTGCAGAATCTATATGAACACTTTTCTTGGATTATCCTCTGCTGCCAGGTCTGTTGACTATAAGCGTGAGAGGCCGAGATCATGAGGCATCTTATCTGGTATTAAATGCAGCTCTCGGACAACGAGAAAAGTCAAACCCCTTTCAAGATGAGATCTTGGGCCCTTTAAATTACATCATGTGCCTCTGCAGGCAACTATAGCCCCTTTCCTTAAAAATCCTAAATGTTGGGGAGGGAGAAGAGTCCCATCTGGGGAGGGGAAATGAGCTTGGCTTTGGGCCTCTTTTCTGCTCCATTCTGCAGAACAGCCCTGATAAGCAACCTACAGAAAACCCAAATCCAGCAACAAGTGGAGGAACGGGGAGCAGGGAGAGGGGAGAGGACGGACATAAACCAAGCTGAAGACAGCCAGAGAAAGTAACTGTGACCAGCGAGGCAGAGAGCTGATGGATGGCACCGTCTCTGGAGGAGGAAAAGCGGGGCCCAGAGGATGGAGAGTGCCAGGGGCACAGGGAGGGGCTGGCAGAGCAGTTCTTGGCGAATCAGGCGTGCAAGGAGCTATGTGTTCCCTGCCAGGGCAGGATATTGATGGCTTATTGATCCAAGGCAGGGAGAAAGGTGACTGTAAGAAGAACTGCTGAGGGCTGGCCGGGGGGGAGTGGGGTAAGCAGGGGCTATGGGCAGGGGTGGGAAAGGAGGCCTTGGGAGAGAAGTGAGGGAGGGCCAATGTGAAAGTGGGATGGGTGCAGGGCAGGGGGAGGGGTGACTCCTTGTGGAGCAGGTGAGGGCACTGACCCAACACCTAGCTTGGTGGCCTACGGTTAGCTGGGGTCTTGTCTGGCCAAGCAGCTAGACTAGAAACAGCCAGCAGCTCTGTCCTGCCCACCCCGTGCCAATCTCTCTGAAGGCTTTGGACACCCTGGCCCTACTCACAAGCCCACGCCAGCCCTAGATGCTTAGCATGCATCGGACAACATCCAGACGGTTGCAACAAAATTAGCCAATTTCCAAAACCCATTAAATACGCCTCCTGATAGCATTTCTCTAAGTGCCATTTTCAAAAGCATAAGATGCCTGGGGAGGCTTCACTGTGAATAGTTCTGGGCTGCCCTCTCTTCCCCTCAGCCTGAGTCTCTGGACTGAGTGGTCTCCTTTGGCCGGCTCACGCAGGGGCGTGGCCCTGGCTCCTGGAATTCCATGGCCGGGACTCTCAGTGCCTCCGGGGAAGTCTAATTGCACTCACCCAGCCCTGACTGATGAGCACTGCAGTGTACCAGGCTGCTGGACTGTGGGTTCCAGCTCCAACTTGGCAGGAGATTGGGTGACACCCCATCACCACCATCACCACTGGGTTCGTGACACTTCTTATAAGATGGAAGCAAAATGAATATGTAACTTAACTGGGAAAAGAAAATGGAATAAAAAAAATCATAGAATTGAAAAGAATCTTCTAAATGACCCACTCTACCTCCCTCACCTTATTTTTTAAGTGTTAATTTATTTTTAATCCTCACCCAAGGATATTTTTCCATTGATTTTTAGAGAAAGTGGAAGGGTGGGGAGAGACAGAGAGACACATCAGCTGGTTGCCTCCCGCACGCATGCCCCTCCCCTAATGCACCCTGACAAGCACTGGGGATGGAGGTCCAGGATGGAGCCTGCAACCAAGGTACGTGTCCTTGATCAGAATCGAACCCGGAACCCTTCAGTCCCCAGGCTGACGCTCTATCCACTGAGCCAAACTGGCTAGGGCCACCTCCCTCACTTTATATGTAAGAAGGGTCCAGAGAGAGAACATGATTGTCCAGAGTCACACAGCTACTTAGCAGCAGAACCAGGACAAGAAGCCAGGTCCTACCTCTGGGGTTTCTGCTCTCGCAGGGCTCAGCCAGGTGAAGAGCGCTGGCTGGGATATGGTATAACCATCAGGCTCATAGAAAACACTGGAACCGGAGTCTGAAGACCTGAATTCAAATTCTGACGGTGCCCCTTATTAATAACTATAGTGCCTTTGGCAAATCATTTGACCTTGTTTGCCTCTATTTCCTTTTGTG
>NW_006383013.1:803952-814421 GCF_000327345.1 Myotis davidii | reverse complement strand
CTTTATCTGTGATTATGCTATTTTTTTCTTTTTGCCTTAAATTTTGTTTTGACTGTTATTAATATTGCGGCAAGGGGGGGAGGGACGTTTTTAGTCAGCAGTTGTCTGGTATATTATTTTCCACTTGCTTTTTGTACTTTAATGTTTTTGATGTGTCTCCTTTAAATAGCATATAGCTGAGGTTTGTTTTTAAATCTAGTTTGAGACTCTTTTACTGTAGCCTTTAGTCCATGTATATTTATTGTATTGTCATCAACAATATTTGGATTACTTTCTATGTTGTATTTTGTGCATTTTATCTGCCTCATTCTTTCCGTGTTTCCCCCCCATTTTTCTCGACTTCGTTTGCATTAATTGAAATTCTTTTCACTCCATTTGTTTCTGGTAATTGTTTGGAAGAGACATTCTGTATCTTCCTTTTGGTGATTATCCTTAGGAAAATGCTACATGCTTGAATTATTGAAATCTAAAGTGATTTAGTTTTTTACTCTTTCTTCACACTTTACAAAAGACTTGGAACACTTAGGCTCTATCTCCTGAGCCTGGGAAGTCTGTAAGATCTCACGCTTTAGTTACTAAGATCGCGAGGCATCCTCAGGGTGATAACCAGCTTCCGAATCTATTCAGTTATTTGAATTCCTTCTTTCACTCTCGATTTTTTACTTTCTTGCCAAATCATTGATGCATTGAAAATATTTTAGCCACAACTTTTAGTTGTTTTCAGTACAAGATAGTTTAGTGTATTTAGAGTTTCATGTTTCCAGAAATAGAAGTCTGTCCAATCTCTCTGAAAATTTTCCTGTACATTAAATGAAGATAATAATAATAATAACCTCAGAGGGTTGTTTGGAGGAATACTTTATAATGAATCAGCCCTGGCCAGTGTTGCTCATTGGTGCGAGCATCAGTGAGTGCATGAAGGGTCTCGGGTTCAATTCCCCATCAAGGGCACGTACCTGGGTTGCAGGCTCCATTCCAAGTCCCAGTCAGGGCATGTGTGGGAGGCAACCAATCGATGTGTCTCTCACACATCATGTCTCTCTCTCTCTCTCTCTCTCTCTCTCTCTCTTCTCTCTCTCTCTCTTTCTTTCTCTTCCTCCCTCTTTCTCCCCCGTTTCCCCCCCTCTCCCTCCCTTCCACTCTCTCTAAAAATCCATGAAAAATATCCTTGCTGAGAGTTCAATATATAGTTTGTCATATATGTATTTCCACACACATATTAACACACTGAAAGCCAGCTTGTTCTCTCAACTAGCTCATTTTTGTGCACCTTAGAATAAATGTCTTTCTGCCATCTTTGATTAATTAAAGAGCATCCTGGCATTTTAAGATAAAACTGTTGTTATCTGCAACTACTGATCTGAATAAATCAAGATGTGGGGGATCTTTTATAGTCAAAACAAAATAAACAATTTGGTTTCTGAAGCCAATAGAACTCCTGAATTCCTTTAAAAAATAAAAACATTATCAGAAGAGCCTCATTTTTTTTTCATTTACTCATTTTATCATAAATAACAAAATTGAACTTATAACATAACTCCCTTATAATCAGTATCATTTTATCTGTTGGATTTGTTGCATTCTCATATAAACTCCCGGTAAGTTATGTAGGGCGCTAAGTGCTGCGGGGACTCATTGTGCTGAAATGGTTGATGAGAGCTTCATGGCTTCTGGCTGAAGGAGGAGACACTCCGGAGGTTTGGACCTTCCTGGGGAAATCAGCCGTCCCCATGCCTCTCCCCTCACCACAGTTACTAACTCGCTTGCCCTGCCTGACCCGGGGGCCATGTGACTCCTGAAGAGTGTAGCTTTAATCTGTTCCATTCCCAGGGGCACTCCAGGTCTCCCTTTCAAGAGGGCTGAGTTCATTCATAGTTCCAGAACGCATGCTTCCCTAAGGCATTCTAGAAGCACCAGAGTCAGGTAGCTGGGCCATTCGAAGAACTCGTGACTTTTTCTCTAAAGCTAATACCCTCAGCCCCAGTTCAATATGTGAAGGACAGTCCTAAGCGTTTTATTTATTTACTTTTTATCCTAAGCATGTTATACCCATCATGTAACTTGCACCTTCCAAGAATCTCTGGCTCCCGCCCAACCTCTCTCCTTCCCTTCACAGTTATGAGACACTCCTACATTCACTACTATCATTTCTTCACTTCCCACTCTCTCCTCAACCCTGGCTTCCACCCCATCACTCCCTATCTACAGCTCTGGCTAAGGTCACCAATGATTTCCGTGTTGTTAGATGCCATGAGCATCTTTCAGTCCTCATCTTACTTGACCTTTCATCATCTATGCACGTGACTGAGCACTCTTTTCATGAATCCTTCTTTCCTTCACTTCTGTAACTTACAATTTCTACGTTTGATTTCTTCTCCCCCTCCCCCTTGTCCCCTTTTCAGGTTCATTCTTCTAACCCAACAATTAAATGTTGGGTTGAGATCCACGCCCTCTCCTCTTTATACTACCCTTTCTTTCTTTTTTAAATATATTTTTATTGATTTCAGAGAGGAAGGGAGAGGGGGAGAGGGATAGAAACATCAATGATGAGAGAGACTCATTGATCAGCTGCCTCCTGCGCACTCCCTACTGAGGATCAAGCCCACAACCCTGGCATGTGCCCTTGACTGGAATCCAACCTGGGACCCTTCAATCTGCAGGCTGATGCTCTGTTCATTGAGCCAAACAAGCTAGGGCTCTTTACACTATTCTTGATTCCTGGGGCATCTCATTCTTATGCACAGTGTCCACTGCTGTCTCTGCTAATTTTCCCCAGATCTGTATTTCCAGTTCAGACTCACACATCCAGATGCCTGCTGGACAATTCAACTTGAATATCTTAGGGACGCCACAAAAAATAAAAGCCAACAAATCCAAAGTCACTCAGGTTCTTTTCCCAACATACGCTGATTCTCTGGGAGTCCCTCTCTTAAAGAATGGCACCATTGGCCATCCAATTGCTCCAGCCGGAAATCTGGGCATCATTCCTGACAAATTCCTCTCCCTCACCACCCCCACTTTACCCATATATACAATCTATTACTAAATCTGGTAGATTTTATTTTCTAAATAGTTTCTGATCTTGTCACTTCTCTCTAAGTCTCTCTATTCCCACCCCATTCTAAATTACCATCTTATTTCACCTGGGCCACTGAAGCGGATATGCCTAAACTAATTTTACCACTTTCCCCAAAATCTATTCTTAACTAGGGGTCTCTTCTAAAAGCAAACGTGGTAATAGTGGCCCTGCTTAAACCCTCAATGTCCTCCCACTGATTTTAGGATTAAAAACTAAGCATTGTGAGACCCTGCTTATCTCTCCATCCTGGCTTGGTCCTTGGTTCCCTTTCATTCTCTTCCCTCCAGCCTTCCCGGCCTTTTTCCTTGTCTGCCACCCCAGGACATTTGCACGCCCTGTTTCCCCTCTTATCCAGTTAGCTATCCTCATTCTTTAGTGCTCAACTCAAGCATCGCCTTGTCCAAAATTTCTTATTACATCAGCTCCCTCTGTTATAGGTTCTTAAAACACCATGTTGCCATCTTAGCCACACTTGTCATCGTTGCAATTTTATATTAGCTAATATGATTATCCAGTCATTGTGTTCCACACTAGACTGTAAGTTACAACTTGCATTTCTCATAATTGTATCCAGTGCCTGGCTCATAGAGACCACTCAACAGACATTTGTAGAATGAAAGATCAAAAAAAAGGACAGGTACTATTTCTAAGATAGACACTAATATTAAACCATGTTACATAATGAAAATATTGAGGTTTAGAGAGGTTAAGTAATGTGCCCAGTTAAGGAGTGGCTGAGTCAAAATTTGGCCCTGCTTTTCTGATTTCAGAGTCTGCAAGGCTTACATAGAACTCTGCTTTCCAAGTGGACCAAACACCAAACCCAGATTAACCAGCAACTTTCTAAGGACAAGAGTTCCCTGCAGCCTCATCTGCACAGACCTGGAAATCTAACGCAGAATCCTGGAAATCAGAAGAGAATCTTAGAATCCTAGAGCCGGCTGTGATTTAGAAATCCTCTGGTGAGAAGTGATCTGTTCAAAGTCGCACAGCAAGTTGGTGGCAGATTTAGGGTTAGGACTTCTAATTCCATCCTCAATGCTTTACCCACCAACTTCACTATATCCACCTGCCTTCTTTCCCAGGGCAAGAGCTTAGTGTCCAAGGTCCAAGGTCCAATCTGCCAAGGGCAGTGGCCTCCAAACTTTTTTGACTATAGTTGATTGTGATGGAGGGAAGGGAGCAGAGAGTAAAAGACCCCTAGATCCACCTATTATCACTGTCCAGAGTAAAAGATTTCAGTGCTATCAAGCAAAGTTAGGGGTACCCCTATACATCTACTTGAGCAGTAGGAGTGTGGCTGAACTACATAATTTGATCTGCCCCAGGCACCATACTAAGCTGCTAAACCCATGAACTGCATTACACAACTTGCTGAGGTAGGTACCACAATTGAGTCCACTTTACAGGTAAAGAAACTGAGTCTTAGATTAATTTATCCAAAGTTAGAGAGTTTATGAAGGACAGAGTGGGCATTTGAATACAAAATGCTCTAGGTCTAGGCTCTTAACCACTTTCCTAAATTCTTTCAAAAAACAAACAAACAGACAGCCATGCATTACATATCTTAAAGTCTAGTCATTGGAAATTCATTCCTTCCATCACTGTTTGCCATCATTTCATTTTTTTAAAAAACTAGTTCAATAAAAACGAAATGAGGCATTCTGTATGTTCAAATATGGAAAGATATATTATTAAGGCAAAAAAAAATCATGGTAAACTATGTATGATCTATGCACACTAAAAAGTACTATTAGGATAGCTAGCAAGTACATATGTACTTCCGGAAGGGCACACAATAAACCACTAATGAGTTGGGAATGGACCTGGGGAGGCCATAAACAGGAAGCAGCCCCCCAAAAAAATACTAAAAAAAAACCCAGAAAGCAACCCTTTATCTTTCACTCCTCTACTTCATGAATAATCATTACTTTCATAATTTTTAAAAACTTGAGACATATACGATAAATATAAATATATGTCATTTCACAGTAAAGCTAACGAAATGCCCACCCCAAACTAAACTGGCAGCAATGTAATCCCCTTACTCACACTCAAACCAGCTCCCTTAATAATGAAGGCAAGGTTAAGAGTAGTAAAGCAATGCAGGCACTGGTTCAAATCCCTGGTCGCACCATTTACCAGCTTACGATTTCAGGTAGGTTATTTAACATCTACAAACCTCAGTTTCCTCATCTGTGAAATGGGGACAATCCTGCCTCCCAGGATAGTGGTAAGGATCAGAGAGATAAATGGATGCCAAACACCTAGTACAGAGCCTGACAGGGAGTGGGCAGTCAACAGGGCTAGTAGCCATTATTACGCACCTCCAGTCTGTAAATTTACAAGCTTAGAAAATTCAATCAACCATAGGAATTTTTGCAGGTCAAAGGCTCTAGGGGGAACCCAAGGGCTGGAACCACTGTGGGATGGTAATCCCTCAACCAAAATCTTGAACTCCAAAACACTCTAAAACCAAAAGCTTTTTTGTAAGTCTACAGTGAATGAACTCATTTGGAGGAAGACCCTGAAATGCCATGAGGCTAAGTAATGTCTCTATTGATCATACTTGGGATGACTAGTCATACATTTTTTTCTGAGGACATATTGATTGCTTGATTATGTAGTGCTGCCCGGGAACCTCACTAAGGATTTTACATAATGTATGGTAGATGCACCACATTACTTTGTTAAAATCTGAAAAATTCTGACTTCTGAAAAACATCTGGCTCCAAGGGTTTTCGGTAATGTACTGTAAACCTATCTTTCCAGACAGGCTCTCCAGTCTTCCTTGTCCGCAGCCCAGCTTCTTCCTATCCAGCCATTGGCTGGGTCATCTGTGGGGGCCAATGAACCCGGCTAAGACTCAGAGGCCTCTAGGACTAAGTACTACTGGGAATTCAGCACTACGGACAGCAACACACCCCAGAGGAGCTGTACATTTTCCCTCCGGGTTTACCTACTTGTAGGAGTGACACCGTGCAGCTCGCCTAAGAAATGCCACCATTGTTTTCTAACGGCAAAACACAGTGGGTGGGGATGGGGTGGGGTGGGAGGAGAGTTGATGTGGCCTGGCAGAGGAAATAAATGCGTTCCTTATCTTTTCCCTCCAGGCTCTTCTCCTCTGACATTATTAAAAGCCTGGCAGGTATTTTGAATGTTTGTTTTCATCAAATTTCCTTGCCTTCCTAATCTGCAAATACTTCTGCATGCTTTCCCTTCCAGAGTGTTCTGTTTTGCCTAACCACTGGGTTTTCTCAGTCTCACCTGCCCCAGTGTGGGGATGTAAAAAATATAACTTTCCTCCCACCTTCTAAATTCTTTGAGCTGGTGTACTTACTTGGCAGAGGAGATGCCACCATCACAAAGGTGGTTTTCCTGGTCCAGGCCTATCCATTGCACTCCAGGTGTGCTGACCCCTGTGATTTCCCCAAATGGGGGAAACTCGACTGTGGTAGTGGAGGGCTGCGTTCGTGCGCTCCCCTGATATATAAATGAAAATTCTGCTAGCTGGGCTAATCGCCAGATTAACAGGAGAGAATGCACACAGCTTATGCTGAGGGTGCCATAAAATGTGAGATGGGAACACACTGGGCAGTTGAGGCTTATATTTTATTCCAGACAAAAGAGAAGCAGGGCAGGGGTTGGGATTCCCAAGAGAAAGTAGGTAATTCACAGGTAGTAGAAAGAGCAAACATACGGCAAACAAATTCTTGTGGGGCCCTCCAGAAACAATGTTTCTTCCTGTCTGTCACATATGTGCTAATTCATGTGTTCTAAGGTGATCATGGTAAGGTTCCCTCCCTCCTTTTCCCTGTCCTTGAAGCTTCTGCCAGCCAGTGTGTGGGGGATGTGTGTGTGTGTGTGTGTGTGTGTGTGTGTGTAGGGTAGATTTTTTTAAAAATCTGAATTGCTTCAGTCAGGGGGAGGGTCAACATTTCTTATTGAGTCATTTGTTTTTCAATAACTAGCTTAAAATCAATACAACAAGGGGCACACTTTGGGGTGGCAAAACTTTGATCCCTTTACCAGCAATCAGGTAACTGGGCAGAGAACTTGTTAGGAGTGGACTCCTGCCAGCCCCGGTCACTCGAATAAAAGGGAGGTGAAGTAAGCCACAGGTGGCCACTGTTGTTCCTGCTGGGATTATGTTTCTGTCCCTGAGGGAGAAAGGGGGGCAGCGGTGAGGTGGTTTCCTTCACTAATAAGGCAAGCCAGATCCAGCCCCAATGAAAACAATGCCTCGACTGGCAAGCATAAAGTCACAGTACGTGAGAGCTGCAAGGAACCTTAGAGCTTATATGCTGGAGGCAGTACAAGGGGAATGGTTGCTTTTTTTCTTTTAAACAGATGTCTATTAAGTGTCTACTTACGCCAGACACAAGCTAGGTACCGAAGATGAACAATACAGCCCTGTCCTCCGTGAAGCTCAGAGTCAGGTGGGAGAGAGAGAGGCAAGTAAGATTTAAAAGGATAGTGTGTTAAACGGAACTCACTTGCTGCCTTCCTTTCCTAAAAAAAATAAAAAAATAAAAGGATAGTGTGTTGATTCCTGTGGTAGGCAATACAGAATATTACAGGAAGCTAGAGGAGGGGAATCCAGCCCAGGCTGAGGAGGAAACACCTGAGCTGAGATTTTAGGGACCTGTGGGTGAGTGTGGTGGCGGATTTCAAGGAAACAGAACAACACATGTACAGGCAGGGCACCGTTAAAGAACTCGGGCTTGTCACCTCTTTATATTTGTGTGTATTTGGCCTATTCCACAGCTAAAATAACGCTGTGTCTGATGACCAGGCCCATATCTTTTAACTCTGTGTACCCTCAGGACCCACGCTGTTCCCTAAACACATTAAGTGCTTGATCAGTGGTTATCAGTCGGAAGTGTTTTTCTACACATAGAGGGAGAAAAGTCTTTCCTAAGAAAGTCACCTCGGGACAAGCACACACTACCCTACACACACACACACACACACACACACACACACACACTGGCTGGCAGAAGCTTCAAGGACAGGGAAAAGGCAGGATCATGCATCAATTTCACGCCTCTTTCCTTTGACTGAGTGTTGCTCTCTGAGACACATTTCTCTCACCGGTAATGTGGGAATGATAGATGTTTATTAGAATCAAGAACTGGGTATAAGCAGGTCCCCACGACCTGCTTATACCCAGACACCCATGTGGCCTTGACCATGAGCTTGACTTGGAGGTACTGAGCTCACTGGGCTGGAGGTGGGGCTCGCCTCCCCTCTTATGGGGAACATCACTTCCAATGTGTGGCCTGTTGATGCAGGTGGTGAAGCAGATGTCCCCACACTTGGTGCTGATGTACATGTCCTTGGGAAAGCTATGAGCAAATCAACCCCTTGAAGAAAGAGCTAAAAGTCTGTGCATGAAAGAGCTTACGAGGGGAAGTCCCTAGGTGGAAATTAGCAACCAGAACAGACTCCAACAAAAAAAAGAGCCCATAGGATTCTCCTTGAGAATATCAGAGAGGTGGGAACAGAACAGGACATAAAGGCATCTTCTTCAAGGTTTTCACCCAGTGCCTACTTTGTCTCTTTTCTGTGCACCTTGCTCTGGTCCCAGCTAGGACACCTGCTATCTCCTCCGGGAAGCCTTCCAGGACTGCTCTGCCCCCACTGAACTCTCCTGGCCCACGCATGAGCCTTTCCCTTTTCCACTAAGACATTCAAGATAAGATGGGAGGTTTTGGGTGCCCAAGAAAAATCCCTAGGAACTAAAGGCAGAATAAAATTGAAACAGACAGTATAAAAAAATAGAAACTAAGAGGTTTATAGCACTCAACAACATTACAGGGTAAGCAGAATTTGTTCCCCTCATTCTTGGAGGTAGCATCAGCTTCCCAGAAGCAGGACGCCCCAGCATTACTCTTTTTTAATTTTTTATTGATTCTAAAGAGGAAGGGAGAGGGAGAGAGAGATAGAAACATCAATGATGAGAGAGAATCATTGATCGGCTACCTCCCACATGCCCCTCACTGGGGATCAAGCCTGCAAACTGGGCATGTGCCCTGACCAGGAATTGAACCGTGACCGCCTGGTTCATAGGTCAATGCTCAAGTACTGAGTCACACAGACCAGGCCCAACATTGCTCTTGATGCCTACAACCCATCTCTCCTCTCTGTTCCCCCCGAGAAGTGTCTCAAGCCTGTCTCCTGCTCTCCATCCTACTGACTCTGCCTTGTTCTCACCATCTCCTCACTGGACACTCCTAGCTTTCTCTCCAGTCTTCCAGCCTTGTCTCTTCATTCCAGCCTTTCTACCCGGAATGTCCTCCTCTCCTGATCTTCCTGGTGAATGTCTCATCCTTTAGAAAAACTCAGCTCAAATGTCACCTCCTCCAGTAAGCCTTCAGGGACTTCTCAGGCAGAGCTAATTGTGTCCTTCTCTGTGCACTTTTCACTTACCCTAGAATAGCACTGATCGCAATGTGCTGGAATTGTTGGTTAACATGTCTTTCTACCCCACCACCCTTCAGCTCTTCAAGGCCCCTGACTATGGCTTATACCTTGTCTTCTCTAGAGTCCAGGGGTGATCTGACCTTCCTTACAAAGCTGGGAGAGCTTGATGAGAAAGGAAGGGAGTGTGAAATGGAATGAAAACTTTGCAACGTTATAGGTTCTTCAGTTTCTGAGCCACTCCCTCTATCTTGTGAGAGGTAAGAGGTCATTTTCTCAAAGAAAATTCTTAGTGCTGATTGCCCAATAGTTTCTTCAAAGCTGCTGAGGAAACTTGGAAACCTAGGGAAGCAAAAGCTCAGGGAAATTAGGGACTGCCTACATGCGCACAGACAATTAATGACAAAGACTAGACTCAGGTCTCTTGGTGCCCAGGCCAGGGCTCTTGACACAATACCAGTGGCCGCTCTTGAAGTTTCCCCTCCAGGCAACAGCATATAATTATCAACATTAGTATTTGGAATGTATGTGCCGCTTTGCCTCACTGGCTTTTTTATTATCCTTTTGATTGGTAATTTGGTATGCAGCCCAGACATGGAGCAAAGCCAAGATACAGAGCAAGGAGCAGAAGGAGACCAAGGCCAAAGAGGGGGCCAGGAGCCCCTGTAAGGGGACCAAAGGTGCAGGAAGGCATGTAGACACATGGGGCCGGTGTCTCATGTGTGTGTGGGAGGGTGTGTGTGTGTGTGTGTGTGTGTGTTTATTTGTACAGATGCTGAATAGGCCTCAGATGAGTGGTTCAAGAGCCTTCCTAACCTCGGGGCCTCCCTTCTACTGGGGCAGGGGCAATAGGAACAAGACTATATTTAACACCCAACAGGTTAAACACCAATACCAGCCCCGAGACAGACTGCAAGGCTGAGGGAGCTTTCTGCCCAGCCCCGAAGAGGAGGGGACCCAAGTTCCA
>NW_006383013.1:802771-803925 GCF_000327345.1 Myotis davidii | reverse complement strand
GGGGGGGGGGGGGGGGGGGGGGATAAGACTTCTGCCTCAGATTGAGCCTGTTGGGAGCTAAATGGAACTGTTCCAGATGCCCCGTGTTATGTGGGAGTCAGGGGTCTGGGGGCCCACCATTCAGTGTGCTATGGCATCCTTGGATGAGGGGTGGGGGGTGGCTCACACTCCCAGGGCCATCCCCAGGGCCTCCTTCCAGTCCTGGGCCCAGCTTCACCCTGCTCCAGGGTTCACTTTTTGGCCTTGTTTACCTTCAGAAAACAAGAATACTCTCCCCTCCCAACCTCCTGGCACTGTGGTGAGACTCAAGACCTTGTGGGGAGCTTGAAAAATAGCCTCATCCATTCATGACACTCAAGATGAGGGTGTCCCCACGCTACAAAAAGAAAACTGAAGTGAGGGGTGATAAAGAGCAGCCCAGTCGGGGAGACAGAGCAGCCGGAGGCCCTGGGCTCAGGGCTCAGATCTCTCTCGGGGAGAACTGAGGGGAATGCTCACCCACTGAGGGCCTATTTGGAGCCAATGTGTCACATATGTCCTCTCGCTTTGTCCTCATGTGACTCCTATGAGGTGGCTACAGCTCCCCCATTTTGCTAATGAGAAACCTGAGGCTTTGAGAGGTTAAGTAATTTGCTCAAGATTGTACTAGTCCAGTTAGTCAGTGGGAGACCAGGAGCAAAATTTAGGTCCACGGTCTTTAAAGCACAGTACTGTTCTCACCACATGAAGAGACTTCATCTCTATGAGCCCAGGGTCTTTGTGAGTAAAATGGGGGCGGGGGGTGGAGAGGAGGAGAGAAGGATTGTATTGCCTCTTAGAATAGTTTTAAAAATTAAATGAGATTATATTGCTTAAAAACATAAAATCCTGCGCGGTGTCTGATAAATAGTAAGCGCTCAATAAATGATTTTTATTTGCTTGTTTTTCTCTTTAGGGCATATTCATATTAAATCAGGGCTTGGGCGCCTAGGCGCTCCAAAAATGCTTCAAGAAGCGGGAGGACCACACATCGCTTCTGCGGGAGCACGAAGGGAAGAAGGGTGGGAAGAAGGGCTGGGAGAGAGGACCGGGCTCCCGGAGCCAGAGAAGCCCGTGGCTGCCTCTCGCCTCTTGCTCTGCCGCCTCCTCTGGGCTCCCGGGCTTCCTCCGCCCCG
>NW_006383013.1:792574-802615 GCF_000327345.1 Myotis davidii | reverse complement strand
GGCGCTGTCGCTCACCGGCCCATGCCAGGCCCCCGGGCCCCGCGAAGGAGGCGGGACCGTCCTCGGCAGGACAGGTAAGAGGCCGTCTGGGGGCGCATCGGGAGCGCAGAGCCAGGCGCTGAACCGGGATTGAGCTGGGGCCCCTCTCAGGGATGCGGGCTCTGCCAGAGATCGCGCTAAGTCCATCCCTTCCCCTCACCCTACAGGGTGAGAGGCGCCCGAGGGACTGGGGCGCAGGCAGGCACCTGGGTACCCTGACCCCACACCACCAGGCCTTGACCCCAACCTCAGGCAGCTCTGAGACACCCTGCCACACAAGAAATGCTCACGAGCGTCCAGACTCCTGGTGTCCCAGTCCCCACCAGGGCTCTGCGACACTAGGGAAATCTGAACATGCTTCTCCAGCTTCCCTCTCCTCCCCCAACCCTGCTCATTAGGGGGACTGCCTCAAGGTTTCTTTGCCCTGCAATGACCCTTGGGCCAAGGGATGGGCCAGGCCCCTCAGCACCTATTCAGCCATTTCTCCACGGAAGGAAGGAGGTACCAGAAGATACCTTAATGTTATCCTGGGGCCCTCTTAACTCTCAAGGAAAGAGGCTGGTTTTGCATCACACTGCGTGGTGCCTGAGGGCAAAGAGTGGGAGACCCTGGGTCCTGTTGTCTGTTGTGTGGCTGAATGCTGGTGACCCTAGACAGAATCTCTAGCTGGAGTCCTCCCTCTTTTGGCAAGAGGGAGCTGAATGAGATCATTCGGGCCTGCAAAGTGCTTCCGGGTCTTCAGAGCAGAGTTCTCTGCCTGCCAGAATGTAGCAATCAAAATAAAACTGCGTGGAGGAAGACTGGCCTGTCCCTGTGGCTGACCACTGCTTTGTCCCCATCCTCTTATCCCAGCACAACTTCCCCACCCACCGTGGTAGAAAGAGCACTGGGCTAGGAGTTCCTGGCTGGACGCTGGCATCTACTGGCTTTTGGCCCAATTATCCGAGCTCTCTGAACCTCAGTTTCCTCATCCCTAAAGTGGGGGTACCGTAGCTGCTCTGCTCACCTCAGAGAACTGCCTTGGGACTCCATGAAACCATGTACCTGACTGAAGGCTTGTCGGCACATTGCCATATTGGTGTGAGCTGTTATCACTGTTCCTACCACCAGCCAGACCTGCTGTCAGTGACCTGCTCACTGTCACCCTTACCCCCTTTTCTCCCAGCCTGGCTGTGGCTCCCTTTGTCCTTGGCCTCCCTGAGGTCCCAGAGTCAGTGAAACCCAACTTCTAAAACTTGAGAAAGTAAAAGGGTTCCCTCCTTGTCTACTCTTCCATCATCACCTATAGAAGACGATACAGGGTGAGAGTCTGACTCAAGGTTTTTATTTTCCCCCCAAAAAAATCACAGATCTAGGGAAACAGCTTCTTGAAGGCAAGGATTATGTTTTTTTTATCTCTTTGCCTCCTTCAACACCCCACCTCCCCCATAGCACCTGAGAGAGAGCAAGGACTCAGTAATTGGGTGTAAAATACAAGAGCCAAGTGTTAAAATATCTCAGAAGAAAAACATTTGACTGGAAGTCGGGAGCCCTGTGTTCTGATCCCAGATCTGCCAGTGACTGTCTCAGGCTGTCCCTTCCCTTCTGGAAGCTTTAGTTTTCACTTCAGTAAGAGAAAGTTGAACTAGACGAGTTTTAAGACTATGAGTTCTAATGTTCTGTGGGGCAATCTGAGGGCTATTCCCAGCCCACAAATCCCTAAGTTCTCCTTGAACACAGGATACCAGCTTCACAAACCTGATCTGAAGAGTATGTTAATGTCCTTTCAATGAAGAACTGGATTTTATGAATGCAGTGGAATGAGGATATAAGAACTTGGGAAATGATAATTATAGTTTTAGTGTTTTCTTAAGATCTCCTAGTCTTCCTTATTTTCCTGGGAAAGCCAGGAATGTGTTCAGAGTTGCTGAGTTGGGGGGGCTGCTGCCTCCTGGCCAAAAGGCTAGGAAATCACTCCCCGCTAACATCCTTTGTGAGTAGCCAACGGCCAGGGACCCTGTCCTTAGCCATCTCCTCCCAGGGATCCTGCCTGATTGGGATCCCCCACCTAAGAAGACTGAAGGAGGGGACAGCCAGGAAAGATCCATCCCTGGGGAGAACGTTTTTAATATAAAAACAAAATGAGCTTCTCTGACAATAATTTTCCTCAACTGTGGCAGGCCTGGCTGATGTGCAGGAAAACCTTAGCTAATTGGCACTTGGGGAGGGCTGAGTAGGCCATGCCAGTGACCTCCCCTACTTACCCACCACCACTTCCTCCCCCCATGTCAGCACTTTCTGGCTCCCAGCTGCCGGTGCAGCACTGGCAAGAATCAGCTCCTCAGAGTTAATGGACAGTCACTAACCTTTATAACAAAGTGACAGCAGCAGAGGCAGCAGCAACCGTGGAGAGGGGCTTTATTTTCTGCAAGACTGGTCTGTGGGGGTGCTGGCCTGCTGCTGGGGATAGAACCATGCACCACCCGTCCTTTTACAGCTGTCTGGGTGGACACTCCAGCCCCAGAGCTGTCAGGGTTCAGGGCATCGCTGATCACCAGGCAGGCACATCTGGCTTCTCTCCCAGCAGGGAAAAGCGACCACTGGCTACTCTTGTGTTCCCCTCCCTCCTGCCCCCTCCCTCTGCAAGACTTCAAAGGGAAGAAAGGAGTCAACCCGGCACCTGCTTGGATGGTCTTGGTTAACTGGGGCTGGGGGAAGAGGAAGAGATGAAGTGTGTGTGTGTGTGTGTGTGTGTGTGTGTGTGTGTAAGAGAGAGGTGGAAACATTGAAATACACATATGCAGGCCCCTTCCCCTGGGTGGCACACACAAAATAATAAGAGAATATCTGGAGATATCTGCACATAATTCATTACATTTGGAGTCAAAGACCAATTACCTTTGGATTCAAAGACAAATTCATTTGTACATCCCAGAGGGACTTCCACCCCCACAGTACACCACTCCAGGGAGGAGGAAGTGGAAGCAGCAGCCTGCACTTAGGGAAGAAGAAACAGTTCAGTTCCTCAAACCTTGGGTATTCTCCAACCCCATTCCCTTCTCAGGGGCTTGGTAGGTATCCTGTCTGGAGCGCGGTCCCTTCTGCTACTAGCCAGGGGGCCATGAAAACTGATCTCCTCCCTGCTCTTTGCATACAGGTTCCCTCTTCTCTTGTCTCCTCTCTTATTCTCTCTTCTTTCTCCTTCCGCAGCTGCCACCACCCCCACCCCAAGCAAACCAAGCAGGGAGCGAGGGCCCCTGCTCTACCTCCCCATTATGTGTGCTGTCTTCTGCCATCAGATGCTCTATTTGCTGTAAGTGGTTGGGAATGAGCTGCTTCAGGAGAGAGACAGGTTGTTTCAGCGAGAATAAAGATTTAATTTCTGCCCGAAAATGGACTAATTTGAGTAGTGGTGCCACCACCTCAATCTTCCCAGCAATTTTCACCCTTGTCAGCCACATTCCCATCCCCCAGGCAGGGGGATTGTGCTCTGAGAGAGAGGCAGTCCAGCGCATGGGGCGCAGGTGGCAGTGGTTAGAAAACAGGGTAGACTTTTGTTCTCTGGAAGACAGCGCCTTAGAAGACTTGGGAGCTGAGACGTGTTCAGCTGCGTTTCCCCTTCCCTGGGTTCCCTTCTCGGCCCTCTTCTCTCCCTTCCTTGCTCTTCTCTTCTCCTCCCTCTCCATAGGTCCTTCAATAATTCTCATATCTCTCTCCAGCCCTGACCACTACCCAGGGCTTCAACTTCATACATTTAATTGCCACATGGAGTTTCTACCCTAGTATCTCAAAGACACTTCAAGACCAAAGGCATCCACTTCTCTTTCCCATCTTTCTCTTTCGTGTGTGTGTGTGTGTGTGTGTGTGTGTGTGTGTGTGTGTGTGATTTTTCCAGCTCAGTACTTGGTGAGCTTTTTCAATGTAAGTATTCTTTTTTCTTTCAGCTCAGGAAACACTTTCTGCTTCTGTTCTTTTTTTAATCCTTACCCGAGGATATTTTTTCCATTGATTTTTAGAGAGTGGAAGGGAGGGAGGGGAAGAGAGAGACACTGAGAGACAGAAAGGCAGAGAAACATCGATGTGAGAGAGACACATCAATTGGTTGCCTCCCGCATGCGCCTGGATTGGGGGGGGGGAGGGAGAGGGGGTGCGTTCAGGTATGTGCCCGAACCCACAACCCTTCGGTATGCGGGCAGGCACTAACACCACTGAGCACACTGGGCTCTGCTTCTGTTCTTTTAATTATTATTTTCCTACAGTCTTTCTGAAACTCCTACTAGATCAGTGGTTCTCAACCTGTGGGTCGCGACCCCTTTGGGGGTCAAACAACCCTTTCACAGGGGTCGCCTAAGAGCATCAGAAAACACACATATAATTACATATTGTTTTTGTGATTAATCACTATGCTTTAATTATGTTCAATTTGTAACAATGAAAATACATCCTGCATATCAGATATTTACATTACCATTCATAACAGTAGCAAAATTACAGTTATGAAGTAGCAACGAAAATAATTTTATGGTTGGGGGTCACCACAACATGAGGAACTGTGTTAAAGGGTCGCGGCATTAGGAAGGTTGAGAACCACTGCACTAGATTGATTTGGAACTCTCGGACTTTCATTCACATCTCTTAACTTTATTTCACCTACTTCATCTTTTTGCTCTATACCATGGGGAAGTGTAGTAACTTTTTCTTTTACGTTAAAAAGTCAGTCTTGCCCTGGCTGGGTGGCTCAGTTGGTTGGAGCATTGTCCCACGCACCAGAAAGGTTGCAAGTTCTATTCTGATCAGGGCACATGCCTAGGTCATGGGTCTGATCCACACGTAGGGGGGTATATGGTAGGCAACCTATCAATGTTTTTCTCTCTCTGTCTCCCCCTTCTTCTCTTATTAAAAATCAATAAAAACATGTCCTTGGGTGAAGATTAACAAAAAAGTTAGTCTTTAACTGTGTTTATTCTATTGCCAACTCTCTCCATTAAATTCTTTAAAATTTAGACAATTATTTTCAATTTTCCAAATTCTTTCATGTTCTTTCGTTGCTCCTTTTTCATAGCAGCCTGTTCTTGTTTTATGGATGCAACATCCCCTTATGTATCTGTGAGAATATGAATTCAAAAAATTATAAAGATCTTTTCTATAATTTGGATGTTTTATCTTATGTCAATTGTTCTGTTTATTTCATCCTTTTCTTTTCTTTTCATGTATTCATTACTCCTTGTCCACGCAGACTTATGAATAAAGGAGGTGTTGACTAGCACAGGTAGCTGGTATGGATTTCCTTGGAAGTTAGGTACAAGAAGGCAGCCAGGGCCTGGCCGGTGTGGCTCAGTGGTTGAGTGTAGACCTATGAACCAGGAGGTCATGGTTTGATTCCTGGTCAGGGCACATGCCCGGGTTGCGGGCTCGATCCCCAGTGCGGCCACAGATCAGGTTCAGGTCCTTGTCCTCTCCTGCCTCCGTTTTCACAATAGTCTCTTTACAGGACTCGTAGCCTCCACACCAGCTACCCATGCTAGTCAACACCTTCCTTCATTCATAAGTCTGAATGGGCAACAAGGAATAATGAATATATGAAAATAACATAAGAGGTCGACACTCAAGCACTGAGCAACACCAGCCGGCCGCAGGTCGCCTTTGTTTCCCTAACAGGCCTCTCCCTTGAATGGGAATTGTTCTTACCTCTGGGGCTTGGGGCTGCAGATTTCTTTACCAAGGAATTTCATTTGCTCTGTATCTCCCAGAAATTCCTCAGTGTTTTTTGGTTCACTGATATCATTCTTTTCTCTTTTCTAATTTTGTTATGATCTTATTCTTCAAAAAAAGAAAGCCCTGTCATTTTGATAGAACCTTAAGAAGGAGAAGAGAGGGTCGTTTGTGCTCAGGCTGGGTTCTTTTTAAAAAAATATTTTTTTATTGACTTCAGAGAGGAACGGAGAAGGAGAGAGAGAGAGAGAGAGAGAGAGAAACATCAATGATGAGAGAAAATCATCAATTTGCTGCCTCCTGCATGCCCTCTACTGGGGATAGAGTCCACAATCTGGGCATGTGGCCCCACCAGTAATCAAACTGTGACCTCCTGGTTCATAGGTCAACGCTCAACCACTGAGCCACACTGGCTGAGCCCAGGCTGCCTTCTTGAACCAGCAGTCTCCCCTTGGAATTTCTGTCTCATCTGGTGGCATCACCTTCTACTTAGCTGACAAGGTCAGAAAGCCGGGCGTCATTCTTGGCTCCTTCCCCTCCCTCACTTCTAGTTAACCACCAAGTTCTATTTATTTAGCCTCGTAACTACTCCTCAGGTACGACTCTTCATCTCCATCCATTGTGCCATAGATCAGGTTCAGGTCCTTATCCTCTCCTGCCTCCATTTTTACAGTAGTCTCTTTACAGGACTCCTAGCCGCCCTTTTCATTCACTTCTAATCCTTTCTACCCACTGCTGCTAACCAGAGTGCTCTAAAACGCAGGTACAACCATACACTCTCTTGCTACAACTATCATGGGCTCCCCACTGTCCACAGGAAAAAACTCCATATGGAGTATAAGGCCCTCCCCCTTCTCCTCATTCCATCAATACCAAGCCACCCTGGCCTCTCCTTCATACCAGCACCCATGCTTCCGTGCTGTTTCCTCTGCTGGAAATGCCCTTCCCTCATCTCACCCGGATGACTCATCTTCTTTCTTAAGGACTCACTTCAGATGTCACCTGCTCTGAAGCCCCTTCATGGTTCCCATCATCGCCTCCACTCCCATCCCGGGATACAAGTCCCTTATCAGTGCCCCATAGCTCTCTGTGTGCTGCTAACATTGTGTTGAAACTGACTCCATTGTGTTGAAATTTCGTATTTACTGGTCTGTCTTCCCCACCCCTCCTCAGAGCAGCTACCACTTCTTGTTTATTTTTGCATCCCTAATAACTGCTCAAGAAATGTTGGTTGTGTAGAACCAAAAGTGTCCTGGCCAGATGTGCTCCATCCATCCCAGATCCTGGAACGTACTTTCTTATGCGGGAGGCCCAGCACACCTAGCTCACTCATTCACTCATGAGGTCAACTGTTTAAGCCCCCATTCTATGCCCGGCAAGGGGCTGCAAGGATGAGGAAGCAGAGGCAATCCCCATTCTCTTGAAGCTCACAGTCCGGTGAGGGAGAAAGATGCTAATCAGTGAATCACACATATGTAAGTAAAGGCTGTGATCCGCTCTCTGAGAGGAAGAGCTGGAGCCTGGAGAGCAGAGAAGCAGGGAACTTCAATCCAGACTGAGGAGGTAGGGACACCCTCCCTGAAGAAGTGACTTTTGAGCCAGGAGCTGAAGTATCCTGGTGTGAGTAGAGACAATACTTCTGAGAAACACGGCTATAAAGTGAAGGAGAGAGAGGAGACAGGAGCTGAGGGAACTGGCACTGAGGAAGGATGTTCCAGTTATCTGTTGCTGCCTGACTGCCCCAGAACTCAGCAGCTAAAACAAAAGACATCTTATTATACCTCAGGACTTTGGGGGCCAGAAAGCCATGCAGGGCTGAGCTGGGTGAATATTCTCTCCCTGTGGCACGCGCTGAAGAGGTCACCCGTGGTATTCAGCGGACAGAGGGGCTGGTTTGGAGGGTCCAAGATGGCTTCACTCCCGCATCTGGCATCTCGAGGATGACGGGAAGGCTGGGCTCAGCAGGCTCCATTGACAGGAGGATCCACACACACCGCCTCTCCGGCATGGCAGCCTCAGAGTCCAACTACGTGCAGGCAGCTCAGGGTTCCGAAAGCGGTGAAAGACGCCTGACCTGTGTCACCTGCTTTGGAGTCACATAGCCTCACTTTCGCTGTGCTCTGGGGTTGAAGCAGTCACACCCACTCAGATTAGAGAGGAGGGACCCAGGCCCCCACTTCCCGGTGGGAGGGATGTCAGAGCATTTACAGGTTTTTGTTTGTTTGTTTTTAATATATTTTTATTGATTTCAGAGAGGAAGGGAGAGGGTGAGAGAGATAGAAATAACAATGATGAAAGAGAATCATTGATCATCTGCCTCTTGCATGCCCCTCCCTGGGGATCGAGCCCACAACCCGAGCATGTGCCCTTGATCAGAATCAAACCCGGGGCCCTTTAGTCCACAGGCCAACGTTCTATCCACTGAGCCAAACCAGCTAGGACCACAGCCAGGTTTTACAGCCACGGCAGCTGATTTATTTTCTAGCAAGGAAGAAAACAATATGTTTAAGTGCTTGTTAGGAAGGATCGGGAGTTGGGAGCTGTTGAAGACAGAGGAGAAAGCAAGGATAATTAACTGTGTTAGCTTCCCGAGACAAACTGAAGCAAAGAGAGCCAAGTTCCCCATGTTCCCTTGATTCTGACTCCCCTTCCTCCCCTTCTTTGCCCGACTTTCTCTCTTCACTGCCAGATGCAGGGAGCTACAGCCATGACCCCAGCTATCTTGGTGGCTTCCTTGCTTATGGGCCAGAAATCATCAAATCCAGCCCCAAGCCATTACAGACAGCCAGCATCGCCACACTTCACAGTGTGTACAACAGCTTACATGGTATCTGACTTGAAGGTAGTCTCGCGCCTTTTGTTAGGGGTTTCGCCTTTTCCCTGATTTTAATCATTCATGTTTAATCTTCTGCCTTACTCGGGAGTTCTTGCTTTGATCTTTCAGTTTAGAGGCATTCTCTCCTGCTGCACTGAAAGATAGCAAGGTGAAGAGTTCAGCTTTTCACAATGGCTCTGCATTTATCTGAATCCACACCTTAAGGTTATCTAGGCAGCCACCCCTGAGCTACTAAATCACCCCAAATCTCTTAATCTTTTATTAAAGCTCCTTTGTCCCATTCCCTTCGCTGAGGCCTCTGGTTTTTAACCCGTCCAGGATCAAATCCACACAGTTTATCCTGACCTTCTATACACAGGTAGGCTCTGAAAGGCACCGTAATGAAAGGCGAGGCTTTGGACTCAATTACACTTGGGTTCAAATCCAGGCGGTCACTGTTTAATCCTGGGCAAGTGACTTAACTTTTCTGAATGTCCGTTTCTTTATCTGAAAAATGGGAAACAATAATAGCTAGCTTCATGCAGTAAATAGTTGCTAATTATAATTTTGTAGGGTTCTGATAAGGGCTGCCCCCACCCCAAGGATATGACCCAACACCTAGTTATACACGCTATCCCTTTGGCCTTTTTTTTAAAAAAAATAGTGTCCATGATGCCTCTTCCCAGGTATTGTGTGCAACAAACCTGCAGCTAACCTGGAGAACCAGGCCCCAACCTGCAGCTAACCTGGAGAACCAGGCCCCACCCTGCAGCTAACCCGGAGAACTCGATGCTGTTCAGGCCAGCGTGAGCTCAGGTCAGGCAGACCTGGGCCAAATGGGGCTCTGCCATGCTCTAGCTGTGTGATCTCCGGAACCCTATTTAAACCTCTCTGAGCTGCAGTTCCCCCTGCGACAGAGAAAGGATTAAATGAGATACTGCATTTGAAGCACTTGGCCTGGTGTTCAGAACCAAGCAAACACTCAGTAAATGGTCTGACCTAGAGTGGCACTAGGCACAGTGACTCTGCAGTCATATTCCAGGGGTCACGTCCAGCTCACCACTCACCAGCTGTGTGCCAGTGGGCACCTTTAACTTTCTTATGCCCTCGTGTCTTAATCTGTAAAATGGAGATGATGATGGCATAGACTTCATAGGGCTACTGTAAAGGATTTTGTTATTTTAAAAATCCAGCCCAGCCAGAGTGGCCTGGTTGGTTGAGCATCCTTCTGTGCACTGAATGGCCGCCAGTTTGATTCCCTGTCTGGGCACATTTCCGGGTTTCAGGTTTGATCCCAGTCAGATCACATATGGAAGGCAACTAATTGATGTTTCTCTCACATCAATGTTTCTCTCTCCCTCTCTCTCCAAAAATAATTAAGTTTATTAAGAAGGTCATAGACTATAAGACTTTCATTTGCAAGGATATCTTAAGCATATGGTACTTTCCTGATATGTTTGACTAATGAGTTCCTAAAATGTCTTTGCAGAGATCGT
>NW_006383013.1:791819-792501 GCF_000327345.1 Myotis davidii | reverse complement strand
ATCTCCGGAACCCTATTTAAACCTCTCTGAGCTGCAGTTCCCCCTGCGACAGAGAAAGGATTAAATGAGATACTGCATTTGAAGCACTTGGCCTGGTGTTCAGAACCAAGCAAACACTCAGTAAATGGTCTGACCTAGAGTGGCACTAGGCACAGTGACTCTGCAGTCATATTCCAGGGGTCACGTCCAGCTCACCACTCACCAGCTGTGTGCCAGTGGGCACCTTTAACTTTCTTATGCCCTCGTGTCTTAATCTGTAAAATGGAGATGATGATGGCATAGACTTCATAGGGCTACTGTAAGAATTAAATGAGATGATTCGACAACATTTAGAATTGTGCCTGGAACACATAAGAACTTGATAAGTGTGCGGTGTTGGTATCATTATTTTATTCTTTTTCTTTGAACTTTTTTGTATTTTTATATTTAAGGTGCATTGCTAAAAGCAGCATGTAGTGGGATTTTGTTAATATATATATATATATATGTATATATTTCTTTATTAATTTCAGAGAGGAAAGGAGAGGGGAGAGAGAGAAACATCAATGATGAAAGAGAATCATTGATTGGCTGCCTCTTGCACGCCCCCTAGTGGGGATCTAGCCCACAACCAGGGCATGTGCCCTGACCGGGAATCGAACCATGACCTCCTGGTTCATAGGTTGGTACTCAACCACTGCGC
>NW_006383013.1:776695-791366 GCF_000327345.1 Myotis davidii | reverse complement strand
CCAGCCCAGCCAGAGTGGCCTGGTTGGTTGAGCATCCTTCTGTGCACTGAATGGCCGCCAGTTTGATTCCCTGTCTGGGCACATTTCCGGGTTTCAGGTTTGATCCCAGTCAGATCACATATGGAAGGCAACTAATTGATGTTTCTCTCACATCAATGTTTCTCTCTCCCTCTCTCTCCAAAAAATTAATAAAAAAACATATACTAGGATTTAAAAATACTAATAAAATATAAATAAATAAACAAACAAATAAATGACAAAAAAATCCATTTTGACATGCAATAATAAAAACCATTAATTTTAAGTATGCAATTCAGTGAATTCCATGAAATACAGTCATGTAACCACTACCACAATCAATCAAAGTACAGAACAGCCCCTCCATTAAAAAAATCCTCATGCCCTTTTGCAGTCAGTCCCCTCCCCCAACTCCTGGCTCTTTGCAACCACTGATCTGCTTCCTGTCACTCTAGTTTTGCCTCTCAAATTCCATATAAATGGATTAATACACTATGTGACTATCCTTGTCTTTTTATGGGCAGTTTTATTTCGTTCACATTCAATGTAGTTGTTGATATAATCAGGTGTAAGTTTGACACCTTACTATTTGTTTTCTATTTTGTCTCACCTGTTCTATATCCCTTTTTCTATCTTGTCTCATTTTGGATAGCCAAGTGTTTTTATTATTTCATGTTCCCCATCGATTAGCTTACAGGTTATACATGTCTTCGCTATTTTTTTTCAGTAGGTTATCAGAGCAGTGGTTCTTGAAGCGTGGTCCCTGGACCCGCAGCACCAGTCGCACTGGGAACTTGTTACAGATGTGCAGGCCCAGGCCCATCTGGAAGCATACACGGTGAGGTGGGAACCCGCAGTCTGGGTTTAAGGAGTCCTCAGGTGGTGTTGGTACACACTAAAGTGAGAACCACTGCCCTGAGACAACGCTGGCTTCTGGAAGCCAGCCAGGCTGCGTGCAGAACACCTTTCTCCGAGGGACGGAGTGGATTCAAAGCCTGCTTTCTGGCTTGCTCCTTCCAGAAAGAGGGGTAGCCTAAAGAAGCTGAAAACCGCCACTGTTTTCTGGGTCCCCTCCTCCTTCAGGTTTTTCTCCCTGGCCTCTGATGGTGCTAGAAGAAGGGGAAAGTGGTGTGAAGGGCCAGGCTCACCTGTCTGTTTCTTTTTCCTCTGGGCTCCTGCAACCCTGACCCCTCAAATTCTTGCTCCCCTGGGCAATTCTTCGATGCCCTCATGTTTCCCCTAGCTTTTCTAGCTATTATTGGCAGGTATTGTGTGACCTGAGTTTGTCTGCCACAGCTAGAAGAGGAAGTGCCCATTCTATTTTTATTCTCCCACTAGAATTATTGAGTCAAAATGAGTGTCTGGCACATGCAAAAAGCTCAGTGCATGTTAAGTTATTCTTCTTCTCCCAATAGAATCCCCAAGAATTATTGAGTCAAAATGAGTGTCTGGCACATACAAAAAGCTCAGTACGTGTTAAGTTATTATTCTTCTTCTCCCAATAGAATCCCCGGGTCATATCGAGCCGCGCTGTTAAAAAATCAACACTTTCTACCCCATCCATACATTTTATAGATCAGCAACCTGATGTTACACTATATTATGACTGGACTCAGGTGCAATCAGACTCCAGTGGGACGCTGTAATTGGATTCTAGTGGACTCGTGGATGGCTTCCTGTCCCTGGTCTGAGAGGTGGCAGTGTGCTCTCCCTCCCCAGAGCAGGGACTGGAAAACCTTAGCTCAGCTCAGTTCTCAGCTGAGAATGAAACAAACCAGAGGCATCTTCTCTTCCTCTCCTCCTGTGGCCCCAGACAGCTAGGCCCAAATGCACAATTTGGAGCAATCTGCTTAGCTTCAGAATTTCAGGCATTTCACGTCTGTCCTCTGCACAAGTGTGCACTTACACACACACATTCTCACACAGGCATGCTCACCAGGACATAGGCAGGCACACAATACAGCACACACAGTCCAAGGGAGCCCAGGCAGCAGAGGTGGAAATGAAAATTGGTCTGCTTTGAAACTGGTCTCTTACCCCAGAGAGCAGGGAGAAGCAGCCACATGCAACAGGCCAAGAGGTCAGGCCAGGTCAAGGGCAGAGAAGGCTGCCCTGGGGACCTGCCACCTCCTCCATCTGGCCAGAGCTCAGTGCTGGGCCCCTGGGACCAGTTCAGTGAACCCTTGTGTGGCCCTAGCAGTTTATGAGGAGAACATGACCTGGTAGAGAACTGTGGCCCTTGACTGCCACTATGAGCAGGTGCTACAGCCCCTAGCTTGGATGCTTTATGGAAGCGGAGGGGTGTGTGTGTGTGTGTGTGTGTGTGTACGTGCGTGCCTATCTGTGTGTGTCAGGGTAGGCTTTGATGCTGTGCTCAGCCTCTAAACCCAGAAGAAACCCTCTAGCCTAGGGAAGTTTTAAACCGATTTTAGATAATTTAGTTCAGAAGAAATCTATGCACTTAATTTGTTCTGGTTTAACAGTAGTACATGCTCGTTGTAAAAAATAAATGTGGAGAACCGAAAAACCATGGTGTAAAAAAGAAAATGGAAGAAACACCCTCGCTCTCACCCCTGGAGGTAATCGCTGTTGACACTTGGCTGGAGTTGCAATTATGTGCACATACCGTTCTTTTCTGCCTTCTCACTGAATCTGCAGTGAGCATTTTCTCCTGTCATTCCTCTTTGTAGACCTGTTGGAAGGTCTTGCACCACCTCGTCTTGGACCATCATTTATCTAACTCGTCCCTGATTGTCGGACACTCAGGTGGCTTTCCGTTTGTTCTTATTGTGAAAACCCAGGTTCGTGCATCTTTGTACAATGAAGTGCTGAGAAGCTTGCCTAACGGCACAGTCCAGGAAAGGCTGTGTGGCTTGGGTTCCAGAAGCTTAGCCGGATGTACTTTGACCAAAAGAGGTGGTTGGCAAAAGCAGGAGGGGGAACTGGAACCCAGCTGCCCTGCCTGCCCTGGGCAAGTGCCCTGCAAACGCCCTCACGTCTCCAGAGCCCCAGGGCCTCATTCCTGGCCACACGCATCCTTCTTTTCCTTCTGGGGGGTTGGACAGGTGGCTCCCCCTGCTGAAGCAGGGCAGAGGGCAGGGTGAGTTAGATGCACTCATCTGCTCTGAGGGCCCTGGGACTGGTCCTCCCTGCCTCACCCCTGCTGAAAGGCCCTCCATACCTCTGCCTTCATGAATGGCAACAAGGACCTTCAAGGCTATACAGAGAGGGGAGTAAATTAAGACCAGCTGGTGGAGGGGCTGGGGGACCTTTGAGAACCATGTCCTACAATCCCAGAGGGAGGGAAAAATGAGGGGCAGGAGGGGCTGGGACTAGGGCAGCCCAGGGAGAGTTGGGAAGCCCGAGGGTCCACCTGGCCAGTAGCTGTCTTGCCTTTCCCTTGCCCCCCTCATCCTGTTCTGAGGGGCCATGCAGGGAAGGAGAGGACTCTGCACCTCACTGGGCTCTGAGCCTGCTCGTCTACCCTGGACTCTTGCAAGGTGACTGAGTGGAGGCGTTTCACTTCTGTGGGGCTCCTTGAGGCTATGGGATCGTGAATGTTAGTGCCATCATCATCAGTGACCATTTAAATCAACCCTTCTTATTATAGATGGGAAAACTGAGGTGCCAAGTCAAAATGTTAATGGGGTGGTTCAGGAATGGAACCCCGGTGTACCTGACTACCAAACCCATGAGCCTTATGGTCACATAACCTTCAACTCTGCACCCGTGGGTCACATCTCCTGGAGGAGGGGAAGTTATGATGGGCTCAGAAGTTGCCCATGGGGGTCAAAAGAGACCAGTCCTGCTTGGAATTTGCCCAGAGGAGCCCAGACACAAGCCTAGCCCTGCAAGACCTCTGTTGTGGGCACTCCCAACTCCCCACCTGCAGGAAGGAGCCCTCCACATCCTGTAGTCCGAGGGGCTCCCTGCATTGTTGACCTCTGGAGAGAAAGGAGGAGGAAGCAGCCAGGCCCCTGCATTCCTGAGCACTGGAGAGCAGTGACCTAAGCCCACCCCCTCCCAAGCCTGTGTGCCCATCTCTGTGTGTGGAGAAGCTCCTGCCACAGCTGCCCTCAGCTCAGGGGTTACCTGCAGCTGGTTAATGCACCAACAAAGCCCCCAGGCGCGTGGCAGCCCAATGTCTCCACACCATCTGTCCCCTTCCTGGATGAAGAGGCGGACACTTGGGCCACATGCTGGTCTTTGTGCCCTCCAGGAGTCTCTGTTAGAGAGGCCGCACCTCCCAGGGCTCAGAGCCTGGGGCATGGCAGCCTCTTCCTGCTGCTCTGCCTCCCGGCAGGCCACCGCTCCCCCTCCTCCCTCATAGCAGGCCAGCCAGGGAGTCCAGGACCCCGTGGCCACACTCTCAACACTGGGTCCCTCTCCTCCCTCCCTCTGTCCCTTCCCCTGGGCATTGCTCCTGGGGCATGCTTTGTCTCCAGGCTTCCCAAGAACCAGCTTTCTAGACTCTATTTCTCTTGGGGAAGAAGTAGAAATGGCCCTTTGCCAGACTTTGAATTCTTTTTCTTTCTTTTTTTTTTTTTAGTTTTCTAAAATTATTTTTATTGATTTTTGGAAAGGAAGGGAAGGATAGAGTGTAAGAGAGAAGCATTGATTGATTGCCTCTTGCCCACACCCTGAATGGGGGCGTCAAACCCACAACCTGGGTATGTGCCCTGACTGGGAATCGAATCCGCCGCCTTTTGGTTGGTGTACAGGACAACACTTCAACCAACTCAGCCACATCGGCCAGGGCCTGTCCTTTTTTCTTTATCTCCCCATTGAGTCGCAGTTGTCTTCAGTTGACCAGAAGCCATGGCAAGGCCTCCTAGATGATGTACTAGCTAGTCCAGCCCTCTCCAAGCCACTCTCCACACATAAACATTGAAAGGCTTCGGGATCCAAACCTCATCCTATCACACCTGCCAAGACCCGTGAAGCCATCTTAGACCCCAACAGGACTGCATGCCCCACACCCAGCTCATACCTCCCTCTATACCCTGAACCACACCTGCCTTCTCCCAGGCTCTCAGACCTGCCATCTTTATCTGGCCTCTGCCTGAAATGTGTTCCCCCTCCCCTCGCCTTGTCAACTTGTCCTCTTCCTTCAGATCTGTTTAAAAGCCTTCCCTGCACCTTTGTTCTCACACCCCCTGTGGTTCTTCTTGGGGCAGCCATCTTCTCTATCAGACTGTGAGCTCCGGGAAGAAAAAGTGTGCATCCCTCTTCCCCTCCTTCTTCCCACCTCTCTCACCATCATATCCCAGCATCTGTGTGTACAGCATCTGGCATAGAGCTGGTGCTCAATAAATGTGTGTTGAGTGGATACACGAACAAACCAATTCTATGAGCTAGATACAGCTGTTATCCCCAACTTGCAGACAAAGAAATGGAGAAGTTTCTGAAAAGTTGAGTAGCCAAGTCAAGGTCCCACCTCTGGCCAGTGATAGAGGCAGGGTCTGAGGCAAGTCAGACTGCAGAACCCCAGCTCTTAACCCTTCCAGTCCTGCATCCGGCGCCCTGGCCTCAGTGTCTGTCTGTCTTGTGCTCCCAGCAGGCTCTCTGAGGACTGCCCAGCTGGCCCAGATTCCCTTTCCTGGAGCGGCCCCCAGAACCATGGAGAGTCTGAGTGAACTGCAGAACCCGCTGCTGCCTCGGAGCCCCGCCCACCTCCACCGCCCCTACCCCTACCCCGAGGCCTCGCCCAGCTGGTCCTGCCAGGAGAAGCTCTACTCCTTCCTCCTAGGAGGTGCTGACCCTGCTCGCGCCCACCAGCTCCTGGACCCAGGGTCCCTGCAGCTGGCCGTGGAGGCCTGGTACAGGCCTGCCTGCCTCCTGGGGAGGGACAAGGTCAAAGAGCCCAGGGCAGGCAGCTGTGAGACCAGCTTCACGGAGAGCAGGGAGCCCCAGGCTGGGCCCACAGAGTGGTCCACAGAACCCGGCCAAGCAGAAGAGGATGTCGCCATCCAGACTGTGTCCTATGGGGTTCAAGAGGAGCTGCAGGGACGGGAGGACGACCAAGAGGAGGAGGAGGTGGGTACATGTATTTAAAACACAGATTCCCAGGCCCACAGCCAAGCATTGAGATTAATTAGACCTGGCTTAGGGTCGCACCTCCCAGGGGCACTTTGACACAACTGCTACCCACAATTTGAGAAACACTAGCTTGGGTTGACTGTTTAATTTTTAAATAGCATTTATTGTTCCTGTTTTCTTAATCATATAAGTAATATACAGTTAATGCCCAAAACCACGGAAAGATAACATTATTGTAGTGGGTGATCCTCTAGTCATTTTTTATTCATGTTTTTATCCCATCCTAGTCCCCCAGAGAGATCTTGCAGTGCCTAGTTTTGTAACTTGATTTTTCTCTCTAAGCAACATATTTAGTGTTGCTCCACATAATGTAACCTTTTTACCAGGTGATTTTAAAAGGGTGACGTGGTATTCCATGGTAAGTATTCCATCACTTATTAAGTCAACCTCCTGATCGTTGGGCATTGTACGGGACAATTGTTTCCAATCTTTCACAATCACTGCCCGGTGCCAAACATGCCTGTACATACATACTTACATTCTTTCCTTGTGCTAAATCCCTAAAGATGGAATCCATGGGTCATTGTTAAGGGCTTTCGGTAGAGAGCACCGAGCCCAACCTAGACACTTCCATCGAAGCAAAGGAGAACCACGTCATTGTCCCTGGGCGACCCTGGGCCTGGTCACGAACTCGACTCGTGTTTTGCAGAGTGACACAACCTCGACAGAGAGTGAGAGTGAAGACAACTTCCTCACGCTGCCCCCCAGGGACCACCTGGGGCTCACCATCTTCTCCATGCTCTGCTGCTTCTGGCCACTGGGCATCGCCGCCTTCTACTTCTCCCAGGGGGTAAGAGCACGTGGGCCCAGGCCTTGGACTCTGGCCACCTTCCTCCACTGCAGGGCTTGGCAGAAGCCTATGCAGGAGGGGGCCAGGGGCCTGGTAGGCGGGGGCCGTTGGGCTGGGCATGGGATGCCCTCTTTCATCAGCACATCTCTCTCCCTAGACCAGCAAGGCCATCTCCAAGGGGGACTTCCGCCTGGCCAGCACCACCTCCCGCAGGGCCCTCTTCCTGGCCACTCTCTCCATTGCCGTGGGGGCCGGTCTCTATGTGGCTGTGGTGGTGGCTCTGGCAGCTTACATGTCCCACAATGGCCATGGCTAGTGGCCGGTAGGGTCCAGCACCCTGACTCCCCTGCTCCAACTGAGGGGGCAGCGGGCCTTGAGGTTGCAGACTCTCTGGAAAGCCCTGCCCCTGGAGACAAGTCGTGAGGTGGCTGGTGTTGGGACGCCTCCCGGGCCGCAGCCTGCAGGGCTCAACCTTCACTTCCTCATGCCCAGTGCTCCTGGCCCCAGAGCAGGGCCGGGGGCACCACTCTCCAGCTCAATCAGTGTTGGAAAGCAGGAGAGGGTAGCGCTGCCCATCACACCAACCAGGCAGGCCCCACCTCTGGCTTGATGCCAGCTCGGAGCTCAGACCATCTGCCCACTCCCCAGAGGGTCTCTGCCCTCAGGCAGCCCACTACCCAACTCTGCCAACCTCTCCACAGAGAAAGAGCAGGAGGTGGCAGGGAGAGAAGGGATGCCTGGCGGACAGGAGACCTGACCCAGTCCTTTCAGCTCATAGGAGTCTCTACCCCTGGGACAGCCTGGCTTCCCCAGTTCCACCATCTGGCCTCCTGATGCCCAATCCCAGCCAGCCAGGGGGGAGATACACGGAGACACGGGGCCCCTTGCTCTTTCTGGCTCTGGGTGGTGCTTATCTCTCCTGAGGGCTTGTGAGACACCATAGATTCCAGATGGGGGGTCCCAGGCATGTAAACTCTGCACCAAGACCAGCTTCTTGGAGCTCCTCTGTGCAGGAAGAAAAGCAGATGTGATGACAGGGGTCCTGAAATATTGCCGGACCACCTGGGGCTCCACACTCTGCCCCTGGTCCCTGCTCCCATCATCCTTTTCTGGGCTCCTCCTGGGGGACCCCAAGAGGGCACCATCCCAGGTAAATGGAGAGAGCGCTATCAGCAGCCCACCAGCCACTGAGCTCAGGGCCTTACATCCTATGGGAAACCAGCGAGGAGAAGCCCCACTGAGTACAGTGAGTTCGATGAAGGAGTGACACAGGGCTGGCATGACTGAGCAGCCAGCAGGGATCAGGAAGGCTTCCTGGAGGAGGTGCCCCTCTAGAAGGATGAGGAGAATCTATCTAAGGGGTTTGCTTTCCCATCACCCTTAGTGTTCATGGGCAGGGATGTGACAGGAGCCTCCCAAGGGGCGTTCCAAGCTGTTTGAATTGTGCCAGGACCACGTGGGCTGGAACCAAATTGCAATCATTTCTGAGGGCTCCACCAACTCAGAGAAGAAGGTTGGGCCTGTCTCTCAAAGACCAATGATGTTTTCCCGCTTCCGAACGCTGGAGGTCAGCAGTGGGCCCCTGACCAGCCTTGGGCTTCTTTGCTGATGCCCCTGCTCAGCGTTGCTCTCGCACCCCAGCAACTGGGGAACGTCCAGAATTTGAGAGACATACAGGCGGCAGGAAGGCAGCACACTGGAAGGCAGGCCTGTCAGGGCTCAAGCTATCAGCCTCCTTGTGCATGATCTGGGGCCCTGGTCATTCCCGGGCCCCATCCAGAGCCTGGGACTGTGGATCCACCGCTGACCCAGCTTGTCCCACTGTCCACACTCACCCTAGGTGTCACCAAGCCCACTGCATCCCTTAAAGTCCCACAGGCCCAGGATCAGCAGTTTTAATGTCTGACATTGTGTATATTTATCCTTGTAATAAACATTTCTGTAACACCTGGTGCCTGCCTCCACGTTCGCCTGTGTCCCATCCTCCTTCACACCTATCTGCTGCTTCTGCCCCCAGCGGCCCAACTCCTGCCCTCTGTGGGGGAGGGATGGTCATGGTGTACACTGGACCCCAGGCCGCACCCTCTGGATTGAGTTTCAGTTGCTCACAGCAGCAATTTGGTTGAGAGCATTGAGACCTGCCTTCCTCTCCTATCTTCTTCCTCACTCCCCTGTTGTGCTGCCTGGGGTCATCTCCCAGTAAACTGCCTGCAATTGAATCTTTGTCTCTGGGTCAGCCTCTGTGGGAACCCAAACCAAGACACATACACACATGTACACATATATTAGCATAGATGTGCGCACATGTGCACATGCCTGCACCTATGCACATGCACGCGCATACCTGCAGGCACAGGCATGCCGCCATGCACACACATACACATGGGGACACATGCACGCATACCGTGTGCACACATTCAGTGCGTGCACTTTCAAGGGGTGAAGCAGACGTGGTGACTGAGGAGTCTTCCCGTTCCTGCCCGCTTTGCGGTCATCACGTCACCAGCCTGGCTGGGTCCCGGAGTGGACAGTGGGCAGTGCACATTCCAGTCCAGGCCCTGCTCGGGTGGGCAGGCTGCCTCACAGCCAGGACAATGCCCATCTCCTTCCCACCCCTTCAGAACAGGGCTCCAGGCCTCCAGAAAAGGGAGAAGCCAGAGATCGCCTATGTTCAACTTAGTCCTGCTACCTCCTCCTTTTCACCACCCCCTCGTCCCTCACCCCCAGCTGCAAATTCAGTCTCTGCGGGAGAAAATGGAACCAGAAACAAGCTTCAAGGGGCTTCTCTCCTGCAGCCCCTAGGAGGACCCCTCCTGTTCAGTCCCTGCAACACGGCAGGGCCCCCTCCCCTGTCACGCTGAGGCCTACCTCTGGGCACGCCTGGGGCACTGGAGGCCTCCTGCCTCCCAGCTCTGCCTGTGCCTCACCGCCTGGGGCTCCTGGGAGGCACCAGGGCTTGCAGCTACCCCCCTGGAGGCTGGCTCCTCCGCTGGCAGAGAAGCAGGGGGGGGGAGGGTCCCCCAGGTAAAGGTGCCCTTGATGAGTTGCAATGCCAGCACATCTGTGCAAATATTACCAATTATTTTTCTCACTATAAACACCCAGCAGGAAGTCAGGAAAGCAACCAACCCAAACTGTTTAAAATAGAAACTGAAATTGCTGCACAGGGATGTCGGGGCAGCCGGCAGAGCAGGGGCTCTGCACCAGGACTCCCCACCAGCTGCCCTTGCACTGCACCTGCTCCGGCCTGGCCCGTGTGGCGCGGTTGGTTGAGCGATGCCCCTGCACCAAGAGGTCACGGTTTGATTGGTTTGATTCCGGTCAGGGCACACGTCCAGGTTTCGGGTTTGGTCCTGGTCCAGGGTGTGTAGGGGAGGCAACGGATGGATGTTTCTCTCTCACATCAATGTTTCTCCCTCTCCCTTCCTCCTTCTCTGGAATCAACTAAAAAAAACCATATTTTAAAAAAAAATTGCACCTCCTCTGGTTTCCCCAACTCTGCAACCCCACCTCAACCTTCTCCTTCACTGGCAAGGTGGAAAGAGAGGGAAATCAGAGAGCACATTTCCTGGGCTGGCCAGGCCTGAGCGCCACCCAGAGGATAGGAGGGGTGTGTGCAGAGGCAGGGGTAGGTGGCCAAGTTGTCAAGGATGCGAATCCTAAACGCTGCAGCAGGAAGGAGCCGGGGAGGCGACCTAGTCACAGTCACCCATGCCACAGATGGGACAACCGAGGCCCAGAGCGGTGGGGGAGCTGCCCAGTGGCACCCAGCGATTTCTGAGCCAAGCCCAGGCCCTGCCTCCCTGGCCCTGGAGTGTCTGAGCGAGACTGGTGATGCCTCTGCCTGCCATGGAAACAGAAAACCCAGGGCAACAGCTGCGGCAGGGTGAATATTAACACACTCAGCCTGCCCTCCTGCTTCAAAGGCTTCCCCGCAGCCCCTCCCAGGGCCGACGCCTCAACCCTTCTATTTTGGTGGCATGGCAGGGGTGGGGCTGGAGGGTGGTCACCTTGCCTGCCCCACACTCACAGCAGCCCCCACCACCACCACCGCTCTCACCTCCTCTCTGTGACGGGGGGGGCGCTGCTCTGTGAGGTGGGAGGCCCACAGAGGCACTCAGATGTTCTGAACAAAAATTAAAAGTCCTCATGCAGCCCATCTGCATTTCCAAATTCTTTCAACCTACAATCCTTGAACTGCTTTTACCTCTCTCTCTCTCTCTCTCGCTCTCGCTCTCGCTCTCTCTCTCTCCCCGAGAGGGCTTCAAAGCCACCTCTGGCTTCATGAGGAAACACCAAAGAAAGACATCTCAGAGGGCAGGGTGCCCCGAGAGGCAGCCAGAAAGGGGCCAGAGGGGACACTGGGCATGTGTGTGACAGTGGCAGGAGCAGAGGGGAGGTGGCAAGGGCAGGCTCCATTGACAGAGCAACTTCGATACACAAAGCACCTTCACTCCAGCCCTCTCTGCCACTGAGGCAGGTTCCTGAACCCATTTTACAGGTAGCAAGACTGAAGCCTCCAGGGCCCTCTTTCCTCCTGGTTCCACAGCTCAGGGAGTGGTCCCAGGGCCTCTAAGCGCCTGCCACGGCTCCATCGTCACCCTGGGCCCACATCCCACCTGAGGCCAACTCCTGGCCATTGTCCCTCCTTAATCCTCGCCAGCCCTGTGCTAACACGTCCGCTCGGAGCCGGCCGGGAGCCGCAGCCTAACCCAGTGGTTGAAAGCTGAGTCTGGAGCCAGGCTGCCAGGTTCAAATCCTATCCCCTGTTTTCCCATCTGGCCTGGTGACGGCGACTACTGCACAGGGTTGCTGTGACTTCCACCATTAATACTTGGATGGCTCCTATAACGGCATTGGGTATCTAGTTAGTGCTATGTGAAACTTGTTTCCCATTCTCTCCTGTTGACCACCATCACCCCTTCCACAGCCAGAGAGAGATGAAAGCCAAAATCCCGGTCATCACAGCGGGACCCTGCTGGGCTCTCAGCCATCCCTGCTGGCAAGCTGAAGGCATGCGTGGTTTCACGTGCTCCCCCTGCCTGGGGTTCCCTGGTCTGCCTCCATTCCCTGACCTTTCCTCCAAAATGATAAAGATCTTCCAAGACACAGTTCCAGAAAGTCTCCTCTTCTCTATCCCAGACTGCACTCCCACCCCTGCCACCCTGGTGCCAAACCTTGTAGAACAGCCCACCCTGTTCCATGAGCCACCACCACACCCACTCACACCTTCGCTCCTCTGAGCGTGGGGCTTTCCGTAGACTTTCAACACGAACTCACTGAGCATATCCCTGAGGAAGTGACTTGCCTCACAGCTGGCGAGGGCAGGGGTCAAAATTCTTCCCGCCCTGGTCTCGCCCTCAGAGGGGAGAATCGCCCACCTCCTCAGGGAGATAGGAACAGGGATGGGGGTCTGGGGGGAGGCCCTTTACAATTCCGAGGAGGATGAAAGAGACAGAAGGGTGGACCCCTGCGGTGCCCAGCCCCTGGTATCTGAATGGGGACAGACTGCAGAGCTCTTAGCTGCCTCCCCCCCCCGCCCCCCCCCCCCCCCACCTTTCATCTGGGATGCCATACAGACCCACGTTCTGGTGGACCCAGGTCTGCGCTCTGTAGGAAAATATAAACAAGGAGGCAAGGGAGACAAAGGTGGCTGCCTGCTCCTTGTGCCCCCTCTGGTCTCCACAGGGCTCTGCGCTGAGGACAGAGAAGAGGTTCTCAGCTTCCTCTGCTCCCAGCTCAGCCCCTGAGTCACCTCCCCTCTCCCACCCTCCAAAGAGTTCCCAGGTCTGAGCGCCACTGGCTTGTCCACGGTCCCTTCTGAAGGCCCTGCCCCACTCAACCTCGCCACCTTCCCATCTTCCGCAAATCCTGTGACTCTACCTCCCCCCAGCCCCCCTGGTCCCATCTACTTCCCCCCTTCTCCATTGCCAAGACCTAGTCCAAGGCCCCCATCAGCTCTCACTCAGGCTCCAGCAAAAGCCACCTAGATGTCTAAAATCAATAAAAATATATATTTTTAAAAATAATGTGTCCATGCCATGACCAGTTTGGCTCAGTGGACAGAGCATCAGCCTGTGGACTTGGAGGTCCCAGGTCCCAAGATGTCCTGACACCTGCTACATCATGGATGAACCTTGAGGACATTATGCCCAGTGCAATAAGCCAGTCACAAAAAGGCAACTACTGTAGAATTCCACTTCTGTGCGGTATCTGGTGTAGTCAAACTCATAGACACAGAACGTAGAATGGTGGCTCCCAGAGGCTGCAGAGAAGTGGGGAGTTATTGCTTAATTGGAACAGTCTCGGTTTCACAAGATGAAAACATTCTGGAGTTCAGCTGCACAACATTGTGAATGTATTTAACACTACTGAACTGTTCACTTTAAAATGGATAAAACGGGACATTTTATGTTATGTGTTTTTCACCACATTCTTTGAAAGACTGGGGCAAGCAGTCATTTACTATTGTAAAGAAATGCTCTATTATAAGTCTGTTCAGTATCTTTTCAAAGATGCTTTTAATGAGAGAAAAATAAAAAGCCTCCTACTAAATCGCCTGCCTGCCTGCCTCCCTTTGGCTAAAGTCAACTTTTCTAAAAGCCAGTCTGGTCGAGTTACCCTCCCGGATTAAAGCTACCCATTTCTCTGAGACAACAGCCAAGCTCCTAACACTGCCTCCAACTCCAGCTCACACCGCCCTGCCCCCAGGTCCCCCAGACTCTCTGTACCCCCGCCCCAGGTCTGTCTGCCTTCAGCCTTCACACTTGTAGGGTCTTTGCATATGCTATTCCTTCTGCCCGAAAGGCTTTTCCCTCCCTTCTTGGATTAATAATAATAAAAAGATATTGAGTACTTACTCTATACCGAGCCTTGTTCTAAGCACTTCACAAACATTAATCAATGAATCCTGACAACATCCCTAGGGGTTCTATCAGTACCCCTATTTTAGAGATAAAGAAACTAAGGTAACATAGCCTGCCCTTGGTCACACAGTTAGTAGACGGAATGCTGGAATTTAAAGCCAGGCTGTCTGGCTCCACTGTCCACGCGCCTTGACCATGCCACCAGAGTCACCTCCCCCATTGCTTCTTTCCTCTTCCCTTCCCTGCCTGGCACTAGGCAGGGGTAAGGGTCATCGAGAGAGGACCACGCTTTACCCTCAATGTAGTTTAAGAAATATTTGCGTCCTAAATCGAAAAGCCCAGCAAACCTGCCCAGCACCTGCCCAGCCACCTGGTGGATAATGAAGACGGAACAGTTCCTGGCCCTCATCTGAGTGGCCAGTGAGAGGTGAGGAGGACAGAGCCAGAGGAGCACACAGCCCACTTAGGTGGGATCCAGAACAGACCCCTAGAGGAGGAAATTGGGAAACAAGACCGCCAGGAGGGGGTTCATGCACAGGATGGGGGTAGCAGCTGACAGAGACACAGGCAGCATACCTCAGTGGCACGAGAGCAGGTCTTGCCGCCACCCCCTCCCACCATGCTGCCTGTGCCCAAGTGATGGGTCAATGGCCGCCCTGCCCACGCAGGTGACCTGTGTGCTGCTAAGGCGGCTGGGAGGAAGGTGCTGGAGTCAGAGGTCCCTCCGGAGAGCGGAGGTGGGAGGAAGTAGGGATCTTCTCAACCACAGACTTGAAATGAAAGGCACCTTCGGGATTTTAGACTTTGAGTATTGAGTGCCACCATATGCCGGCACTGGGCTCATTCTTTGTTGTGTTAACCCACATTTGCTAGACAGGGAAACTAAGGCTCAGACAGG
>NW_006383013.1:776237-776536 GCF_000327345.1 Myotis davidii | reverse complement strand
CCCCCCCCCCCCCCCGCCTTAACGCAAAGCCCTCTCTGGCCCCCTACCAGCTTCAGTCCCCTTTTTCCCATGCTCCCCGCTTCTCACTCCCCATTAATATTTCTATCTCTCTCTCCCTCTCCCTTCCTCTCTCTCTGAAATCACTAAAAACATATTAAACATATTTTAAAATGCTCCTACTGCATTCCCCAGGCACCCTCATTATATTTGTTTGCACGCTTGTCTCCTTATTATAATGTGAGCTCCTCAAGGCAGAGACCCCTTCTGCTCTTCCGTGAACCTATTATAAACCCATGGGA
>NW_006383013.1:772980-775680 GCF_000327345.1 Myotis davidii | reverse complement strand
TGCCCCCTCCAGGGGGCAGCTCTTGCATTGAGCATCTGCCCCCTAGTGGTCAGTATGTGTCATAGTGACCAGTCATTCCCAGTCATTCTGCTGCTAGGGTCAATTTGCATATTTCCCTTTTATTATATAGGATGGCTGAATCCTCCTGCTTAGAGCAGGAACCATTCTCAATAAAGATCTGTTCTGTGGCCCTAGCTAGTTTGGCTCAGTGGATAGAGCATTGGCCTGCAGACTGAAGGGTCCCGGGTTCAATTCCAGTCAAGGGCACATATCTGGGTTGCAGGCTCCATCCCCAGTAGGGGGTGTGCAGGAGGCAGCTGGTCAATGATTCTCTCTCATCATTGATGTTTCTCTCTCTCCTCTCTCTTTTCTCTCTTCCTCTCTAAAATCAATAAAAATATATATTTTTAAAAATAATGTGTCCATGCCATGACCAGTTTGGCTCAGTGGACAGAGCATCAGCCTGTGGACTTGGAGGTCCCAGGTCCCAAGTCAAGGGCATGTACCTTAGGTGTGGGCACATCCCCAGTAGGGGGTGTGCAGGAGGCAGCTGATTGATGTTTCTCTCTCATTGATGTTTCTAACGCTCTATCCCTCTCCCTTCCTCTCTGTAAAAAATCACTAAGACATGTATTATTAAAAATGTATCCAGTCCCACGAACACAGCCTCCATCTCTGGACACTGACAGTGGGCCAGGCACCAGTCTAAGCATTATATGTGTCTTTTCAAGCTCTCTGAGGTAAGGATGATCATTAGGACTCATTCAGATGAGACCACTGAGATGAACTACATTGGTCAAGGCCTCACAAGTAATAGCAGTAGAGTTGGCATCTGAGCCTGGATTCTGGATCCAGAAGATGAATCCTTAACCAGGCAGTATGCTGTCTGCCCAGTGCACTCCACCCGGCTTCCTGGTCACACCTTTCCAAACAGCACTGACTGCTCGGGCCTCAGTGGTTGGGGTGAGGGTGTGGGGAATGCTGATGTCGGGTGGTAACAACCTATCTTAAGGGTTCTTAGGACATTTAAATCAGATCAGGTATGAAAATGCATGTTTCAGGGATGGTTAGGTCACCATGACTACTAGACACTGATTGCAGGAGGGGAGCTCAGGCTCACGCAGATGCAAAACGTAAGCTGGATCCTGACTCTCAAAAGCTTATATTCTAAAGGTGTAGAGAGATCCACACTAGCGACCACAGTGAAGTCACTTCGGCTTGTGGACTTCAGTTTCATCACCAATCAAATGCTCCTGCTGCCAGCTGGCTGGTGTTGCTCAGTGGTTGAGCATCAACCCATGAACCAGGAGGTCACTGTTCGATTCCTGGTCAGGGAATATGCCTGGATTGTGGGCTTGATCGCCTGTGGGGAGAGTGCAGAAGGCAGCCGATCGTGATACTCTCTCACCATTAATATTTCTATCTCTCTCTCCCTCTCCCTTCCTCTCTCTCTGAAATCACTAATCTTTCCTCTTCCCTTCCCTGCCTGGCACTAGGCAGGGGTAAGGGTCATCGAGAGAGGACCACGCTTTACCCTCAATGTAGTTTAAGAAATATTTGCGTCCTAAATCGAAAAGCCCAGCAAACCTGCCCAGCACCTGCCCAGCCACCTGGTGGATAATGAAGACGGAACAGTTCCTGGCCCTCATCTGAGTGGCCAGTGAGAGGTGAGGAGGACAGAGCCAGAGGAGCACACAGCCCACTTAGGTGGGATCCAGAACAGACCCCTAGAGGAGGAAATTGGGAAACAAGACCGCCAGGAGGGGGTTCATGCACAGGATGGGGGTAGCAGCTGACAGAGACACAGGCAGCATATCTCCGTGGCACGAGAGCAGGTCTTGCTGCCACCCCTTTCCCACCATGCTGCCTGTGCCCAAGTGATGGGTCAACGGCCGCCCTGCCCACGCAGGTGACCTGTGTGCTGGTAAGGCGGCTGGGAGGAAGGTGCTGGAGTCAGACGTCTCCTCCGGAGAGCGGAGGTGGGAGGAAGTAGGGATCTTCCCAACCACAGACTTGAAATGAAAGGCACCTTCGGGATTTTACACTTGGAGTATTGAGTGCCACCATAGGCCCGCACTGGGCTCATTCTTTGTTGTGTTAGCCCACATTTGCTAGACAGGGAAACTAAGGCTCCGAGAGGTAAGGTAAATCACTCAACTAGCTGGGAAGTTGAGGAGCCTTAAAATTCATTGCTGGGTCTTCTGTCTTCAAATGAACCTTCTATGTACTCAAATCGCCTCGATCCAGCAAGGGTGAGTCAGAAAGTGAAGTGAAAACACAGGAGCAGGCGCCCGTCTCCGCTGTTGCCTGAAGCGCTTCTTCATTTTCTTCTTTAACCAAATCTGGACAGGAACTGGGTCTGGCTATGGGAGCAGGTGACCCTCTCAGAATTCACCAGCCTTCTGTCCAGCACAGCCACCCCACCTTAACACAAAGCTCTCTATGGCCCCCTACCAGCTTCAGTCCCCCTTTTCCCATGCTCCCCGCTTCTCACTCTCCCAGCCCCCAAAAAAGCCTACAGTTGGAGAGGTGAGGATTCGCTTCCTCCAGCTGCTCTGACTCCCTGGGGCGATGCATGGAGGATTCCACACTCAGAGAAGCCAATTAAGGATCAGCATCCTGGCAGAGCTGCTGGACTCAGTGCTGCTTGAACCGCCCCGGGATCCACAACAGGAGTCTGCCCGAGGAAGCCTCAGGGAG
>NW_006383013.1:772496-772940 GCF_000327345.1 Myotis davidii | reverse complement strand
ACGGGGTCAACGGGGCCAGCCCTGACCTCCCCATTAGCCAGGAAAGCTGTGTATCGCCACACCTCTGCTCAGCCTCCCAACTTCCTTTCATCGTCGAGCATCAGTTAAATCTTGACTGAGTATCTATCAAGCCTGGAACAGTCTACTAAGTTCTCCAGGGCAGAACAAGTCTCTTGTCATCAGAAGTGAGGTAAACAGAGACGGCCTCCTGGCTTGAACACACCAAACGTGCTCCTGCCTCCCTCAGAATTTGCACCTGCTAGTCCTGGTCCTTCCGCCAGGAACACCCTTCTCTCCATATCTCTTCTGCCATTGCTTGCTCAAATGTCACTCATCTTCGAGGCCTTGCCTGGTGGTCTCAACCCTACCACTTACCTGCTTTGTTTTTTTCCTCTTGGCTCTCTCCCTACTTCATTACCATGTGTTTGTCAGCCTTCCGCCATT
>NW_006383013.1:752932-772236 GCF_000327345.1 Myotis davidii | reverse complement strand
CGGGCCTGATGCCCCCTAACTGCTCCCCTGCTGGTCTGATTGATGCCTAACTGCTCCCCTGCTGGCCTGATTGACACCTAACTGCTCCCCTGCCGGCCTATTCACCCCCAACTGCCCTCCCCTGCTGGCCTGATCGCCCCAACCTCCTCTTCCTCTGCCCTGCTACCATGGCTTTGTCCGGAAGGATATCCACAAGGTCTCCCAAAAGGTGTCCTGGTCTAATTAGCATATTACCCTTTTATTAGTATAGTTTATATTCTTTTATTTTTGGTCCCTAAGTCTTTAAAATCTGGTATATATCTTACACTATCTCTCCCTTCCTCTCTGAAATCAATAAAAAAATACATATTATTAAAAGAAAATCAGGGGAGGGAGAAAAAGTAACTTTCACTATATGTTCTTTTGTTTTGTTTGACTTTTTCCCCCATGTGCGTGCATTACCGGTTTTTTTAAACTCACAGTATTTAAGGGAAGGAAAAACACAGAAAGAGAAACAGAAAAGCAGTGATCTCAGAAGCAGGAGGAGATTCCAGACATGCAGGTGCAGTGTCAGGGAGGTCAAGAGAGAATTGCTTTTCAGAAAATGAGGAGGAGGAGGTGGAGGAGGTAGCGGAGGTGGAGGAAGAGACAGTTCCCTAAGGTGACTTCAGATTTAGCACCTGGGACATCACTCATCACTCATCGGTGACATTTGAGAGCTATTTCAGGAGAAGAAAGGGGTAGAACAAGACAGTAGCAAGTGAGGAGTGGGAGGCAATAGGTGTGGCCTCTATGGAGAAAAAATCCAAAGACTCCAACATGGACGTTAAACACAGTGACCAACTCAGAGGTGACCCAGGTGGTCATGAGTGGGGAGGGTTGATAGCAGGAGGCGGAGAACGGGTGGTTCAGGCAGTACCTGTGCTGTGGAGAGGAGAGGCGTCAGGCCTGGCTGGAGCCCAAGTTGCTGGGGGAAAGCAACAAGAACCAGTGTGGCTAACAATTAACTTCTAACTGCTTGGGGACACAGGCTCCTTGGAGAGTGTGATGGCCGCTGAGGGCCCTCCCCACAAAAATGCACATACAGTTTTTTTAATCCTCACCCAAGGATATGTTTTATTGCTTTTTAGAGAGAGAGGAAGAAAGAGTGAGAGAAATATCGATGTGAGAGAGAAACATCCATCAGTTGCCTCTCTTATGCACCCTGACCGGGGATTGAACCCACAACCTAGGTATGTGCCCTGACTGGGAATCAAACCTGAAACCTGTTTTTGGTGTACAGGACGACGCTCCGACCAACTGAGCCACTCGGCCAGGGCTGCACAGACAGTTTTATACACAACTTCAAGGCATTCGCAGAGCCCCCAAGAGCCACCCCAAATCACAAAACCTGCTGTAATGGTCCTCTGTGGACTACAAGGTGTGGCCCAAATTCCTCCCCTGCCCTTCACAGTGTGGCCCCATCACCTGCTCTGGGCTCCATCCTCTGCTCATCTCACCCCCGTTGATGTGCGGTGACCCTTTGTTCCAGGCGTTTTTAATCTTAAGATACCCTTTCCCTCTCAGGAACTCTTCTCCCCCCCTCCCCCATCCTCCCCTCTTCCTCCCCCCTCTTCACACTCAGAAGCTGTCTCTCTCCCCCAGGCATACTTAATTCCATCTTTTTTTTTTTCAATTACACTTGACATTCAATATTACATTAGTTTCAGGTATACAGCATAGCAGTTAGACATTTATATAACTTATGAAGTGATCCACCAATAACTCTAGTAACACCTGGCACCAGTTATCACAGTATTATTGACTATATTCCCTAGGCTGTACGTTACATCCCGTGACTGTTTTGTAACTACCAATTTGTACTTCTTGATCCCTTCGCTTTTTTCACCCAGACCACCCACCCCCCTCCCATCTGGCAACCATCTGTTTCTTCTCTGCATTTATGAGTTTGTTTCTGTTTTGTTTGTTCATTTATTTTGTTTTTTAGATTCCACATATAAGTGAAATCATGTGGTGCTTGTTTTTCTCTGACGTATTTCCTCCTCCACTTAGTATAGACACCCAGGGTAAATGTTGCATATCATTCTGGTCTGTTTCTGATCTGTTCCCATTCCGGCCCACACAGGTTCTGTGCAGCCTGAGGGCCGGGACCTCATGTGATATATGCGAGGTACCTAGTAAATGAAAGAACCCAAGATCACGGACTTAAGAAGAGACCCCCTGTTTCCCAGCAGTCCCTGAGGAACCAGAGGAGGGTTTTTAGGGGCTGTGGTTGGATGTTGGGCCGTGTTCCCATCTGACAGGAATGTTATCTTTTGCACAGGAATTGAGAATTGACTCTTACTCCATGTTCCCCGATAGAAGGCCCAGATTATGGGCCAGGGATGACAAGGTTGGGGAGACGTTGCATGGGTAGGGTTGCCAGAATATTTTTTTAATCCTCACCTGAGGATATGTTTTTATTGATTTTAGAGAGGGAGAGAAAGAGAGAGAGGAGAGAGAGACATTGATGTGAGAAATAAACAATCGGTTGGTGTACAGGACGATGCTCCAACCAACAGAGCCACCTGGCCAGGGCCAGAATTCTTTTCCTTAATTTAGGTACAATTGACATAATATTATATTAATTTCAGGTGTACAACATATTTCTATATTTATATATGTTGCAAAATTATTGCCACAATAAACCTAGCTAACACCCATTACCACCCATGGTTACAACGTTCTTTTTCTTGTGATGAGAACTTTCAAAACCTACTCTCCTAACCTCTTTCTAATACGTAATACAGCATTGTTAACTGTAGTCATCGTACTGTTCATTACTCCCCATGACTTATTTATTTATTATTTTTAAAGTCAACAACTCTTATTATCATTCATGTATTTATAGGGGGGAAAGGAATGTAGCAAATGGGTCAGAGTTGTACCAAAAAAATGCAGGTTTGGCCCTGACTGGTGTAGCTCAATGGTTAGAGCTTCAGCCGGGTACCAAAGGGTCTCGGGTTTAATTCCTGGTCAAGGGCACGTACCTGTGGTGGGGAGGGAGGGAGAGAGTGTGCGTCTCAACTGGTTGCCTCTCCCACACACCCTGACCAGGGCCAGGAATCGAACCTGCAACTGAGGCACATGCCCTGGACCAGGAATCCAACCTGAGACCCCTTGGTCCTCAGGCCACACTCTAACCATTGAGCCAGCGTAGGAATAGCAGTTTTGCAGTTTATTGTATACTACCAAAGAGAAGACATGGTACTGTGATAAACATTCTTAAACATACGTTTACATTCTCTCAGGAGTAAAGTTCCCCTAGGGAATTCCAGGGAATGTAGATGTTCATCTACTAAATAGCTTTTATAGATGTTGCTAAACAGTGTTTCAAAGTGGGTCTACATAGGTATGTACACTCCCATCAGAGGCACCGGAGGTCTTTAACCATCCCCAGGTGAGTCTCAGAATAAGAACAACTGCCTTACTGTGCTGGTGATGAACTTCAGAGCCTATGGGAACCTGTAATGGCAAGGTTTGACCCGGACTGGAAGCAGCAGCCAGGAAGTGGGGCTCGGTTGAACGCTGAGCAGGGTGGGTGGGGTCAGGGCAGCATGGCAGGTAGAGAAGGGTTGCCTCTGGGAGGCCAGAGCATATGAAAGGCTTGTTTGAAGGGAGAATGGTCAGGGACTGTGGGAGGGGCTAGATAATATCAGGCCTTTGAGGTGATGTTTAGGATTTCCTTTTTTAACTTTTTATTTTGAAGTCATTTTAAACCTACAGAAAAGTTGCAAAAAATAGTACAGAGAATTCCTGTCTACCCTTCACTCAACTTCTTCTAAGACTAATAACTCACATAAGTGTGTGCAATTATCATAACCAGGAAAATAACATTGGTACAATACTATTAGCTGAACCACAGCTATACTCAGACTGCTGAGTCTCCAAGTCGGGTTGCCAGATAAAATATAGAGCATCCAGTTCAATTTTCCTTCAGATAAACAATGAATAATGTTTTAGTATGTCTCAAATATTGCCTGGAACATACTTATACTAAAACATTGTTTATACAAAAATTCAAATTTAATTAGGGATCCCTTATTTTTATTTGCTAAATCTGGCTGCCTCCTCCCCGAGACAAGGATCTGAGGGGTTTGGCCCATTCCCATCCAGTGCAGCAGCTTCCAGACCAAGGAGAATTTTCCTCCTCTCCCTCCTCTTCCTCCTCTCTCACCCCTAGGCTGGCCTAGCCAAGAGCAGGCCCATACTTGGCACCAGCCTTTCCACTGCAACCCGCACTCAGCCTCCCACTCCAAACCCACTCACTTCTTAATCCAGTAAACATTTCTGCATACCTACTATGTGCCAGGCTCTGTTCTCGTCAGAGGCATCAAGCAATGAACAAGACAGATGAGTTCCTGCTCCTGGGGGCTTGCATGCCAGTGGGGAGGGAAGGGGTGGACAATAATCCAGAAAACAAGAGTGTCCAATGGTGATGCTGACCAGGAAGGGATGTAGTCATTAATAGTGACTGCGACCCACTTGAGGTAGGGGGTCAAGGAAGGCCGCTCTGAGCAGATGGCATGACTTAAAGCACTAACAAGAGCCAGTTCTGTAAAGACTTAGGGAAGAGTGATTCAGGGAAATGAGTGACCACAAGGGATGTCACAGGCACAGCTGGGGACCCTTCAGCACATCTGCCTGATTTGTAGGTTCTGCCAATGTCTGCGGTGTAAGTACTCCATTGTGGCCCATTTCAAGCTACCAACATGATGCGGTACTTTTCAGAAAATTAATATTTTAAATGGTTTTGGGCCTCATCAACACGCCAGGGCCAATGGCTGTATCCAAATCCTGCTCTTGGGGGTTTTCCCCGCTCCAGGCTTTCATTATCTTCCGTTCCTTCCCCCACAGCACCATTGCCTCGCTCTATTACAGCTCATAGCATGTAGCAAAGCCCCGATTCAAGAGACTGGCTTTAAAAACCAAAGTCTTATTGCATAGAGATGTCTTTCAGTGGCAAATTACCATTGTAAAAGGGTTCTGTCTTTATCGAATAAAATGAATTAAGGTTGTCATCTGAAATTCTGAATGAAGACATAAAATTGCAAACTACACTCACTGCCCTGAGACTCCTTGAATTTAGGATTGAGGACCAGTTATGTAGTCAGTGTTTATAAACAACTCCAGGGGGCGCTAGGTCTTACTGAGCTTTGTAACCTTGCTCTCCCTCACCTTCAGGCCTCAACAAATGTGGACTGAAGGAAGGAAGGAAGGATTAACTCACCCAAAAAATGCCAGCCTCCCTCCTGTCCCCATGAAGGTGAGGTCTGAGGATCGGTGGAACCCACAGTCATCGGTACCTGTCTTGGGCACTGCAATGCAGCCTAGCCAGCCCTCACTTCCCCCCAATTCTGTCTTCAATGCCAACAGATCACTCTGCCCAAAGTCAGGGGGCCTAGAAACTCAGCGTGGCTGACTGTCAACATGCACGGGCCACAGAACAACATTGGCACTGAGCCAGGCTGGGCTGGGGGCAAGTGGACCACAAAGCCACTCCCGACAGGCTGTGCTTTCCCTCCTGCCCGACCTTGGCCTCTCCCCAGCCCGCATCCTGGGGGCTGCGTCTGGAACAGGTGAGCCAAGGAGGAGGATGCCCTGCAGCCCGCCTGTCCTCTGCCATTCCATGGTCCCCAGGCAGAGGGGGCACATGAGCAGCTGCCTGCCCAGTCTCTTCCTGGCTGTCCTCCGATCTAGTTCCCCCACCCACCCAAGTTTTCTCTGCCTGGCACGGAGGAGCCACCAGAGTTAAGCGGATTTCATGCTATTTTCAAAGCCATTTTCTACGGGAGCTTTTTTTATACCATTAAACCTACTTTCTGACACTCCACGTCTCCTTGAAAGCTTCCTCCTCCTCTTCCATGAGATAAACCAGGGATGGGAACATGTAGGTACCTGCTAGTGACACTCTACAGGCACCCTGGGATGTCATCAGCCGGGGCGGGGAAGGAGACATCTAGAACCTTCCTGTAGTAGTCAGGCCAGTGAGCGAGGCAGACAGCACCCAGGGCAGGCAGAGGCTCCCCTGAAACACATTCCCTAACTCTGCCTCCCTCGGCCTCTCAGCCCCATCCTAACAGCTGCCTTGCGTCAGAGCACCTGTCCCTCAGCTTCCCACCCTCCCTCACAGCCACCAAACCGAGGTATCTTACAATCAGCAACCAGGGTCGCCTGAGAAATAATTGAGGCGTTTCCCGGAGACCCGCAGGCAGCCTGCTGTTCACAGAGCAGCATTGGCCCCAGGAAGCTCCAAGTCGGGAGGGGTGTCAAGATGAGCTATGAGATGCCCAAGCCAGCATATGCTTTCCTTGCAGCCCCATGGAGCTTTCCGGTGCATTCCATATGGAAGCCTCTGTCGTATTGTGTCAGACCACAGCTGCCAGTAAACCAAGGCCTTTGTGAGGGTAAGAGTGGAGGCCAAATAGCTCTGTATCCTCAGTTCACAGCACAGGGCTCAGCCAATCGTGGGATGCTGGAGAGGAGCCTGTTACCTCTGCCAGACCCCTTTGCGAGCAAAGCTGATGCAGCCACAGACTGGACCAGACTTGGGCAGGAGAGGCCTCAATTATGACCTGGCTTTCAGAGCTGTGCTCCGAGGAAAGGGGGTAGGAGTGGGGTGGACTGGACCAATCCAATTCTCTTCCTGTGATAACCCAGCAGCGTGGAATCTTATGAACCGAGCAGTATTCCTAGGGTCCTGGTGGAATGACGTGGAAGTGAAAATTCTAGGATGATGCCTCACTTTTTAGCCAGCTCAGCTGGTAACCTGATGCTGGCAGCAGCCAGGGTGAAAAATAGACAACAGGTTGGTGGGAAATGGGAGTAGGGGCCCAGATTGCCAGATGGTGAGACTGAGGTGCTGGTGGAACATCCATCCAGAAGGGGCAGTTGAGATATGAGGTGGACGCTTGGGGCCCAAGAGCTACCCAGGGGCCTGAGTGCTGGATTCCAGATAAACATTTAAGAAGCCTCAGGCATTATGATAGACAAGATGACCTCCACCAAATACAGGACCTTGCCCCCAGGGGATAAATACATAGATAAAAATATTTTTAAATTATTCACATTTCACCTGATTGCTTTTTTATGGTGAAGCTTTTATATTCAAAATTTTCAGAACCAGTGTCACTTTCTAAGAGCACAAGATGTTGGGAAATATAAAGCTAACCTCAAATATTGTTTTCTCCTTCTAGTCATTGTTCATTTCAATGGCATTTCTACATGGGCATCAGATAGAAGTTGGTGCAAAAAAATACAAATAATTTCAACAAATGTCAACTTCAAAACCAACATGAAATAGTCTTAGCAAATATAGTCACTGCTTTTGTGTTTCTGTCTTTCTAAGCAGATTAAAAAAACAACAGCCCTGCTTTTCTGTATAAGAATAATTTAACCAGACTTATAAAACCTTGTCCAAATCAATAGTGACTTATCAGTTTTATCTTCTCTATGGGTTTGGGGCTCAGTGCTGGTCTCTGACAGACCTACTGGTTTTCGGACAGGAGTGTCTTAAATCTAGGTGGTAACTTACCTTGAGCAAACATCTCCTTAGGCATTAGCTTCCTCCTATAAAACCAGGGGTTCTCAAACTAGTCCACGTTTTTACCAATAGCAAATGCCCATCTAGCAAGGCGCAATATTATAGGCATCACTGTAATCCCCATTTTACAGGTGGAGAAAGCAAGGCACAGCAAGGCCACGTAACTCACCCTCTTCAATGTCTAAGGTGAGAATCGGTAGATCTGGGTGGGGCCCTGGAATCGCAACTAACAAGCTCCCCAGGGTCTTCCATCCAGGTGGTTTTTAGACCGCCTAGTGAAACACCTCCTGCCATCAGATCTGCTTTGGTTCTAAGAGAGCAGAGAGTAGAACAAACAAGAAAATGCCGAGCCCCAAGTAGGGCAGTTCTCCGAAGCAAGGTTGGAGCCACCCTCTGACAGCCAAACCAGTAAAGGGGGACAGATTGGGGGTTGGAAACAGCTGTGCCTACGGGAAACCCAGAATCTGTCTCTTGCTGCATCAGACTGCCACCTTCTGGCTAAAGGTGGTCATTGCAAGCCAGATAAGCGGAGCAGTCCAGTCCCTCCACAGAAAGTGAAGGGGCTACAGGGTAACATTGCTTGGGGGTTCGCAGTGTGAGAAAGACAAGCACTGGCGATGCATGGTTAGCATTATGGGACAGATAAAGCGAGTGAGAGTGCAGGGGGGCGGGAGGGGGGCGATAAGCCTGAGACACAGGCATGGGCCAGGCTGGTGGGCCTCGTTAGTTTGGATTCTGTGCTGAGGGCAATGGGAAATCCAGTCACGGGTTAAGATTTTAGTTAGATCATTCCGGCCTTTGTCAGGGGGGTGAAATGGGATAGTCTGAGTGGAGGCAGAGTCCATTTGAAAACCATTCACGTACCAGAGATGAGATCAGCTGCTGGCCTAGTTAGGGGGTGGCAATGTGGATGGAGAAAAATGGTCAATGAGGAATAGTTAGAAAGTAGGATTGGTTAGGATTTCCTTCATTCCTTCTTTGAATAAACTGTATCACCTATGATGTTCTAGGAACTAATCTTCCTGCTGGGAATATAGTGGTGAAAGCAAGCAAAGAAAAAGCCCTACCTTTCATGGCTAATGATCATATAAACGAGAAAAAAATCAGAAAAGGCATTCTAGACCGAGTAAGTGTAGCATGTTCAAGATCAGAGGCAGCCAGTGTGGTTGTGAAGGGCAAGAGTGGCACAAGAGAAGGCTGGAATGAGTCAGGAGCCAGCCCAGCCGGTATGGTTCAGTGATTGAATGTCGACCTATGAACCAAGAGGTCATGGTTCAATTCCCATCATGGCACATGCCCAGGTTGCAGGCTCGATCTCCAGTAGGGGGCGTGCAGAAGGCAGCCAACTAATGATGTTTCTCTCTCATTGATGTCTCTCTATGTCTCTCCCTTCCTCTCTCTGAAATCAATAAAAACATTTTTTTTTTAAGTCAGGGGCCAGATTATGAAGGCCTTTGTAAAGCAGTGCAAAGAATTCTGAGTGAAGGGAAGCCACTCAACATTTTAGACAGAAAAGGGACAGAATCGGATTTTATTTAAATACTAGAGGCCTGGCGCACAAAAATTTGTGCACTGGTGGGGAAGGGGGGTTGGGGGGTGTCCCTCTCACAGTCTGGGACCCCTTGGGAGATAACCACCTGCTGGCTTAGGCCCGCTCCCCGGGTGGCAGATGGCAGGCCCAATCCTTTGGTGTCTGCCCTGCCTCCCCAGGTCACACACACACCGCAGGGCCGATCTGGGGGTTGGGGTGCCTTCCCTGTTCGGGTTGCACATGGGACACCTGGGCGGGCCGGCTGATCGCTGCTGCCCCACCCGGCCGCCCCAGGTCGGGTCGCACACGGGATGTCCACCACCTTGGGTCACAGACAGCGGGCCCAGATCACGGCAGGGCAGGCAGGATGGCACTGTCCAGCCCTGCCTGCAGTATGCAAATTAGTCATCATCTTTGTTGGCGATTGATTTGCATATCGAGCTGATTAGCCAATGGGCAGCAAGGCAAAGGTACGGTCAATTACCATGTTTGTCTATTATTAGATAGGATTTCTCAGACTGCTCTATGGAGAACGGGTTATATGGGGCAAGAGTGGAAACGGGAAGACTTGTAGGAAGCTGAGATGTGGACCAGGAGGAATGATGGCCGCAGCATGAGAGCGGGAATTCTCGGCATATTTTGGAGTCGGAGTCAACGGGACTTGCTGATGGGTTGGATGTGGGAGTGAAAAAATAGCAGAACAAAGGATGACTCCCCCAAACCACATGGAAGACAGCAAGCAAAGGCCTGGCCTTAAAGCTCACCCCCACTGGAGGGAGGGGCATGCAAACGAATCTCTCAGTTTTCTTAACAAAGACTGGGCCCTCCGGCCTGGGCTCATAGCAGACCTGACCCTCTCCCTGGCCTGGCCTCTGAGTGCACTCAGCCAGTTTTCTCCCATTGCTGGGAGGCAAGTTTCCAGGCAGCCATAGCCCCGCCCCCAGCTGGAAGAGCACCCCCTTCTAAATCCAATTCTAAACAGAATGCCCATATCAGCCCCCTCATTCTCCAAGCCCTGAACCTAGGAGTGTCCCAACAAGACAGAGAAACGATCACTCTCAGACCCCTTAAACTCAAGGAGAATGGGCGAATGGGCAGTTTTCTCCCAGCAGAACAAATACCAGAGACCAAGGGCTGTGGGCACCACATCATTTTATTTGTTTAGTTTTCCATCTTCATTCTAGGACAATGCAAATTCAAGTCTTTCCCCTGCCTGGCCACTGTGCGGTCCCTCCCTGAAGATAGGGCCCAGGCTCTGACGAGAGGCTCAGCAAAGACAGGGGTTCCCCAAAAGCAAGACTGAGCCAAACCAGCTAGGGCTAATTTCTTTTCCTTTAAATACTATTTCACAACCCTCTTCCAGACCTCCCCCCAACACATACAGCTTCCCATACCAGCAAGAGGGCCCAGCCAGCCCACTTACACCAAAATAAAACACTAAATCCAAGACACAGTCAAAATAAGAAGGGCAAACAACTGAAGAGACGCCACTGGTCCTGTGACTGTCTGCAGCAGACCCGATGGCTGGTGGCTGGCTCCCTCTCTGCCCGGAAGCCAAGAAACAACACAAATCTGCCTTCGGGTTCAGGGTAGACACTGTGGGAACCAGAACAAGGCGCATCCTGGCCAAGCCAGGGGCAACTCAGGTCCCTGACCCTCTCCCAACCGGTCCCCTTGCTCCCAGCCCCTTTGCATCACCCTGTCAGCCATCAACCAGGGTGAGGCCGTCGTACAGGGCTCGCTTCCACATGTAGTAGGTGGAGCGGGCAGTGAGGGGGAAGAGGGCGCTGAACTCCTTGTAAGAGGGAAAGCTCTTGGACTGGAAGCACTTCTGCAAGAAGAGCTTGGCCTGAGCCTTGAACTTGGTGGTGGCGAGCATGTCCATCATCAGCGCCTGGCTGTCCCTGCCACCTGCCGCCGCCACCACAGGGTGGCTGGGCCAGGACCCACTGTGGGGCCACCGCTGGGCCGTGGCCCCCTCTGGCAGGGCCCTCTCTCTGGAATGACCCCCCGGGGCCTTCCCTGGATCCTCTCCTGGAGGAGCTGCCACCTTTGGCGTCCCTGCAGCTGGGACCATGGCAGCTGCCACATTCCTGCCAGCCTCTTCCTCTCGCTTCGCCTCAGCCTCCTGCACCCCCCTTCTGCCCAGGGTAGGAGCCTGGATCTGGAGTTTGGACAGGCTTCTGGGCCAACCCCGGGCAAGACTCCTCCAGACCCAAAAGGTGGAGGGGGACAGGCTAGGGTAGCGGAGGCGAAAACGGCAGAAGGGGAGATGCCCACTGAGCACCTGCTTGCGGGCAGCCCTGCGCAGACGCCTCTGCCGACGGGACAGGGGCATCCTCGGGGGCAGGAACTCCTGGGAGGTGGGTGCCCCCCCCACACCCGTTGCTTTCCCTGGCCCCTCTCCCACCTCACCCTTCTCAGGGAGCAGAGCCTCTTCCCCAGCAGATAGTGGCTGGGGAGCCGAGGCTGTGGAGACGGCTGGGGCCGGCTTGAAGCTGGGGTTCCTCCGGAGGGCCTTCCGGCGCCAGTTGTAGTAGGTGGAGCGGGAGATGCCAGGGAACCTGCGTTTGAAGCAGCGATAAGGCACCAGTGTGTTCAGGGAGATGCAGTGCTCCAGGTACAGCTTGGCCCGCTGCATGAGGACCATTCCGGGGCTGGACACGGGCAGCATGGAGCACCCCAGCCCCTCGGGAGCCGGCTCCTCTGGCAGCTTCTCCTGCTCCTCCACGCCCAGCGCCTCCTTGGGGGCCGGGGGCTGGCAGGCGCCAGTGCCCAGCAGCTCATTCTTCCAGGCATAGTAGGTGGAGCGGGAGATCTCAGGGAACCGCTGGAGAAACTGCTGCAGTGACATGATGCCCCCACGGCGGGCACTGTCCTGCAGGACATGCTTGGCTGAGCAGAGGGTGGCCAACTTCTGCTGGTGCTCCTGGGACTGTCGCCGCCAGCGGTAGAAGGTGCTCTTGGTGACGCTGTAGCGCTCACAGAAGTGGGAGTAGCTGAGGCCAGGCTCCTGGGTGGGCAGCTCCGGGGTCTTGGCTGGCGGTGGCGCCGGAGCTGGAGCTGGCGCTGCAGCCGGAGGAGCCAGAGGAGCCGGGGCAGGAGGAGCCGAGGCGGGAGGAGCAGGGGCCAGGCAGGTAGCCTCTTCAGCCTCCACCTCCTCCAGTCCCACCACAGGCGCAAAGTACTGGTGGCGGAAGAGGTGCCTGGTGAGGGGCTGGCCAGCCCACATGATGTGCAGCGTGGCCGGCACGTGGTCGCAGCGGCGGGGCCGGATGATGCGGTTGAAGTAGGGCCGGATCTTGAGGTTGCGCATGGGGTAGATGGAGTAGATGTTGCGCTGAAGGATGGAGGCGAGGGCGTACAGGTGCCACACGTTGGAGAAGCTGTTAGGGAAGCAGGTGGCCTTGACGTCCGCATCGAAGATGGCCTCCAGCGTGGCGGAGGGCAGGCTGGTCATCTCGGGGGACTCCTCGGAGCAGAGCGAGTAGCGCACGGCCTGCAGCATCACCTTGGAGTCGATCATGCCCTGCAGGTAGTACTGCCTGTGCAGCAGCATCTCCACCACCGTGCGCGCCCGCAGCTCCATGCTGAGTCCCGCGTCGCCCCACAGCAGCAGGCTGGCCGCCTCGAACAGCAGGCTGCCCTCGCCCCGGCAGCGCAGCGGCAGCATGCTCCTGGGCGCGTCCTCGGGGTACAGGCTCAGGGCCACCGAGTCCACCTCCAGCACCTGGCGGCTGGGGCCGCCCTCCCGGCAGGTGGGGAGGGTGAAGGAGGACAGGACCTGCTTGGCCTCCAGAGCAGCGCCCACCAGACCCTCCAGGCCCTCGGACTCCACCGCCTCCTGCAGCTCCTGGAGCACCTGCCGCACCAGCTGCTCCCGGGATGTCATCCTGCCGAGGGCAAAGGGCAGAGAGCAGAGGTCAGGACAAGGACCCAGAGGACACCAGCAATGGTGGCCCGTCCAGCCCTGCACCTTCTCCCTTGAGATGATGTGCACCACCCCCATTTCCTCGTAGCAAGTAATGGCTAAGCGCCTTCAGGGTTTAGTGCATCCTTCAGTGGTACCAAGAGCTTGGTCTTCTTGGTTCTGAAGAAGTCACTTAACCTCTCTAAGCTTCAGGTTCCTTCTCTGTGTTAAAAAAAAAAAATCAGCCGAAACCGGTTTGGCTCAGTGGATAGAGCGTCGGCTTGCGGACTGAGGGGTCCCGTGTTCGATTCCGGTCAAGGGCATGTACCTGGGTTGCGGGCACATCCCCAGTGGGGGATGTGCAGGAGGCAGCTGATCGATGTTGCTCTCTCATCGATGTTTCTAACTCTCTATCTCCCTTCCTCTCTGTAAAAAAATCAATAAAATATATTTTAAAAAAAAAAGAATGTCCTTGAGCCCTGGCCAGTTTGGTTCAGTGGATAGAGTGTCAGCCTGCTGACTGGAGGGTCCCAGTTCAATCCCAGTCAAGGGCACATGCCCAGGTAGCAGGCTCGATCCCCAGTGTGGGACATGCAGGAGGCAGCCATTCAATGATTCTCTCTTTCTAATTGGGGTTTCTATCTCTCTCTCCCTCTCCTTTCCTGTCTGAAATCAATAAAAATATATTTAAGAGAAAAAAAATGTCCTTGATTGCTGCTCTGGTCAGCGTTGCTCAGTAGTTAGAGTGTCAGCCCATGCACATAGCTGGGTTGCAGTATCTGGGTCCCAGGTTTGATCCCCAGCCTTGACTGGGGGGCCATAGAAGAGGCAACCAATCGAGGTGTCTCTCTCACATTGATGTTTCTCTCTCTCTCTCCCTCCCACTCTAAAAAACAGAGAATATCCTTGATGAAGCCATAAAGCTTATTTTTCTGAAATCACAACCCTTAAAAACACAAGCCAGAACCGGTTTGGCTCAGTGGATAGAGCATCGGCCTGCGGACTGAAGGGTCCCAGGTTCAATTCCGGTCAGGGGCATGTACCTGGGTTGCAGGCACATCCCCAGTGGGGGATGTGCAGGAGGCAGCTGATCGGTGTTTCTCTCTCATCGATGTTTCTAACTCTCTATCTTCTCCCTTCCTCTCTGTAAAAAAATCAATAAAATATATTTTTTTAAAAATTTAAAAAAAATAAAAAAACCACAACTTTTGAATATTGGGAGTGATAAAATGGGGAGTACACACAAAGCGTCTCTGCTGCACACTGGTCTCATATGACAACTGTATGATGAACTAGCTGCTCTTATCTTAGAATACCATCTTACTTCAAAGGAAGATTGAGAGACATTAGTCTTTTAGATTAGAATATTTGGTAGACATTCTCAAAAATGATAGAGTGAGCCTGTCACTTTAAGGAAAACTAAGATTTGCTGCCAGTGAAATTTTGAGCTTTCATTTGAAAATTAGAATTTTGGGGAACATTTGAGATCTTGCTTCCTGGCAATTGTCATCAGTTTGGCTCAAGGAAACTCAAAAACTCGAAGAAGAAGAAGGAGGAGGAGGAGGAGGAGGAGGAGGAAGAGGAGAAGAAGGAGATTAGAATTTTAGAAACCTGTATTCTAAAGATTTTTCTGATCAGTGGTGACACTATAAATGTAACTTTCTATATGTATAATGGAATTATCAACATTTGAAGATCTGCATCACTCAATGAATTATATTTCCTAAATATATTGGGTGATTACAAAGTCATGCACAGGTAAAAAGATCCAAACAAAATATAAAAGAAAGCAATAGATTTTAAGATAGTAGGATAAAAAAAAAAGTTCATGGATACTGTTTCAGATGATACATTATAACTAAGCTTTGAGAAACTACTTGTCGAGTTTTGATATATTATCAAAGAATATCCACTGAAAAGCTACCAAAATAGCCTTCCTCTTCCATCCATATATCTGGGTGAAATGGGGTTTTCTTCATATACTTCCACCAAAACAATGTATCACAACAGATTGAACATAGAGACAGAAATCTACTTATCTTCTATTAAACCAGATATTAAAAGATTTGGAGAAATGTAAAAGAATCAAATTTTCTTAATAATGTTCTTTTCACCCTGATCGGTTTGGCTCAGTGGATAGAGCGTCAGCCTGCGGACTCAAGGGTCCCAGGTTCGATTCCGGTCAAGGGCATGTACCTTGGTTGCGGTAGGGCGTGTGCAGGAGGCAGCTGATCGATGTTTCTCTCTCATCGATGTCTCTAACTCTCTATCCCTCTCCCTTCCTCTCTGTAAAAAATCAATAAAATATATTTTAAAAAATAATAATAATGTTCTTTTCTCTCATAAAAACTATACATTGTTCCTATGAAACAGCTTTGTTGTTTTTTAACAAATGTTTTCTAAATGTCTCCTTTTTAATTTTGAACGCACTCTACATTGACAGATGTAACCTATATAAACAAAGTTCTTCGGGGTCCTCAGTTCTTAACAGCACACTGAGGTCCTGAGACCAAGAGCTTAAGAACTGCTGCCCTGCAACAAAACCAGTCTTTTCACAGGGGCAGCACCTGTGTCGGCCTGGCCCCTGTGCTAACGCCGATCTAATAACTAAAATTTACTGAGCATTTGCTCTTTGGCCTGCACTGTCCTAATCCTGACGGCCACAAGTTAAGGTAATAATACCGTTAGCCCCAGGTCACAGGTGAGGAAACTGAGATAATCAATGTTAGTCTGCTTCACCCAGTTTGCCCGTCACGCAGTGGTACAGCCCGTAGTTGAAACCAGATGCTCTTTAGGGCCCGCGATTCATCTCATCTAGTTTCAACGCCAGCCACCTCCTCAACACAAACTAATCACTATTAATTACTGGCCTGTTTTCAGCGTTGTATTGCAAAGCAAAGTTATATTCCTTTATGGAGACTGCTTTTAAATTTAAAAGGAGACCATTTCTCAGACTTTTGTTCTCATAGAGAACATAGAACTCAATAAATAGCTTTAGATTAGTCTTAGGTTTAAAAATTGTGTCTGGACCCCGCGGTGGAACCAGGAAGAGGTCAGGACATATGCCTGGGGTGTGGGCCCCCGAATCCCCAGTGTGGGGTGTGCCGGAGGCAGCCGAACAATAATTCTCTTTCATCATTGATGTTTCAATCTCTCTCTCCCTCCCCCTTCCTCTCAATAAAAATACTTTTTAAAAAAATAAAAATAAAAACTGCGCGCTAGCTGGTTTGCGCCCTAGTGGATAAAGCGTTGGCCTGCGGACGCTCTCTCTCTCCTTCCTCTCTGAAATCAATAAAAATATATTAAAGAATGAGGTTCTTTTAAAAAAAACAAAACAGGGTGTATCCACTTGTTAACTAATCAAACTTTACACTTAAAAAGGATGTGTATGAGTGTAAACTACGGTTCAGTAAAGTTGGGGGAGAAAAAAGGTTTTTAAAACACCAAAACCAAACCAAAAAAAAGCACCAAAAGTGTCAACAGAGTTTTACTTGATAATCACAAGAAAGAAAGCTTTTTTAAAAACTGGTCGTCAGGAACACTTTTGGATAAAATTTCTCTCTCAGCTGTAGATTTTTTTAACGGTGCCTAGTGACAAATCTGGTGTAACCTCTCACCAAACCTCTATTTGGATCATATTATTTGGCCCTGGAATTGGACTTTTAACTGTTCATTTTTCGTGTACTTTAGAAAAAACAAATTAGTTTTCTTTGGAAATCTAGGGGATACATTTCCTATCAGTTCTTAGTGAAGAGAGCATTTTCATATGTGATAAAAAAAATAAAATAAAAAATAAAAATAAAATAAACTGCCTGAGGTGCAAACTCTACACACAGAAGAGCTTTTGCATTCTGGCAAGCAGAGATGCTGGGGGTTTTTAAGCTGCTATACAGCTGCATGTAAATGAGCTCCCCTGGCTACTCTGTCAACAAAATTATGAAAATAGCCACCACCTACCTGCTGCTTACTCTGGTAATTCAACCAAAATCTCGGGAGGGGAGGCGGGGGGGGTGGATAAAAGGGGACAATTAATTTAATTGTGTGGGTGATTCTTTCTGCCCTTCCACTCGGTGAGCCTACTTCCTACAATGTTCCCTCTCGATGACAAGTTTCTGTGGCCTTCACATGGGAGAGCAGTTGGATTCGGGCTTCTCAGAGGTCATTTTGTTTATCCAGTACGTGGCTCTCCCCTTTCCTCCCTATGAACTGCAACTCCATCACACCTGCAACCATCGCTAGGCTGGCTTTCCCTAGTTCACACCTGGAGAAAGAGGCTTGGGGATTAAATTGAATAACTTTCCCAAGACCACAGCTATTAAAACTGCGAAACCTTAAGCATCTGAGCAGCGCTCCCCTCCCAACCACTGAAATCCACCACCCAGGGGACACATCACCCAAAATGCACATCATCCAAAAGGGTCAGACACACACACAGGGATCCTTGGAGCTTTGAGACAAACCAGGCCATTTTACAGATAAGGACATTGGGGTCCAGAAAGGTAAGGGCGACTTACCTGAATTCAAGCAACAGTATCCAGATACCTTCCAGCACATTGTCCAGATATGGCACACTTCCTCCTGCACAAACCCCACCCCTTCCTACCCTGTCCCACCCTACCTACAGGCCCAGGCCCAGTCCCACCCTACTCCACCCTACCTCATTCTTTCCTCTGGCCCGAAGTGGTTTGAGGAGGCGTATGTAATACCCCACTTCTGTTTTCCTCAACAGCTTGCTGAGAAAAGTAGCTCCCTGGAAAGGCTCTGCAGCCCACATCCACCCAAGAGGGTCTGAGCCACCAGAGAACAGGGTAGTGGAAAAGGCTAGAGGCCCTACGGGGAGGCCAATCATCCTTAAGTAGACGAGGTTGACGGGGTTCAGGTGCCAGTCCTTTTCAGCAGTGATTTCCGGGAGTGCAGTGCAAAGCAGCTCGGCCACTGCCAGGTGTATTTCACGAGTTTGGTGCAGAAAATGAGAGCTAATCTACGGGCTTGGCCCAGCTGGCCCCACCCCTCCCCCCCTGGCAACTCTTGGAAGGGATCTGAAAAGGCCTGCCGGCTCCCCTGGCTTGAGGTTGGAAGGAAATAAAACAGAAGTGCGTCCTGAAAGCATCCAGCCAGCATCTTAGCACCTTGGAAGGGCTCTGGAGCCAAGGAGTGAAGACGAACACGGGCCACTCTGCAGGAGACTCAAAGCCTCACCTCCGCAAAGACCAGCTTTCCTCCTCCCCCAGTCTCCTTAGAAAGCAGATGGGGTCCCAGAGCCCAGCTCTGGCCTCTGTCTTTGTATTCTAGAAGGGATGAGCCAGAGACCCGGGCAGGGCAAGGGAAGAAAGGGCCACCGGATCTGCTGGCCGGTGCTGTAAGTCTCCTCTGACCTCTAGAACAAACCGCTTCCCTGCCAGCCTCATGCTGGGCTCCGTGGTAGCTCACCAAGGACCCTGTGTTCTCCCCACCCCCTACCCGCTGTCTCCGGTCCCATATGAAGCTGGCCTTGCAGTCTCTTTAGTCAACCAGGCCCAACAAGCACCACAGAGGCCTCAGCCTTGAGTGAGACCGGGGTAAACCATTAAGCAGCTCACCGGGCCTGGCTCCGTGCCTCTCTGGCCTGCCCTCGCTCCCCTGTCACACTGACTAGCCTAACAGTCCAGCTACTAACTCGAGGGAGGGCCAGCCGCCTTGTCTTGGCTCCCTCCCCAGTGGCCAGTGGCCAGGAGGCCCAGAAAGGTGGGGGGAGCACTGGGGCTGGCTAGTGGAGGCGACTATGACCCAAAGAACTTCCTCCCGCCAAGGGCAGCGGGAGCACCTGGGAGCTCCGGGCAGGCACTGAGGCGACCAGGTCAGCCTGGGAGTTCCCAAGGAGAGTTGCTCTAGGGCAGCGGTTCTCAACCTGGGGGTCGCGACCCCTTTGGCGGTCGAACGACCCTTTCACAGGGGTCGCCTAAGACCATCCTGCATATCAGATATTTACATGACGATTCATAACAGTAGCAACATTACAGTTATGAAGTAGCAACGAAAATAATTTTATGGTTTGGTCACAACATGAGGAATTGTATTTAAAGGGCCAGAAGGTTGAGAACCACTGCTAGTGGGACACACGTCTGAAAGGGTTGGGGAAGTGCCGCCCACAAAGGGAAACAGGCAAGCCACCGGTCACTCGTGGGTGTGGAGAGAGCAACGGGTGGCTGGGGAGAGAGCTAGTTGCCCAGAGCATCTGAGACAGCGGACCCAACTCAGGAAACTCAGGGACGGGGTGACACCAACCAGACCATTGTGTAGGGTGGGGAGGAGAGATAGGCGGG
>NW_006383013.1:748078-752898 GCF_000327345.1 Myotis davidii | reverse complement strand
GTGGGGGTGGGGAGAAAAGAATGTGAAACAATGCCTCCCCTCCCCTCTCCACACACACGCACACATCCAGGCTTACGGCATCTTCAGGGAGTCACTCCCCCACCCGTGGGCTTTTTAGTATTCCAAGGCCCGCCCTGGTTTCCCTGGGGACTCCAAGCTACACAGGCACTCACCCTTCCTAATTCTGAATTAACGTCCTCATTTACTGACCTCAATGGTAGCCCAGAGCCCGGGGGGCATCCACTTCTCTCTCCACCTTCCAGCTTGGGACATTTAAGTCACCCTGCGGACAGCGTCCCCGGCTGAAAGCCACTCTCACTTCAGAACTGGTTTCAGATTTGTCCATTGAGCAAGGAGGCCTACAGCCAACTGGCCAGGGGAGAATCCGGTTAAGCCACTCCCCCCAAGGAAATCGCCTACTCTCAAGTGCTCCGGTCCCAAGATGAAAGAAGTGCAAATTCGGGGGTCACTTCCAATGGTAAAGTGATAGCAGCTATTGTCTCATCCACTCTACCCAGGTGGGGGTGTGAACGCGCCCTGACTTCGCTCTCAAACCGACCTCAAACTGCCCAAGAAAAACTTGAAAGTGTTTAAAGATTTCCAAAGAGCTTGGGGGGAGGGGTGGGGAGGAGAAGGTTTAGATAGAAGATCCCAAGGAAAGAAAACCCATGGCCAGGCAAGGGGAGGATGGAGGAGAGGAAGGAGAGCAAAGCTGGAGTCCAGAACCTGGCCTGGGATGATGGCTTAGAGACTTTGGGGCTCTCTGAACCTCTAAGATGCATCTCTTCCTGAGGCAGCTCCCCGACCCCAGATCCTGCATGTCAGGAGGCTTTGGGGCAGGCCCCTTCCCTTCCAAGGAGGCCCTACTTTCTCCAGGGCCTCCATCCCCACCTTTCTCTGAGCATCGCCCCGGCTGGGGGCTCAACACCTCTTACTCTCTAAGGGTGCCTGGGCCAGGGCTGCAGCTGCTTCTATCTGGGGCCAGGGCGCCTATCCTAGGACACCTAGTTTTCTGAGCCCCAGATGAAGGTGGGGCGATGTGGGACCTGGGGCTTCTGTCCCCACAGCTCACCTCAACCCAGGGCCTCAGATAATCCCGGAGAAACCAATCCTATCGGCCGGTCTGGTCCCTGCTGGTGGGGGAGGTAAAATCCCAGGATGGGAGCCTTTGGTGGTCTCTCCCCCCAGGGGCTTTCCTGCCCGACTTTAACCCTTTGGAGTGCGGGGTTAGCTACTTCCCGCCCGGGCTTCCAGTATCACCCAACGCGCCTCCTTATCACCATACCCCTGGCAACCCAGTGCAAAGTGCCCCCCAATGCCGGTTATGTCCCAGCTCCACTATTATCATTTCCTTCTCTGCCTAGCATGAGGTCTATTCTACAATTATCGTCTAGATTTTAAAAAATCCTTTTTCTACTGTCCAAGAGCACAGGACCAGGGAGCCACCAAAAGTGAGTTCAAGTCCAATCCCTGCACTATAATCACTCCAGCCCCACCCACCATAATGGCAGTCCCCTGAGGCAGTGGCTTGGACATCCCCTGGAACTGGATTTAAATGCCAACCCTGCCCCTTACTAGAGTGTGGCCTTGGGCAAATTGTTCAATCTCTCAGGGCCCTGACTTGGAGGTTACTGGGGCTTAACATTTACCCCACAGAGCTATTGAGTAGATTCATTGAAAGGACACATTTAAAACATTTAGGACTGTGCTTGGCACAAAGCAAATAGTTCTCAGCTTCTCCATTTAATTTGAAATGTTTTAGGTTCTTAATATAAAGGCAGTATTTTAAAAGCTTCAGAGATTAGCGGTTATTTTGTAGAAGGAAATGGAATTAGGAGATACTTTTTCTTGCCGCATTATATCTTTCTTCGCCATTTGACATTTCATATGGAGTCTGCATTACTTGCTATCATTTTTAAAAGCAATGAAGATAATTTAAAATTTTTTAAAGGTTAATAGAATCTTTGAAAGTATTTTTAAAAGAAATTACAGTGATTTGTTGATGATTCCATTACCGAAGTAAGCCTTATTTATAGACTGAGAACATTTAGAATGATTGGCAAAAGTTTAAAGTGAAAGAAAAAATTACTGTACTTTTATGATCTAAAGACAGCTATTGTGAACATTTTGGTATATTTCTTTCTTATCTAGTTTTTCTTCTTAGACTGACTTATATAAGTTAAACATTCTTTCCCATTTTGTTTCTTCACCCATCTCCTTCCAGATTTGGGGTCTCAGACTGGAGCCTTGTGGGCAATTACATTTGAGACCCCTTCCCTGGGCTAATACAGCAACCTCCTCAGTTTCCCTAACACTTTCTCCTCACTGCTTATCTTCCAGTTCTTTTTCTGTGATTTTCAACTTTTCCTGTGCATATACACATGTATATTTTTCTCGTTTCTCTATGCATATTTTCACTCTGTTAAACATTTTAAACTACTTTTTACTAAATAATGTACTTTATATATGCATAATATATCCTATACATACATGATGCATCAATAATAATATATTATTTTAAATGCTTGTAGCTCTGGCTGCTGTTGCTCAGTTGATCAGAATGTCAAACCATACACTGAAAGCTCGTGGGTTTGATTCTCAATCAGGGCACATACCCAGGTTGAGGGTTCAATCCCAGGTCAGGGTGCATATGGGAGGCAACCAATTGATGTTTCTCTCTCTCAATGGTTCTTTCTCTCTCCCTTCCTCTCTCCAAAATCAATAAACATATCCTCGGGTGAGGGTTTAAATAAATAATTGCATGAGTGAATGAATGAAATGCTTGTAAATTTTGATTCGGGAATTTACAAAAGGATTCAGCGTTCAGATTTTAGCCCTATTCCCTGTCTATGGTTTCTCTCTCCAGAAGCAGCCAATATTGCTTCTAGGGCACTATTCCAGAAACATATAAACAAATACGTCACAGTGCTCTTTACCTTTCTTTAGAGCACAAATGGTAGTCTGTGGTACACTCCTATGCATCTTGCTGTTTTCACTTTATTTTTTTTACCCAGAGCCATCACTGTCCAATGCAATATAATGAAAGCCACACATGTACTTTTACATTATCTGGTAGCCACATTAAAAAGGCTAAAAGGAACACGTGAAGTTAATGTTAACAATATATTTAAGTTAAACCAATATATGTGAAATGTTATCATTGACAGGAAACCCATATAAAACATTATTAATGAGATAGTGTACATTCCATCTTTTGTACCAAGTCTTCAAACTCCAATGTGCATTTTCCACTTTAAGCACATTCCAATGAGAACTAGCCACATCTCACATAAGCCACATGTGGTTGGTGGCAAATGTATTAGCATATCTAGACATCTAGATATAATATGAAATCCATTTATAAATGAATATGATGTCTTCTCCAGCCCCCTACGGGTGAACTTTCAGGTCATTTCCATCTTTTGCTCATAAACCATGCTACAGTGGGTAACCTTCCACATGATTTTGCACATATACAAGTATAACTATACTTTCAAAGTGTATGTATGGTGGTAATTTGTATAGATTTTGCTTACAGTTGCATTAGTTTATATCCCCAAAACAAAGTATAAGAGCTCAGTCTCCTTAACCTTTGGCCAGGACGGTGCATATCACTTTTTATTGTTTTTAATCTTTTCCAATCTAATAGGTGAAAAATTAGTCCCTCAGGGTGGTTTTAAGTTACATTTTTATTATGAATAATGGAGAGCATTTTTCATATATTTAAGAGCCATTTATATTTTTCTTTTCTGTGAATACTTTTGCCTACTTGCTATTGGGTTATAGACCTTTTTCTTATCACTTAATGAGAGTTTTATATAAAGACACCCTTTGGTCTGTGATAGGAATTAGAAATATCTTTTTGAATTTGTGGTGTGTTTTTTTAATCCTGAAGAAATCTTTTTATTTTTGCATACATTGAACATATCGGTCTTTTCTTCAATGGATTCTGCATGATAAGCTTTAATTTGCTTTTTTTCTAAACTAGTAAGATGAGGTGTCACAAAATTAAGGACCTAGTCACTAGATGTCCAAACATCAAAAATCCCAGATTCCCAGAAATAATTAAACCCACTCTTACAAGCACACATCTTTAGTTAATATGTATCTTGCTTTGAACAAAATTTAGATTTAGGAAGCAGATGAGTCAGGGGTAATCCTTCACTTATAAAGGGGCATACAATAGAAAAGCTTCCTTGAACTAAGGAGCTGAGATAAGTAATTAACTGTTTAAATGTACAGCTTTCCAGGGTGTTGAGTAACACTCCCTCCACGTTCGGGTGCCAGATGCTGAGTGATTCCTTCCACAACCCGCGTGGAGAAGGGTTCGGTATCTGAAAGAGGAGCCGCACAACAAATGAAAAAGACACAAGATAATTTTGCAATACCGGGGGACCAGGCGGGCAAGTCCGGAAAGACTTCCTCCTCTGGAAAGACTTCCTCCTCCCCTTTTCTCAGGTCTCACCAAGCTTTTATTCATCTGGAGTAGCCCTTAGGGTAAAGAGGTTTTAATGACACACATCCGCAAACAATCTTCAGGAATAGGCAGAATACCCGATTAACCCATCAACAGATCTCCAGGAGCATCCGATTAACAACAATCAACAAAGATCTAATTGAGTGAACTAAGGTGGAGATGCTTCAACCATCACCACTCAAACCTACTGGGTAGTTCACAGTTCTAACTTCCAAAAGGTCACCAGCCTTCTCTGGGGGGTCTCCGTCCAAACCCAGCCAGCAAAGATAATGAATGGACTCCGGCACCCCTCCCCCCAGATGTGTAACCCTGTAGCCTTCAAGGGTCAGGGTCCTACCCCAGG
>NW_006383013.1:746488-746724 GCF_000327345.1 Myotis davidii | reverse complement strand
TCACCTTCCCCACCCCCTCTCCTGCGCCAAGGAAACAGGCACAGGTACCCCAATAGGAGGACAGGTAGACCTCAGACACTCAAACAAGGTTTCAAGGGCTTGTGGTCCCCATCCCCCGAGTTCATTGCATTTCTGCTGTCACCTCTACTTCATCCATAAAGAGAAGGCAAGATCACAATAGGCCAAACCCAAGGTCTCCCAATCACTCCATATATATATATATTTTTTTTAATTGA
>NW_006383013.1:744397-746444 GCF_000327345.1 Myotis davidii | reverse complement strand
CCTCCTCCTCCCGCTTCGCTCAGGTCTCTCCAAGCTTTTATTCATCTGGAGTAGCCCTTAGGGTAAAGAGGTTTTAATGACACACATCCGCAAACAATCTTCAGGAATAGGCAGAATACCCGATTAACCTATCAACAGATCTCCAGGAGCATCCGATTAACAACAATCAACAAAGATCTAATTACGTGAACTAAGGTGGAGATGCTTCAACCATCACCACTCAAACCTACTGGGTAGTTCACAGTCCTGACTTCCACTAGAACCTCAAAGGTCACCAGCCTTCTCTGGGGGGTCTCCGTCCAAACCCAGCCAGCAAAGATAATGAATGGACTCCGGCACCAGGGGTTGTGTAAGTGGGGGTTCACCTGTATTTGCATCAGCTACAAAAAACAAGTCCTATATGGAGGGAAGCATTCACCCAGCAGTGACTGAGCACTGAGAGTACAATGGCAGGGTTGAAATTCCAGCTCTGCCCGTGTGCCCTTGAACAAGTTCCCTCCCATCTCCAGACCTAATTCTTCACTTAAAAAATGATGATGATAATACTCAAGAGGTTGCTATGAGGATTAAGTGAAAAACTGCTTATGAAGTTCTTCGCACAGGTCTCATGATAAAATGCTCAGTAAATGACACTGCTATGAGATTTAACTCTCATTCTCTTTCTACTGCGATTTAAAGAATGCATCTGTCTTTTCATTTAATGAATCCATCTGCTCACAATGCCTTATTAAATAATTTATGTATATTAGTCCATCACTCATCAATCATTTGTTTATTCAGTTATTTATTAACTCATACATTCACTCAAGCATTGCATTGATTCAACAGATATTGGAGCTCCTACTCTGTGTCATAGTCTTGCACCAGCCCTGAGGACATGGTGACGTCAACACTCTAGATTTCAGTGCCTGAGAGCTGAGGCTCCAGAGGCTTCTCGTTTATTCCACAACACAACGAACGCCTATTGTGTTTACTGTACACCAAGGCCCTACAGCCAATGGCTGCTAATTTCACTTCCATGACATCATAATCTCCTGATTTCCTTTCATTATCTTTGTTCCTTATTCTCTTCTTTCCCCTCTCCTCCACTCTCCTCTTTTACCCTCTTTACCTCTACACAGAATTCAGGGCTTTCCTACCAAGGCAAAAGGTAGATGCAAAAGATAGATGACCACTCGGATTTTGGAATCAAACCAACCTGAGTTGAATCTCAGCTTCTCTACTAACTTCTCTCAGACAAATCTGACCCTCAGTTTCCTCATCCGCAAAATGAGGATAGTGATAGTCACTAAATGACTGAATTAAACAGGGATATCACTCCTTGACTGTGAAGAAACATTTAATACCAAGGAGACATCATTCTCAATTCAAATTACAATTGAGAGGGCCAGCAGACAGATGCTGGTTTCTCTGTTTTCATTTGCAGCTCCAATCAGGTATTATTGATGTCATTTAATTTCATAGTATATTTGAATATAAACTGGATATTAGCATTTACTAAAGAATTAATGTTAAATTTGTTAAAAGTGATAAAATTAAGGAAGTATCCTAAATTTTCAGATATACATGGATTTATGGGTGAAATGATAGGACCTCAGGTATTTGCTTTATAAAACTCAGAGCAAGAGAAGAAGAATAAAAAATATATGGCAAAATGCCAATAAATATTGAATCTCAGGGGTTTATTTTACCATTTGCTCAGGGTGGTTCATTATGCTATTCTGTCCATGTTGGTGTGTTTAATAAGTTTTATAATAGAAAAGCTAAATATATATTTTTGAGGAGCAGGAGTATCATTTTACGGAAGCACGAGGGAAGGAAACTTACCTGCAAGCAGCATTCCCACTTGGGCGGAGAGCAGGCAGGCCCTGTCCTTAGCCAGGAGGAGAGCGAGCAAAGGTGCCCGTGTGGGCAGAGTTATTGGTCATAGGGAACGATGCCTACTTTGTTAGCAGGGCTTTGGCCAGGTGCCTTTGGAGAGATGGACTTCACACAGAGGCTCAGGGACTTAACAGGAGAAGAGAGGAAGCTTGTGGATAACTAACAC
>NW_006383013.1:731366-744140 GCF_000327345.1 Myotis davidii | reverse complement strand
TTTTTTAATATATTTTATTGATTTTTTACAGAGAGGAAGGGAGAGAGATAGAGAGTTAGAAACAAACATCGATCAGCTGCCTCCTGCACATCTCCTACTGGGGATGTGCCTGCAACCCCGGTACATGCCCTTGACCGGAATCAAACCTGGAACCTTTCAGTCCACAGGCTGACGCTCTATCCATTGAGCCAAACCGGTTATGGCCCAATCACTCCTTTCTTAATTTCAGGTCTGGTGCCCTTGATCTTGGTTGGTTCATTCCAAATTCCCTCCGTTGCTCACCACCATACACAGGTAATGACTGTTATTGATTTGCTTCCGAGTACAAGCAAATACAAATAATGCATTCTCCAACTATGTTTTGAATAGGTTTAAAATAACCCCAAAGCACTTGGAAGATACAGTGTTCCAGGTAAAGAGTGAAATAAGTCTAAAAGTTATTAATTAGATAAGCTCTAAAGCCAAGGAGTGGAAGAGAGGAGGAAAAGGGGGTGAGAGAGAGAAAAAAAAAAAAAAGGACCACCTTTGAGAGTCCACTGGAGGAAAAAAACAAAGAAGCAAAAGGAAAAATTAAGAGAGAATATGTTAAGAAGAAAAGAGTAGTCAATCCTAAAATGTGAATAGATCCGCATGAACCCACCTGGAACGATGGCCCCGGTTAAAGAGGAAGTTCCGAGTAGAGTAAATCTATGGCCCAGTTTTGCAAAGATCTAATTGAAATGTATATTCGCTATACGCGTGTTTACGGAGTAGAAAGAAGTCTGCAAGACTTGTAAATAGAACAAGCTAACCGGGGGAACCCCGCTGAGCGCTGAGCTGGTTTGTGGCAAGCGGAGGCTGCTTCACTTTGGACACGTCAGTTTTGTTTGCATTTTTTACCACCAAGATGCACCTTTTGAAAATAAAAAAAGATTTGTAAAAGGGAGGGAAACTACAGTTGAAGACCACCTGTATTCAACATTGTTGAGGCTGCTGAGAGTGGTGGTTGAGAGAGCTGGCTTCAGAATCTAATAAACGTACATTTAAACCTCCCCTCTATCCCATGGACCAATTAACCTCTCTCTGAGACTCAGTTTCCTCATCTGTACAATGGTGATTATAATGACAATTACCTCACGGTGTTCCGATAAAGGTTAAACAAGGTGATGCAAATAAAGCATTTAGTACGGTGACTGTCTTAATGAACAGTCTCCATTAATATTAATCAGCCTTGACCTGACCCGTGTGGCTCAGTTGGTTGGGCATCGTCCTGTGCACGGAAAGGTTGCCATTTCTATTCCTGGTCAGGGCTCAGGCCTGGGTTGCGGGTTGTGGGTTGCGGGTTGGATCCCCTGTAGGGGGCGTGCAAGAGGCAGCTGATCAATATTTCATTCTCTTTTTTTTATTATTGATTTTTTACAGAGAGGAAGGGAGAGGGATAGAGAAACATCGATGAGAGAGAAGCATCAATCAGCTGCCTCCTGCACACCCCCTACATGGGGATGTGCCTGCAACCAAGGTACATGCCCTTGACCAGAATCGAACCTGGGACCCTTGAGTCCGCAGGCTGACGCTCTATCCACTGAGCCAAACCAGCCAGGGCAATATTTCATTCTTGCATAGATTCTCTCTCCCTCTTCCTTTCTGCCTCTTTAAAAATCAATTAAAATATTTAAAAATATATTAGTCAGCCTTTACATAGTTACTACTAGACCAAACCAGGTAACCAGAGAGGTGTATTATTTTGGTCCCTCTAGAAATGCCGTCCCTTATTCTGTGTCATGCTTTGGGCTTCGGCTGAGGGTCATTATGAGAAATGATGGTGTGAAGTCTGCTCTTGTTATCTACTGCCAGGACCCAGCTCAGAGAACCACCCACTGTGCCAGGAACTCGGGGAAAGGACCTGCATCTGCCAGAGAGAGTATGTAAGAGGATCCTCAGCAGAACTTCCCTGTGTTTTTATACTTTCTCTCATTCTCCTCCATTTCTATGTTTGTGTATCACAATGCATATAATATATTATTTCATTAGTGCGAATGTATAGTTTATAAACAAATATACCTATATTGGGGAGTTTAACAATTTTCACCCATGGAATCATAGCCAGGGGAGTGTGGAAAACTGTCTTCTCTATGAGTTTTTTTAGATTTAAGGTCACAAAACCTGCAAGCAATAGGTTTATTGTTGCTAACGAATACAGTCACTCCTGTCCTTAAATGCCTTTGCTTCTTGGCCTTGGCTGTTAGGAACCTCAGAGCCACGTTCGGAACCCGGCTCTCTGCCCGGAATGCCTGTGGCTGACACTGAGGGCTGTGGTTCTGAGCACAGCTTCTGTAACCACACTGCCTGTGCTCGAATCCCACCGGTAGCACGTGTGACAGTGTGAACTCTGTGCGTCAGTTTCCTTAACTGTAAAATGATAAGTTTTTCGAAATTTTTATTTGATTTTTAGAAAGAGGGAGGGTGAAAGACAGACAGACATTGATTTGCTGTCCCACTTATTTATGCATTCATTGGTTGATTCTTTTGTTGTGGCTTTTTGTTGTTAATCCCCGCCCTAGGATATTTGTTCCATTAATTTTTAGAGAGAGTGGAAGGTAGGGGGAGAGACAGAGAGAAAAACATCAATGTGAGAGAGACACATCGATTGGTTGCCTCCCGCACACACCCCAACCAGGGCCAGGGATTGAGCCTGCAACGGAGGTATGTGCCCTTGACCAGAATCGAACCTGGGACACTTCAGTCCACCAACACTCTGATCGCTGAGCCAAACTGGCTAGGTTCATTGGTTGATTCTTGTATGTGCCCTGACTAGGGATTGAACCCACAATCTTGGCATATCAGGTCGATGCTCTGACCAACTGAGTTATTCTCTTCGGCCAGGGCTAAAATGACCATTTTAATAGTAATTACCTCACAGGAGGTATAAAGATATAAATGACATGATTCAGGTAAACAATTAGAATGGTGCTTAGTATATAAGTAAGCAATCAAATATTACTTATGTTGTTATTGGTATTAGATCTCATTCTATGATTTCCTTACCCTTCAGCCTCATCTCTGCTACTCTGTGTATTTTAGTAAGGTGTTTCAAATCCTTTTTTGGAAGGAATATAAGCAAACAACTGAGTATATATATTTATTTACTATGCCAGGCACTGTGTTAGTGCTTGAAGAATACAAAAAGAAGGAAAATATTGTTTCTGCCTTCAAGGAAATGCTCACACAATAGCCATAACCCAAGGACAGAACATGGGAAGCCATGCAATAGAGGTGTCCAAGTACCGTGAGGACACAGATCAGCTGAGATCCCGTAAGGCTTCCTGGAGAAGGTGGCATGGAAGCCATGCTGCCCAGGAGACAACAGTGATGGAGCAGGGATTCCAGGTGGTAAGAGCAATGGATGATCCAAGACAGACTCTCCAGGCCTGATGTGCCACCTACACTGCTGCGTATAGTGAGTACTCAATAAATCCCTTTTTTAAAATTTGATTCAAGTGGTGTGAAGAGGGGTAGGAATGCCCAAGGGCACATTCCTTTTTTTAAGGGAAGTGAAAAAAAGAAAAAGAAGAGCAGAATCAAACCTTCTGAGGTGGGAAGATAACCTTGTCTCCAAGCCAGGAAATACAGGCGTGAAAACCAGTAAGCAGCGATTGCTCTGAGGAAGGCGGGGGAAGGTAGAGATGGGAGGGGTCCTCTGCCCTGGTCTATCTGCAGCCCAGAGCAAAGGCCCAAAGCCCCTAACAATTCCCCTGGGGCTCAGAGATAAAACTCTCCTTTTCTTTCATGGTTGGCTTCAACTTCAGGCCTTCCAGAACCACAAAGGGGCACAATCTTTTAAGATGTCCTGTCATCTCTCAGCGGAGAGATCCCCGATAACTTCAGCTGCGCACTCCCTTCCTTTGATGGTCTGAAGCGTGAGCCTGAACATGAGGGCCTAACATTACAGTTAACTCCCTGCCCCAAATGTCCCTAAGAAGTGACAGTGGGGTACGCAGAGCATGGAATTTGGAGTTGGACAGAACTGGCTTTTCTTTTTCTTTTTAAAAAAATATTGTTATTGATTTCAGAGAGGAAGGGAGAGGGAGAAGGAGATAGAAACCTCAATGATGAGAGAATCACCGATCGGCTGACTCCTGCAAGCCCCACACTGGGAATGGAGCCTATAACCTGGGCATGTGCCCCAACCGGAAATTGAACTGTGACCTCCTGGTTCATAAGTCAACACTCGACCACTGAGCTACGCCAGCCAGGCCAGAACTAGCTTTTCATTCTTGTTTCTGACAAAAATGCTAACCCAGGTGAGCCCAAAGCTTGTTTGGGAGGATGACAGGGCCCCAGGTGAATGTGTCCGGTGTTCAGCAGACACTAAGATCATCTCTGACCTCATCCACTCAGAAATGAATGAGCTACGGCTATTGCGTGGCTTCTGCCGCGTCAGGACTGGGCAAAGGGCTCTGTTTGTGTTCCCGGTTTCCTAGCCAAGTGGTGGCCCGTGTCTTTCAGAACGCGGCAGCAACACCTACTCTTTACATTCTGCCCTTGAAGACATGACCTCCTAAAGTCAAGAGGTCAAGACTTCTGGAACACCTTAGAGATCATCAGAAACTTTGGTATCACTAAGGACTCTATGTCAACTACCTCAATGCTTACAGACTAGTGATCATTTCAGACCTTTCTTCTTCCAAGAGAGCAGGACAGATAGTGTGTGTTTAAAGAGATATGCATATATGCATATAAGTTCATTGGTTAATCTCTTCCTGCTTCCCTGTCCCCCCTCCCCCCTTCCCTCTGAAATAGACCAGTGTATTCCATGCTTCGATGTCTCTGGGTCTTTTCTGTTCATCAGTTTATTTTGTTCATTAGATTCTACATATAAGCGAGACCATGTGATACTTGTCTTTCTCTGACTCGCTTATTTCTCTTAGCAATGCATATAAGTTCATTGGTTAATCTCTTCCTGCTTCCCTGTCCCCCCTCCCCCCTTCCCTCTGAAATAGACCAGTGTATTCCATGCTTCGATGTCTCTGGGTCTTTTCTGTTCATCAGTTTATTTTGTTCATTAGATTCTACATATAAGCGAGACCATGTGATACTTGTCTTTCTCTGACTCGCTTATTTCTCTTAGCATAACATTCTCCGGGTCCCTTCATGCTGCCTCAGAGGGTAAGAGATCCTTCTTTTTTACAGCTGCAAAAATGACATGACATTTATATATTGTTCTGCTATTTGCTTCTTTTCACCCAATCATACTAGTATGTCATGGATCTCTTTCCTTGTCAATACATATAAAATGACCTCGCATCTTTTGGCGGCTGCAAAATAGTTTTTGTAGGGATATGCAATAACATAAGCAACCCCTGCAACTGGACATTTAGGCTGTTTCCAGTTTTTCAGTATTACTAGCAACATGTAGGAGGCATATTTGCACACATGAAAGTGGGGTTGCCTTGTCAAAGAACATAATGTTTAGATAAGTATTTACATACTTATGTCTTTATTTTTGTGTTTTGGTAAATGAAAAAAGGAGGCACGTTGTATTGTCATTTGCTGGGCATATGCATGGAATTCTTGTAGCCAAAGTGGACGGGACCCACTGGGCCCTTTAGGTCAAGGGCTGGCTGGGCCGACTGGAGCTATGACCTTCCCGTGGTTGTATCTGGACTCTCTATCTAAAGCTGGGGGTGGCCAGGACACAGTTCTCCTTCTTCTCCACAGGGTGCCTTTTGTCGTGTTGGCCCCAAAACTAGGGAGTTGGAAGCGCTTTGGGAGGCTGATGTAGAGGTGGCGCACTACAGTCAGAACCAACCAGCACTCATTTTGTTTGAAGCTCCGCACAGTCCACAGGGGCCGGGCCTGCAGGGATGGAGGAGGGTCAGGGAGCAGCACATCTGAGCCAGGCCTGAATCTGGCCAGAGCTCCTCCCGGAATCACTGTCCCTTTTCCCCTGGGCTGCCCTGCTGAATTAGTATTTGAAACAAAATGCGGGTTTCCGCAGCAGGCCACCTAAGAGGGCACCAAAAGGTCGGGATGATGATGGCCTGTCCAGTTTTGGAGCCGGTTGGTAAACAGGTGAACCGCAGGGACTGGGCTATTGTGCAAGAGTTTGAGGGAGGAGTTGCCCAGTCAGTCCTCAGACTCACACTCCAAGTGGGGTTGTGGGGAGACCTGGGTCCCCGTCCTGGCACTGCTGCTGACAGCCGATTGCCAGCCGACTGTGTGGAGGCTTGGGGTGAGCCTCTCCTCTCTGAGCCTCTTTCCTCATGGGGATACGGGGGTTCGTGCTTATTTCACCTGGGGTTGTTGTGAGAATAAAACGAGGGAACAGATGCAAAGGCATCTAGCACCGTCCCTGGCACACAGTAGGTGCTCAATAAATAGTAGCTGCATTTGTCAGTGGGTTAGGGAGCCATTCAAGAAAGATAGGGACCAGTTTCCTACCAGGCAGCCACCGTGTGGGGCCTGGAATCAGAATCACAAAAGACAGGGAAGCAACTTCCAGTTGGTTGCTGCTGCGGGGTGGGTGGGAGGCCTGCACCTCTGGGTATTTCTGCTGCCTGGCTATCTGCTTCGTGGGCAACTACCCTCCACTTCCAGGGAACTGTGAGGGTCCTGGCCTTGGCCATGAGGGAGGGCGTGCAGTGGGAGGCGAGGGGGAGGGGGGGGTGCTGTAAAACATGTAAATGGTGCGGTGAGGAGCTCGGCTCCAGCTGTCTGGCGCTCAGCAGAGCCGGCAGGAGCTGGAGGAAGGAGCCCCCGTCCCCGGGCGCCTTTTGTCCCCGCGCTAAGCTTTGTAAAAGGTGGGGGAAGGGGCAAGAATCTGTGGAACTTGTCCTTTCATGGGAGCCCCTGCTGCCAGCAGGTGTGAGAATGGGGGGAGAGAGCTGCGGACTTCGGCCTGGAAAGTTTAGAAATGGGAATTGCAACTCAGCGTGCAGTTCTGTTTGACAAACAAATTCCTTCGGTTCCAGCCTCTAAAGCTGTGAACTCTCAGGGCAGCCAGACCCCACTCCGCTTAGAATGTGGCCATGAACTGGCCCCTCCCCCCCGCAGTGGCCTTCCTAATCCCCATCTCCGCCAGGCTCCAAATCCCTGCTTTCCACACGCTGCCAAAGCACACCGCTCCCCCAGGCCTGCTACCCAGGCAGCTTGAGTTTCGGAGGTGTTTGCTCGTTGGTTCTTCCGTTTCTAGTTCTCTTTGGCAGCTTGGGGGCCTTCCAGGGCCTTCTCCAAAGCACTACCTTAAGCGGTAGATGTTACCTGGACTGAAGTCGTAGAAAAACCCGTGTGGGGAGAGGGAGGACTTGGAACCACGCAAACCCTGGTCCCAACCCTGATCTGCTCTTCCCAGCTGAGTGAATCCCAAGCAAGTCACTAACGTTTCTGAGCCACAGTTTATAGAGGTGAAATGGGAATACTATGTTTTCCCACTTCTCAAGTTTTGTACAGATGAAATGCTGAGTTAATGTTTAGAAAGCTCCTAGCACAATGCCTGGCGCAAAATAGGCGCTCAGTGAATCCTAGGCTATTCCCCTTAATGGACGTAGAAAAATAAGGCCGAAACTCCCTGCAGGGCTTGGTTCCATTTGTATTTCCCTGTTGCTAGATTAATCTGTTTTTCATGTTTATTGGCCACTAGTATTTCTTTTGCAATTAGTCTGTTCATAGCTGTCATCCATTTTTCTTTTAGTTTATTTTGTGTGTTTTTTATTTTTTATTTTTTTGTCTGGTTTAATGATTGGCAGGGCATCTTTATATATTCTAGAGTTTTTTGTTATGCAATTTGCAAATATTTTGACTTGGTCTGTCTCTTGCTTTTGCCTTTTGGTGTCTTTCAACATTCGATGACTCTCTTTCCACACAGTGTACGCCCAGAGCTGCCCCCAGGGGCCGGTACTGTAATGGCTGATTCACTCGGGGGTTGTGGGGGCCTCACTTTCCCCCTGACAGTGCACCACCCAGGGCTTCCTCAGGGCCTCCACTGTTCTCTAATCAGCGGTTCTCAACCTGTGGGTCGCGACCCCCGAAAGTACATCCTGCATATCAGATAGTTACATGACGATTCATAACAGTAGCAACATTACAGTTATGAAGTAGCAACGAAAATAATTTTATGGTTGGGGGTCACCACAACATGAGGAACTGTATTAAAAGGTCTCGGCATTAGGAAGGTTGAGAACCACTGAATAAAACGAAAACCAAACCGGCAGCTGATCCTATTTGACTAGATCCTGGAATACCCCAGTCCTACCCACAATGCACACTTACGCACCCTGCTGGTTTCTGCAAGAATCACATCCCTTTTTTTTTTACTGGTTTGCTGCTTTGGGGAAACTCCACGATCTGACTGAGAAATCAGCGGCTGAATGAGAATTGGGATGTCCTCCATTAACCTTGTCTTTGGGGCTCATCCTCTTCATACCCCACCATCCCAGCCAGCTGCCCAGACTCTCATTAAGTGACCATTTAAGTTATGCATTTCTGAGAAGCTGTACATAAATTTAATTTGATGGATTATAGTTTCATGCTCCAGGAGAAGAATAAATTTTTAAAAAGGTTATGAATTTTACTAGCTCATTTATTGGCCACTTACATGTGCCATTTGATGGTGAAGCACTTTACATGAAGATCTTATTTAATCCTCATGATGACAATCAGCAAGCTCACATTTCTCCATTTTATAGATAAGGAGACTGAAGCTCCAAGGAGCTATGATGCAGCTTGGCCAAGGCCACCCAGCTGGAAGGTTGACAGATTGAGCAAATAAACATACAGCACCCCTATTAAACTTGAATTTTTTTAAAATATATTTTATTGATTTTTTACAGAGAGGAAGGGAGACAGATAGAGAGTTAGAAACATCGATGGGAGAGAAACATCGATCAGCTGCCTCCTGCACATCTCCCACTGGGGATGTGCCCGCAACCCAGGTACATGCCCTTGACCGGAATCAAACCTGGGACCTTTTAGTCCGCAGGCTGACGCTCTATCCACTGAGCCAAACCGGTTTTGGCTAAACTTAAATTTTATGAAAGCATGCTATACTAAAAAGTTACTATCTCAAATATGGCATACAGTATTTTTTAAAAATATATTTTTATTGATTTCAGAGAGAAATGCAGAGAGGGAGAGAGATAGAAACAGCAATGATGAGGGAGAATCACTGATAGGCTGCCTCCTGCACATCTCCCACGGGGGATGTGCCCGCAACCCAGGTCCATGCCCTTGACCGGAATCAAACCTGGGACCTTTTAGTCCGCAGGCTGACGCTCTATCCACTGAGCCAAACTGGTTTCGGCTAAACTTGAATTTTATGAAAGCATGCTATACTAAAAAATTACTATCTCAAATATGGCATACAGTATTTTTAAAAAATATATTTGTATTGATTTCAGAGAGAGAAATGCAGAGAGGGAGAGAGATAGAAAAAGCAATGATGAGGGAGAATCACTGATAGGCTGCCTCCTGCACACCCCCTAATAGAGGATCGAGCCTGAAACTCCAGCATATGCCCTGACCAGGAATCAAACCATTCTCTGACCAGGAATCAAACCATGACCGACTGGTTCATAGGTTGATGCTCGACCACTGAGCCGCACTGGCCAGGCTGCATGCAGTATTTTATCTGGCAACCCTATCCAGATGGTAAGTGGGGAATATGGACTAGAATCCAAATGTTCTGATTCCCTGGCCTTTCGTAGTAAGACCATGGAATTCTTTGGAAAGAGAATAAATTTCTTGTACTAACACTTAGATTTCTGGGACTGGAGGCTCCTTAACAAACATCCTCACCTTCTAACCTCCACTCGTCAGGGATTCCTTTGCACTCTGAATTTTGAGAGCAATTTTGTATGTATCCAGCTTGTAAATGTAAATGCCTGTATCCAGCCATCTAGTGGCTTCCACTATTCCTAGTTAACCCTTTACATTCATTCAATTATCCATCCACTTAACTCCTTGACAAATATTTATTGTTTGAGTACCTGTCCTGCTGGCCAGCCCAGGATAGAAAGATGAATGAGACTTATCTCTTGCCCGTCGGGAGCAACCACTCCATTGCAGGAGGCTGATAAGTACAGACATGGACACGTTACCATGGGTGGTGGGTTGGACAGCAGTGTAATAGAGACCTGCAGCTCATCCTGTTTGACCAGATCCTGGCCTTGCTCTGAAAGCAGAGGATTGGGGGTGGGGGCAGTCAGATATAAATCCTAGGAGATTAGCCCGGCTGGCGTGGCTCAGTGGTTGAACACTGACCTATGACACAGGAGGTCATGTTGGATTCCCGGTCAGGGCACATGCCCAGTTTGTGGGCTCCATCCCCCGTGTGGGGCATGCAGGAAGCAGCCGATCAATGATTCTCTCTCATCATTGATGTTTCTATCTCTCTCTCCCTCTCCCTTTCTTTCTGAAATTAATAAAAATACATATTTTAAAAAATTATAGATTAGCTTTAGTTGAGTCTTAGAGGGTCCATAATATTGTTTTTCCTCTGAAGGGAGGGACAAATGATAATGACATAAATTTAACTGGTGGTTTCAATTTGCAATGAGATGAATTCCGATGAAGAAGGAAGTGAGAGCATGGGCTCCAGAGTCAGGCATCCAGGTTACATCCAAGTTCCTCCAGTTACTAGTCATATAAGTACGGGCCATATAACCAACTGAACCTCTCCCTGCCTCAATTTTGTCTTCTGTGAAATGGGAATGACTGTTATCTGCTTCATTGGTTTGGTGTACAGGTTAAATTAAATAATCCATAGAAATTGGCTAACGCAGCAATGGAGGCACATCGACTACTTCCCCTTCTCTAACAGATCTTCCCTTCAGCCTAAAAATGTGTTGTAATATCTTTCCATCCTGGACCCCATAGCCTCCTCTATCTCCTGGAAGATTCTGTTCCCCTTTTATGGCACAACTCTTTGAGAGAATTGCCTATAGCCCTTATTTCCACTTCCTCACCTCTTCCTCTCTCCTGAACCCACTCCATGGAACCTGCTCTGTACAAAGCAATTTCAGCAGTCAGTTCTCAGTCTCATCTGCACCCCCTCAGATTGCAGAGGGCTATCCTAGGCATTACTGTTGTGCGGGCTATCCTGTGCTATCCTATCGATTCGACACCGTCGATCCATCTGGCCATGTTTCTTGAAGTGCTTGCTTTCCTTGCTTCCCTTGTGGCAGAAGACCCACAGTCACCTGCCTGGGTCTTCTCCTTCCTCCCTGCTGCTCCTTCATCATCTCCTTTGCTGGCTCTTCCTCCTCCTCTCCCGGTCCTTCCACTAGATGTTGAAGTCCCACAGCGCTTCATCCTCGTTGCTTCCCCTCTTCATTCATTCCTTAGGTGATCTCTTGCACTCTGCTGATTTAAAATCCCACCTTCCTTCTGATTCCCACGTTTACAACTCTAGCTCAGACATCTCCCCCGAACTCCAGACCCAAACAGCCAATTGCCCATGTAACTTCACCATCGGATATCCACTAGGCATCTCAGATGGAACCTTGACTTAGCCCCTAACCCCCACCCAGAATCCGTTCTTCCCCCAGAGTTCCTCATCTCAATTAAGGGCAGCATCATTCACTGTTGCTCAGCCCCAAACCCTTCAAATCACTCTTGACTCCTCTTTCTCTCATTCCCCACATCCAAGCTCAAATCCTGTTGGCCCTAGTTTCAAAATATATCCCACATCTAATAATGTTCACTTCCTTTAAAGCAAGTTTTCTTAGCTTCGGCACTTTGGATATTTTGAACCAGGTAACTCTTCGTTGTGAGGTCTGTCCGGTGCATTATTGTAGGATGCCTAGCAACATCCCTGGCCTCTACCCGGCCTAGATGCTAGTAGCATCCATCAGTTGTAACAGCCAAAACGTATCCAGATATTGCCAAATGTCCCTGAATGGGGGGTGGTGGGGGGGTGAAGAAGGCATGGAAAAAAGCACCCAGGCTGTGAAGAACTTCTCCACAGCTACCATGCCATAGTCTCAACAATTATTGTCTCTTACCTGAAATACCAGAATAGCCTCCTAATTGGTTTCCCTACCTCCATTCCAGCTCCTCCTTCTCCACACAGCAGCAACCAGAGTAATCTTTTAAAGTCACAACCCAAAACTTGTCAAATTTTTTCTTGTTACTTTTGTTTTCAACCCAATACCCTTGTGAAGGTGTGCACGGCCCTGCCTTATCTGGCCCTTGCTCATTTGCATCCCCTCTCTCTGATCATTGCACTCCAGTCAAGCTGACTTTTTTTGTTGTCCCTCGAACATGTTAAGACCATTCCCTCCTGGGGCATTTGCATTTGCTGTTCCTTGATTTGGAATGCTAGCCCTCAGAGTCCCATGATTCCTCCCCTCACTTCACCCAGGTTTGCTGTTTAAACTTCCTCGAAGAGGCCTTTCCCGAGTACCCTATCTCAAGGAGCACTGGCACCCATCCCTCTCTCTACACCCTGTGTGATGGATATGGAGATGTACAGCCCAGATCCCCTTTTTAATGGAGGACTTCGTGCCCAGCTGCTGGGACACAGATGTGATCCAAGAGCATTCTCTATCACCATTGAGCATGCTAAACATCTCAGGGTGTGCACCCCAGAGGACTCAACCTGTAATGCCCTCTTTAACCTTTTCTGGCACTAGGACATATTTCATATCATTTTATCTGTTAATTGTATGTATCTGCTGAAGGTCTGTGGGGATAGGGACTTTGTTTTGAAACTGCTGTACCTCCAGCACCACTGCCTGGCACATACAGAGTAGATGCTCAGTAAACACTTATCGAACACGGAATGAATTCTCTTTGCCG
>NW_006383013.1:725003-731340 GCF_000327345.1 Myotis davidii | reverse complement strand
AATGTGCCACCCTGGCATGCAGATTCTTTCAAGCTGAAAGCAATGAATGCCCGACAAACTCAGGAAAAGTTGTTTACCTCCCCTTCCTGCCTAAAGAGCTTCGGTTAGAAAAGCCAGCTTCAGGAAGGGACCCTGAGCATACTCACCTTAGCACATGTGAATGAAGTGTGGCTGCCAGGGAGGGTCCAAGCAAGAGTCTGTTCTGCCAGATCCCCTTTGGTCCCATCGTTTCTAGGGGGCCCTGCAAGAAATTGCTTGCCAAACCTTTACTCTTTCTCTTTTACCTATGAATTGTCTATCTCCCCTTCCTTAGTCCAAAATGACGTGCATACCTATTTTTCCTCACTGTCTTTGGAATTTCCATGCTTATGTGAATTTCCCGTCTCTCTATATAAAAGGCTAATATGCAAAGTGTCCCCTCAGGAGTTCGACTGGGAGTTCAAACACTAACTATGACATGTGCTGACCACCAGAGGGTGGCACAGAATGAAGGAAGGCTCTGGCAGGCAGCCGGAAGGCCCAGATAAAGCCCTGATCACCAACCAGGCCTAGGGACCCTACCTGTGCACATATTTCGTGCACTGGGCCTCTAGTGTGTACATATTACATTTTGATTTTTCTCCTCTATGTCCCTAGTACGTAGTCCTGCTGTATGTCGCTTGAATTATTCGACCAGGCAGAGGAACTAAAGGGGTGAGGGGGTCAGAAGTAGTAAAGGGGTGAGGGGGGTCAGAAGTAGTAAAGGGGTGAGGGGAAAGTTTCCCAGGCCCAGACACTACTCTAAGATTACTCTTAGCCAGGGTGTCCTTGAGTGATTTCTAATATAAAGTCTCCAACTTTCTAATAAGCATGTAGCTCAGGGACACCATCTTTCTAAAGGATTGGCTTCTGGAGGGGGAACAGGCCCAGATGGTTTCAGACTTGACAGCAGGGATCTGTGCAGCTAACGATTTTATTCCTCCTGCTCTGTCCTCCTCGTTAGGTCCTCACTGAAAGAAAGGAGCCAGGCCAAGAGACGTAGTGAGAGTTTAAGAAATTTTATTTCATTCTCTCACAGTGTGCTGGGACCAGTGTGCTGGTGTCAGCCTTGAGGGGATAGTTAAGTTCTCTTATATAGAGTAGAAGTATGCAATATAGGGTCAGGATGTAGGTGCATGAGTAGGCCAAGCAGAGGGAAGGGCAGGAGTTGGTCAGGGGAGTCAAGGGAGGAGAGTGCAGAGGTTGGCCAAGAGAAGGGCGTTTCATCTTATCTTGCTTCTGCAGGCGCCAGCCGTCTGCTCCAAGCTGTGGGAAAAGGCTTATAACAATATATATTTCAGAAAACATGTCCAAGCAGGAGAGATTAAGGGTACTTCATCTAACACTCCTTTAGTCTGGAAACACATTTTACATGCTGGTCTCACATGTGGAAGCTGCCACGGCCTCTGAACCAATGATAATGCAGGTGTTTAGACCTGGTCAGCCCATAGGATACACTTCAGATTGAGTGGTTATTGTTGAGCATTTTTGGAGCAGAGTGAAATGCTGGCTTTCTTTGACTCTATCTTAATCCTAGCCTGCATTTTTCTTTTGGCCTGCAGGCCAATAGCCTCTGCTTTAGATATGCTGATTAGAAGAATTCTGCTTGAGGCTTGAGGTTTTGTAAGAACGGCCCCTTGTCAGAGGGCCTCTCAAGAAGAGGTGGGGAAATATGTACAAAATTATGACTGTTTATCAAAAATTTGCAAGATCCTCAAGACTGGACTCGGATCAGCAGGGGTCAATGGACTGGGAACAAAGAGATTTAGAGGTTCTGCATGCTCTTCCTTGGATCTCTGTTGGTACCTAGATGTCTGTATTCATCACTGACCTCTTGCCCCACTCATTCTCCCTTCCCCTGACATAAAAGAAGCCGGAATTCTGGGCTCTCTTAAGATTGATTGGAAGAAGCCCTAAGGCCCCACATCTTCTCCAGTGAACTCTGACAGTGGTTTTTTGTTTGCTTGTTTTAATCCTCGCCCAAGGATATTTTTCCATTGATTTTTAGAGAGAGTGGAAGATAGAGGGAAAGACAGAGAGAAATACAGATGTGAGACAAACACATCAATTGGTTGCCTCCAGCTCAAGCCCTGATCAGGGCCAGAGCTGGGGAGGAGCCTGCAACCGAGGTACATGCCCTTGACCAAAATCCAACCCAAGACCCTTCAGTCCTCAGGACGATGCTCTATCCCGTGATGGCGAACCTTTTCTCGGCGTGTCAGCATTTTGAAAAACCCTAACTTAACTCTGGTGCCATGTCACATATAGAAATTTTTTGATATTTGCAACCATAGTAAAACAAAGACATATTTTTGGTATTTATTTTATATATTTAAATGCCATTTAACAAAGAAAAATCAACCAAAAAAAGTCATAGGTTCACCATCACTGCTCTATCCACTGAGCCAAACCATTTAGGGCTGAACTCTGACAGTTTAAATATTGACCTTTGATGTGTTGGGCACATAGACTTTGAATTACACAGTTTCATCTTTTTGGGGAATTTCTCATGACAGCCATAAACTGTGGTGCCATCCTAATTTTATATACAAGGAACCCGAGGTCAGGGGAGTGGCTTCATTCATTTCCAAAGGGTAACGAACACCATCTGTATGCCAGGAACTAGGAATCCAGCCCTGGGTTGTGGGCTCAATTCCCAATAGGGGGCATGCAGGAGGCATCTGAGCCATCATCCTTTCTCTCTCTCTCTCTCTCTCTCCCCCCTTCCTCTCTCTAAAAATCAGTAAAAACATATTTTTAAGAAAATAATATTTGATAGTTATTACCAAATTAATTTCCTTTTTTTCTTTTTTCCTTAACCAATTCGTCTAGATATGAGAGTGAGGGACTGGCCCAGAAGTCTAGTCTCCGGAAAAGGGGAAGCTCAGTCCCAGTAGAAAGCAGTACGAGCAGAGACAGTGCACTATGTGCTTCTTGAGATTAGGATTGTCTAGCTCATATGTGTTCAACAAATATTTATTGTGCCCTTACTAAGTGCTCTGGACAACGGACATACAGTGACAATGAACATAATAGGCATGGCATTTTAAAAGCATATATATGTTTATTGATTTCAGAGAGGAAGGGAGAGGGAGAGAGAGATAGAAACATCAATAATAAGAGAGAATCTTTTATCAGCTGCCTCATGCACACCCCACAATGGGATCAAGCCTGCAACCTGGGCATATACCCTGACTGGGAATTGAACCGTGACCTCCTGGTCCATAGGTCGATGCTCAACCACTGAGCCACGCCAGCCAGGATTGGCATTATGGAAGTAAGCACACAAAATGAAATTATAGTAACAAGCTATAATAAGAGCTATCAGGAGAAAAATGGGGTGCTATGGGAAGGAATAATACAGTCCTTCATAGAGCGGGTTTCCTAAAGAAATTGGAGTGGTAGGTAGAGCCAGGGCACTAGAGCCTTTTGAACCACTGAAGGGTTTTAAGGGAGATGTTAATCTGGTTTACATTTTTTTGCAGATCCCTCTGGCTGGGAGGAACAGGATTAGAGCAGGAGCAAGAATGCAGGTGTGAAAACCAGTTAGAAGGTTTTTGCAGGACAGGAGAGAGATGATAGAGGTTGGTCTAAAGTGGTGGAGGAGGAATCTATAGATTAAGAGTCTCAAAAGATGTATCGATCAACTGCAATGTGTGTACCTTATTTGAATCCTGATTTTATTTTTTACTGTAAAAAAAAAGATCATGAGACAATTGGAAATTTGAACACAGGCTATTTGATATTAAGGAGTTAAAAGTTTTTTGTTTTGTTTATTTTTTTGGTTATTTATTTACTTTTTCTTTTTCTCTTTTTTCTTCCTTTAATTTTTACTAGTGTGTGTGTGCATTGGAGCAACTGAGCAACACTGGCGAGTGCAAATGTCAGACAGTTTAGGGCAGGTTTCCCGCTCAAGTGGGGCTTGTGTTGAGGCCCCTGTTTAGAAATGGCTGCTAGGCTCTGGTTTTTCTGGTGGTGGTGGTGGTGTATGTGTGTTTAATTTTTGAGCGCAATAGCCACTAGGAGTCCTTCAAACTATGAGGATTTAGAATCTTTATTTGCATGAGATTGGAAGATCAGGCAGGTATTTTCTTTCTCGGGGGTGGACACTAGGTACTAGGAATACAACAGCAATGAGCAAGCCATAGTCAAACTTTACTCACATGAAGTTTATCTTATAGAGGAAGACAAATAATAAGCAAAGAAATAAGATAATTTCAATGATAAATATTGTGAAGAAAATAAAAATGTATTTTAATGATGGAGCTGGACAACATGTTCTAGGCAGGGTGAGCGATGACTATTGCGCTAATGAGAGAGCCAGTCATAAAAGCTTCAGGTGTGGGGGAAGAGTGATCCAGGGGGAGACGACTGTGATTGCAAAGACCCTGAAGAGGAAACATTTAATGCAGACCCAGGGAAGGACCTGATCACGTATGCCATGAAAACGCTTGGATTTTATTCTAACTGCAATCTCAAGTCTGATTTATGTTGTTAAAAGATCACTATGGTTTCTTTGGAAGAATGCATGAAATACTATATTCAGAGTCTAAAATACTTTGTAAAATATTTCAGTCACATTTCTTGGCTACCTCGTGGACCTCCGACATCCACAAGGGGCGCTCTAGTCGCCCGGTCGACAGAATTTGATGCTCAGCACTCTATGGTTCTTTTAGAGAAATCGGCCGCTTCCGGGAGCGGCTGTGTCCTCTCTATCCGCCCGTCTCTGTGGTCGTCGGGGCCCCGCCCCGCTCTGGGCCCCGCCCCGCTCTGGGCGGCCGTGCGTTCTGCCCTCCTCGGACTCTGCCCGATCCGACCCGACGCCGCGGCAGCCGGGCTCCGGGGTTGGTCGGGATCTGGGTCAATGGCGGTTCGAGGACCCGCGCCGAGGGCTGGCGCCAGGTGAGCAGGGCGGCTGGGGAGGAGGGTCGGCCTCGGGGCGTCCTACCTGGGGCTGTGTGGGGCAGGGGCTCCGCTCAATTCCGCTCTCGTGCGCGGCGCTTGGAGAGCCGCCGTCCGAAGGGGCGCCCACCTCCGCTCGGATCTGTGGGCGCCCTCCAGCTTCGCGGGAACTCCTGTCATCGCCTGCAGCCGGGGTGTGGGATCCGCTCCCTGGGAGCTGGCTCTTCCTCTCCTCCCTCCCTGCCCGCTTTTCTCTCACCTCAAGTGCACGGAATTGAGTTGTTCACCCTGCTCGGTTCTTGCACACCGTGGCCCATGTTGTATTTATCATCTTTCGTTCCTTAGTCTCCAACCCCTCTCACTCCCCTTCCGAGACGCACACTCTGGTGTATCTTCAGGGAGTGTCTTTACCGCCCACTTTACCTAGGTTTGCATATATGTTACCTAGCAAAATAGTGGTTTAGAATTCATCTAAATGATAATACGCCTGAGTTTTTGGAACACTTTTTACCCAACATTGTGTTTTTGAGGTCATGTATGCTGTAGTAATCTAGTTTTCTCCCATTTTGCTTATATATCTCCTAGTGATGGACACTTCGATGGCTTCCTTTTTTTTTTGAGAGAGAGAGAGAAACATTGATTTGTTGTTCGACTGATTTATGCATTCAAAGACTCATTGGTTGCTTCTTATATGTGCCCTGGTGGGAGAGCGAACCTGCACCCTTGGAGTCTGTCGCACACTGTGACCAACTGAGCTTCCAACTTTTAACCACCACAAACCATGCCGGCACTGGTCTCCTGTGGGTAGGGGTGGTTTTCTCCGATTATCCATCCCATGCTGGGTCATACCTATGCTACTAAATTGTTCTCTGGAATGGTCACACCAGGTTATACTTCCCGAGGGCATGGAGTCAAGGACCTTGTTTCCCTGTATCTCCCCCATTTACCCCCCTATTAACCCCCCACCAAAGTTTGATATTATGTATTTGGTTTTTTAATGTTTATCGAGTGTAAGGTGGTATCCCATTGTGTTAATTTTCATGTATTAAGCATTTTTTTCTCTCTTTTTGCTAATCCTTACCCGAGAATATTTTTCCATTGATTTTTAGAGAGAGTGGAAGAGAGAGGGAAAGACAGAGAGAAACACCGATGTGAGAGAAACACATCGATTGGTGGCCTCCTGCACATGCCCTGTCCAGGGCCCGGGCAGGGGAGGAGCCTGTAACCAAAGTACATGCCCTTGACTGGAATTGAACCTGGGACCCTTTGGTCTGCAGGCCGTCGCTCTATCCACTGAGACAAATCGTTAGGGTCTGTATGATTGCATTTTACCCACAGAACTTTTTTCAAAAATGGAGTCATTCTTCTCAAACTACTTCATCAGCTAAGTTTATGTAATATTCTAAATCATTTTTCT
>NW_006383013.1:723567-724850 GCF_000327345.1 Myotis davidii | reverse complement strand
ATGCAGCCAATCAGTGATTCTCATCACTAATGTTCCTATCGCTCTGTCCCTCTCCCTTCCTCTCTGAAATCAGTAAAAATATATTTTTAAAAAGAATTGCCAGCACGCTATCGCTCCAGGGAGCACGTTTTGTGCCATTCCCTTCCCACTCTCCCCACGTGAGACTTGCAACCAGGGGAGCAATGGTCAGCAGCAGTTCATCCCAGGCTACGCCCCTGAACCTGTCTCCAAAGCCCTCTTCCCGCCTTTTTCTCTGACTTCCCAGTGAACCAGTGCAGCCCAGCGTAGGCGCTTCTATTGCTTTTTCTATGCCCTTCCTTGTTTCACTGCCCTAGGAATGTTATTGCTGCTGTCAATAAATTCTTGCTTGCTTTTCTAAAAAAAAAAAAGAATGAATTGCCTTCCCACTATATCTTCATTGAGATATTCTACATTTCCTTATATTAACCAAATACTAATGTTACTTTTCACATTAAAATTTTTAAGCCATTTGGAGTTGTTAGAGTTTATTTTTGTAAATGATTTAAGGTAATGACCTAAATTTTCCTCCACCATTTTCAATTAATAAGTAATGAATTAATTAAAAATTAGAGAAGCTGTGTAGCATAGTTATGAACACAGATTCTTAGAGCCCGGCTGCCTGTGTTAAAAACCCAGTGCGGCCACTTACCAGGTGGGTGGCAGGGCAAGTGCCTCAGTTCCTCATCCATAAAAAAGGGTATAGTCTCTACAGCTTAAAGCTGTGACAATTAAATGGATTCATACATGTAAGATGTGTAGAACAGTACTGGGTACATAGTACATGTTTAATCAGTGTTGACAACTATTACTATTAAAATGTTCTTTCTTGTGATGTATCCTCTATTATGACCCCATGTAAACATAGGTCTATTTTTTTATTTTTGGGTCTCTATTCCATTGCTTCCCCCCGCCCCATTGCTGTTTTGGTTCCTGTATTAATAACACATTTTGTCATTACTCCAGCCCTGTAATATGTGATATGTCTTTATAACCTGATGACTTGGGTCTCTTCCTCCTCCTTTCGTATTCTTCACAATTGTCCTAAGCTATTTATGGACTTTTATTTCCATATAAAGTTTCTCAGAGAAGCCCTGTTTTTGACTGGTATGTTAAATTTATAGACTATGTTTGTTAGAAATGAGGTCTTTATAATGTTAAGTCCTGCCAGCTCTTCTTTATTTCACATCCTATAATAGAGTTTTTGGTTTTTCTCCAAAATGTCTTATATATTCTTGTTTTAAGGTAATTTCCTGGATAGTTTA
>NW_006383013.1:706498-723464 GCF_000327345.1 Myotis davidii | reverse complement strand
TAAAAAATATATTTTATTGATTTTTTACAGAGAGGAAGGGAGAGGGATAGAGAGTTAGAAACATCGATCAGCTGCCTCCTGCACACTCCCCACTGGGAATGTGCCCGCAACCAAGGTACATGCCCTTGACCAGAATCGAACCTGGGACCCTTGAGTCCGCAGGCCGACGCTCTATCCGCTGAGCCAAACCGGTTAGGGCTGTAAATAACCTTTTATGGCATTATTCAACTTAAAGAAATTTCTTTCTATCCCTGTTCCCACCCTGCCATCTGCATGGCCTGAACATTGAACACTCCAACCCTTGGCCCCAGAACAGTGTAGCTAAGCTTGGTCTCTGCTCTCTAAGGCTCAGCTGCCCTCTTAAGTTTCTCTGCTTCTCCTTCTATTCTTCAGGCCCAGATTAGATCTGCGGTTTCTCCAGCGGTTCCTGCAGATACAAAAGGTTTTGTTTCCCTCCTGCTCATCACAGAACGCCTTGATGTTCCTGACCCTTTTGGGTGTGGCCCTCCTGGGTGAGTGAGTGGGTCCGGGCTAGAAGCGGGAGGGCAGCCCTGGTCTGGGGTCCCTTTCCTTCTCTCTGGGTATTGATGAGGCAGGGACTCAAGAGGGAGCCTTCCTCCTTTCCCCACCCCTCATCACTGATGTCTGACTCCCCCATCCCGCCAGAACAACTGGTGATCTACCAGGTTGGCTTGATCCCCAGTCAGTACTACAGGGTCCTGGGAAACAAAGACTTGGACGGGTTTAAGGCCCTGACATTCCTGGCTGTTGTGCTCATCGTCCTCAACTCCATGGTAAGGTCTCTCTGTGTGTCTCTCTCTCTCCAGCCTGGTGTGAGCGGAGTGCCCAGTGTCACTTAGTCCCTAGGAAGTAGGAATCAAGCTGTGGGCGTGTGTCCCCTGCCTTTTCTAGGAACCCTAGGTAGGGCATTGATCTTGCTATTGGCCCACTGGGGCCAGTTCCTCGAGTGTTTCAAGCTCACAGGCCTAGGCCACGAGGTTCTGGTGTAATTCAGCACTTAGCGGAAATGGTCATTGTTCTTTTCATTCCCAGAACTCTTGCTTCAGGATCAGCAGCCAGAGCTGCTGTTCCTCTGGGACTGAGGCTGTCACTCAGCTGGCTCCGTGTCGCACCTCCCAGCTTCTGCACCTGCTGTTTTCTTGCAGAATGACCTCCTTCCCCCACCTCTTGCTTACTTGGTTAATGCCTGCTCACTTTTCAAGGTGCCTCACCTTCAAGTCCTCCTCAGCTTTCTCTCCCATGTTTCCTCCACCAAACTCTGTCCTTTTCTCTTCATGCTTAATACTTCGAGTTGCCCTCTGCGGTTACACTCCTTATACCTCGTCATTGTCTGTTCCCTGGCTAGACTGAGCTCACTGTTATTTCCCCCGTGCTTAGCAAACAGGTGTCACATAAATGGGGGTGATGAGAGTTGGGGCTCTGTTAGGACTCCGTGAGGCTGTACTGCTCGTTTTCTTGGTTCTTAGGGAAGCCATCCCATCACACTTTGGCACTTTTGATGTGTCTTCGGTCAGTAAGTACCTATGTATACAGAGCCCTGTTCCATGTTTTGGAACAGAAAAGTACGAACATAAATGGACTAGAAAATATTGTTTCCAATCTCCAGAAGCTCACCTACTCTCAGACGAAGGCAGTACACTGTAGAAAGGGGACTAGAGGGCCTTGCGTTTGGTAAGCCCTTCGCTGTCTGGTGAAGGAATGAACATGTGGGTGAACGAGGAAGGAGAAAGTCCCGTGACTGGTGGCTTTAAACAAGAGGAAGTGCTGAGTGGGCAGTCAGTGGAGTGGCCTGGGCCTGGTCAGCAGATGCTTTCTGAGCTTTGAGCTGAGACCTGCAGGACGCCATTCTCCCTCTCCCTCCCTCCCCCTGCCTCCCCCACTGCACAGCTGAAGAGCTTTGACCAGTTCACCTGCAACCTGCTGTATGTGAGCTGGAGGAAGGACCTCACCGAGCATCTCCACCACCTCTACTTCCGCGGCCGCGTGTACTACACCCTCAACGTGCTGCGGGATGACATCGACAACCCGTAGGCCTCCCCGCTCAGTCCTCGCTGCCCTCTGCATGGTTCTGTCTACCTGGATCAGCCCCGGAGCGCTGCTGCGGCAGATCCTTGGAGATGACCCACAGTTACCTGCACACGTTGATAAGAGCCAGGGGGGCAGGGTGCTCTGCAGAGGAGGCCTGGGCAGGCTGTAGGGCCGAGAACAAGAAGCTAAAAATAGGAGCAGCTCCTTTTGTCCATTTCATATCCTGGGCTTCCAAATCAGGAAGCAGCCGATTTCTCTAAATCAGGCCCCCTCTGAAGAAAGTGTCCTTGCCAGAAAAAGCTAGAAAACCAGCTTTCGGATTTCTAGCAGTAAAAAATTGCTGTCTAGGATTTAAATCTGTATACTGTCACCTCCCAGTTAATAGGCCTTAAGTTCGCTAAGCCCCAGGTTCCCTTTCTGTAAAATGAGAAGAATACTTCCTATCTCAAAGAATGTAGTGAGGGTGAAACGATATTCGTGTAATACACATAGGCAGTGCCTGGGACGGAGCACGTGTCCCACTGTAAGCAGGCTGTTGTGATTTTACAGGTGAGGAAACAGGCCCAGAGAATGCAGGTGACACCCAGCGTCACGTCTCATTGGAAATAGGAGTCAGTGTGGCTCTGGTGGTGCGACGGGACATATGGGGTCTCCGCATACTCATTCCCTCCCCACTTGGCACCCCCCTTCCCCCCGCAAGCACTTTTTTTGCCTGAGATGACCTTTTCTCAGCTCGAGCTGAGCTCTGCAGCAACAATTTTTGGGAGGGTGCTGCTGCTTAACTCCAAGGCCTCTCTCTATGGCTCAACCCATAGAAGCTTCCACAGCCAGACAGCCCAAGTGGAGACAGGCTCATGCTCGTAAAAGAAATGGGGGGAGTGAGAGAAATGGGATCGCTTCCCTGATCATCCAGAAACTCAGCTTATCTACCCCCACAACTGGACCAAGACCCCGGGTGCTGGGCCTTCCGTTGTCCATTTTCTGAGGAGTGACCTGGGGCACCATAACAAGCAACTCTTCAGAACCCTGCTTAGGACCCTGGGGGTCTCATTGCTTCTGGAAAACCAGCCCTTGTAGGGGTCCGCGTCCCCCAGGGGCACTGCAGGGCGGGCGACAGGGAACTGTCTTAGTCTCTCAACCTTGAGCCCGGCTCCCTGGTCCAGTGACTCTGTGTTGTTGGTTCCAGGGACCAGCGCATCAGCCAGGACGTGGAGCGGTTCTGCCGGCAGCTCAGCAGCATGGCCAGCCAGCTGATCATCTCGCCCTTCACCCTGGCCTATTACACCTATCAGTGCTTCCAAAGGTGCGGTCCCTCTCGCCACAGCCCCTCCTCCGCTCCTGCCAGGTGTTTCCCCAGAGGCCCCTCGCTCCCACTAGCTCTCCCAGGTCAGGGCCCCAAAGGGGCTAGTCTTCCCTTCCTCCCACCTGCACGCCAATCTTTCTCACAAATGCCCGTGGGCCCGTGGCGTTCCAGTGTCACAGGGATCTGGTGCTCCGACAGCGTAGCCCGGGCACTGGATGCCACCGCACGGGAGCCGAGGCCTCACTGGGTGGCTGAGATCGAACAGGGCTGTCTGGAAGGGGGCAGGCATCAGGGCCGAGGCCTGCGGGTATATGTGGCGCCCCCACCATCCCTGTCTCTGCCTTTCAGCACAGGCTGGCTCGGGCCCGTGAGCATCTTCGGGTATTTCATCCTGGGAACTGTGGTGAACAAAATGTTGATGGGGCCCATTGTGGCGAAGCTGGTGCAGCAGGAAAAGCTGGAGGGGGATTTCAGGTGTGTCTCCGGTGTGGTGTTGGAGGTTTGAGGGCTGGGCACAGTGGTTAGGGAATGGGATCTGGAGTAAGGTGCCTGAGTTCAAATCCCAGCTGTGCCAGTTGCTAGCATGTGCTGTTGGCTGAGGTCTTTAATCTCTCTGAACTTGGTTTCCCGCCCTAAAACAGGGATGGCACTGCTGCTTATGGGGGAACTGTGAGGCTTAACTGAGATTATACATGAGAAGCACTGAGAACAGTGTCTGGTTGGTTAACATCATCATATCTTGGCCTTCTCGGTGCTTCTGTTTTAACCACCTGTTTCAGATGAGCCGATGGATTCGTCCCCTACACTGTGCTTCGTGGACGCCTCCTTCAGGCCCAGCCCTGGGAGGAGGAGGTGCTGTGAGCACCTGTCCTCTCTGGAGATAGGCAAGGGGCCACCCTGTCTAGGCCTGGGACCCCCCACTTCCCCCCCATACACATACCCCATGACAGTCCACAGGATTGGGGAGAAAGCTGCAGTTTCGAGGTGGAGCTGGACTCCCCTTTGTCTGGAGGTCTTGATCCAAGCCTCCGAAAGGGGGCCGGTACTGCCCATGGTAGCACACATTTTCCTCTGGTCTGCTCAGGTTCAAGCACATGCAGATCCGCGTGAATGCTGAGCCTGCTGCTTTCTTCAGGTGAGTTTAGTGGGAGTCGTTCCCTCTCCCTGATCAGGGCTGCCAGGGGAGATGGCAGAGAAGGAGAGCTGAATGGTACAACCCTCCCGCCATCACCGGGCCCTGGGGGCAAACGTCCTTCCACTGGGCTGTGATCCTCTCCCTGCATCTCACTGTCCTTGTCTGCCTCATCCTTTTGTTTGTTTGTTTGGTTTTTTGCCCCATCCTTTTTAAGCCCCGGGATTTGTTCCTCTCCGTGACCTAGCGTGGGGCCTACATTTGTTCCAAGGATGAAATGAGCGAATGCCTTCTCGTCCAAAGCCGCGCTGTAGTCTAGGCGGGAGTGGGAGCCTCAGGAGGTTGGGAGTCCTGCTCCCTACAACGCACTGTCCAAGTGAAGCTGTGTTCGGTCTCCTGGCAGGAGCATCGTGAAATCCCATTCCTTCCCTCAGGGCCAGGGAAGGCCTGTGCTGCCTCCTATGAGGCCGTGGGAGTCATTGGCAGGCAGGCCCAGAGGTTTGTGTGTAAGGAGGGGAGCTGTCTTGGATCACCTGCACTGGAGCCCTGGGACCTTTGCCCTTCTGCCTGTCTCTAGCAGTTTTCAGCTTCCACCACCTGGGGGCGCCAAGAATACAAGGACTGAGCTGGGTGTGGTAGTGTGGTGGGATGGGTCTGTGCTAAGTTTTTGGATTCTGCAGCTTCTGCTCATGAAGCGTTGGGCTCTGGGGGAAGCAGGTTGGTTCTTGGAGCTCTGGGTGTGTGCTTTTGTAGCCTCCGTGCCCATCTTTATGTAAAATCTGAATGCCCCCTCTGCCCACCCCACCTTTTCTGCCTGTCCTAGAAGCCCAGGTCACCTCCTCCTGAGAGCCTTCCTAGGCTGCATGAGTGCCCAAGCCTGTTTGTTGGCAGAGCTTGAAGACGCTCTGTGTACGCACTTTCCATGTTCCAGGTGAAGAGGGCAGATCATCTGCCCACCCTGAACCGGGGCTGTCTTACCGCCTCTGTCACACTGGCTGACTGGCACGGAGCCTGCCACCCAGTGTCCTCCTCCTGTACTTTCCTTTAACAATAGCAGCTGTTATCTGTTGGGTCCCTTCATGTGCCTTCATATTCAGAAATTCTCACTCTAGCCTACTAGGTAGGTTATTACAAGCTCCATTTTACAGATGAGAAAATTGAGGCTCCTAGGCTTAAGTAATCACCCAGCTAGTAACTAACCAGAGCCAGCGTTTGAACCAGGTCTGGCCAGTGGAGAGTTCAGGCTCTTTCTGCAGACAATACCACGTTGGATGAGTGAAGCAATGAGTGGGTGCTAGTGTCAGGGTCAGAGGTGAAGATCATTCGGATGAGCTTAGTCCCTAAAGGAGGGTGTGAAGAAGGACAGAGGGTCCCCGGCCTGGCTGAGCCTCTCCAGACCCCATGGACATTCCAGCCTTTCTCATCAGGGCTGGGCATGTGGAGCACATGAGGACAGACCGCAGGCTGCAGAGACTCCTTCAGACGCAGAGGGAGCTGATGTCCAAGGAGCTCTGGCTGTACAGTAAGTAGAGGGGACCCGGGAGGCAGGAACCACAGGACCGGGATAGTCCCCTCTCTTCCCCTCCCTCCCCTCCCCTCCCCACTTCTCTCCATACTGATGTGTTTGCTCTGCTGAAGGGATTAGCCAGGGGGAGCCACTGCCTTCACCCTGTGTGTCCTCAGGAGCATGAAGACCCAGGGAGTAGCTTGGTCCTGCTCCCCTCAGAGCACAGGAATGTTCCAGGCTCTCACGCAGTATGTCTTCCACAGTGGGTATCAACACGTTTGACTATCTGGGCAGCATCCTGAGTTATGTTGTGATCGCAATCCCCATTTTCAGTGGCGTTTATGGAGACCTTAGCCCCACAGAGCTCAGCACCCTGGTCAGCAAGGTGAGAATCCCTCATGATGACCCCTCACGTTCCTCCCCTCACCCCCCACCCCCGTTGGCCCAGGGCCCAGGGCCTAGGGGTCAAGGCCTGTGCTCACTGCTCCCCGTTCCATCCAGAATGCCTTCGTGTGCATTTATCTCATCAGCTGCTTCACCCGGCTCATCGACCTCTCCACCACTCTCTCAGATGTGGCTGGTTACACCCACAGGTGAGGCGGCACCCCACCTCTAGCTTCTGAACAAAGCTTGTGCACTGGGAGAAGTGGCTGAATGAGAAAAGGAGCAGAAAAACTCCTCATTTCCTAGTGAGCATGAGAGAAAAAGGCTTCTTACCTTTACCTGGGCCCCCAAACCCCTGCCTTGGGTTTTCACTTCTCGCCCAGGATTGGGGAGCTGGAGGAGACCCTGCTGGACATGTCCCTGAAGTCACAGGACGGCGAGCTCCTGGACGAGGGCGAGTGGGACTCACACAGGTGCGTACTCGGTGGCAGTGTGTGCGCTGGTGAGGATTCAGGCTCTGGGACTGCCCAGCTGGGCAGCAGAGTTGAGGGGAGCAAATGAAAGAAATCTGCGGCTTGTGCCTGGCACGTTGCAGACACTTACAGTAGGTGTTGCTCTTCTGGCATTCGTTGTGTTAATTTCCGCCGTCCCCAGCTGGTGGGAGCAGAGCGCACACACCTGCCTGGGCCTGAGATAAAATCTGCACAGTAGCCTCCTCTTCCTCTTTACCTCCTACTATCACTAAGCCCTGCCGCCCGCCCCTATCCTCCAAGTGGGGTTACATCCTGAGGTACTAGGGATTCGGAGTTTAGCATGTGATTTTGATGACAATTCAGCCCATAACCCCAACCCAGAGGTGACGTCCCCAGGAGAAAAGCTTGCCCTTGGCGGTACTGACGCTGGGTCCTCCCCACCCCCTCCCTTCTCTAACCCCAGGGCCCCGGGATGGCCAGCAGCAGAGCCAGCGGACACAGCTTTTCTCCTGGATCGGGTCTGCATCTCTGCGCCCTCCTCTAACAAGCCCTTAATCAAGGATCTGAGCCTAAAGATCTCCGAGGGGCAGAGCCTGCTCATCACCGGCAACACGGGCACCGGCAAGACCTCCTTGCTCCGCGTGCTGGGTGGCCTCTGGGCGAGCACACGGGGTGAGAACCAGCCTCCAGCCCTGACCCAGCCTTGGCTTGGTGTGTGTGTGTGTGTGTATGAAACCCCAGCCTTTTTTGTTGGGGCAAAGGGGTGAGAAGCCGTTACCTTCCCTGGAAGATTTCTTAATGGAGGTGTCATGGGCTCTGCAGGCTCAATGCAGATGCTGGTGGACTTTGGACCCCATGGGGTGCTGTTCCTGCCACAGAAGCCATTCTTCACCGACGGCACCCTTCGGGAGCAGGTCATCCCGGGGCCCCCCCTGCCCCCCTCCCCCAACTGGGACCTCTGGCAGTGTGCAGGCCTCGGCCCTAGGGAGCTGTGGCACAGAAGGTGGGGTAATAAAACGGCCTGTGCCCAGGAACTCCCTGGCTCTAAGAATACAGGGGTGGCCAAAGTAGGTCTACGGTTGTGTCGTTTTTCAGTTGTAATACACATAATACGTACAGTGAGTAATGACTACTAATACAAGAATAAACCCCATGTTTCAGGTACTCACAGCTGTAAACCCACATTGCCCACCCCTGTATTTTATTCACATCCATGAGCTGGGCCATCTGCTCAGAGCAACCCCGGGACAGGTTCACCTGTGGGGGCTGCGACCCAACGAGCACAGCGCCTGTTGAACACCAGGGTGGCTTCTGGGGGCCCTGCCCTCAGGAAACGCACAGCCTCTCCCCTCCTTCTGGGGATTGCCCTGGCCCTCTGTCCACCAGCCCTGCCTCTCCCACTGGACCCTTGGCCAGGGGGTCCCTTGCTCTCCTCGGGTGGATAGGAGCCTGGGCAGTTCCTGGGCTGATTCTGAGGGAGGGTGGGCTGTGTGCAGCCCCAGTGTGGCCTGGTCCTAGGCCAGTGTGCTTTCTGTTTTACCAGGTGATATACCCCCTGAAGGAGATCTACCCGGACTCAGGTGAGCTGGCCTCCTCGGGCATGTTCTCTCATGTCAGTCCTTCCTACTTTTCTGACTGCGGCCTCACCCGTGCCCTCTGGGAGAGGCCCCAGCCGGGCTGCTGGCTTCAGGCTGGGTCCTTTCCTCCTTCACTGTTTACTCGTGGGGCCTGTGCCCTGACCTCATCTCGTCCGTCTTCCCCTCCAGGAGGAGAGAACCTACTGGAGGAAGGGAGGTGATTCTTCCTTTGCCTGAACCTTTCCTTCCTAGGCCTGTAGCCTGGCCCTCTAGACCAGTGATGGTGAACCTTTTGAGCTCGGTGTGTCAGCATTTTGAAAAACTCTAACTCTGGTGCCGTGTCACATATAGAAATTTTTTGATCTTTGCAACCATAGTAAAACAAAGACTTATATTTTTGATATTTATTTTATATATTCAAATGCCATTTAACAAAGAAAAATCAACCAAAAAAATGAGTACGCATGTCACTTCTGACATGCGTATCATAGGTTCGCCATCACTGCTCTAGAGCCTCAGCCCAGATCCTGGTCCCCCGCCCTGCCCCTTGCCATGACGTGCCCACCTATCCTGGCTGCCCAGGAGGAGCTGACTTCTGAAGGAGGCCTGTCTGTTTTGCAGGTTCTACTGATGATGAGAGGATCATGAGGTTCTTGGAGTTGGCAGGCCTGGTAAGTGAGGGCAGCACCCTGAGGTCCAAGGCTGCCTGGTAGCACTGATCACTAGCCCAGGACTCGAAGTATGAGCCTGGGGCAAGGAGAATGGGAGAAAAAGTGGCTGAGGGAACTGGGGGCCAGAGAATGGGCAAAACGGGGGCACAGTCAGTAGTGAATTTTAAAATAATAATACAACTATTATTTCTTGTCACCATGCTCCCACATGTCTAAACAATGTAGTTAATAGGATATTCCTCTCGGCCTGGGGCAGACTGCCCCCACCTTGGTACGCCAGTGGGGTATGGTCTGTCTCAGGCACGTGTGTGGAGGGGACTGAGGGGGTTCCTCAGGGAGCAGGATGGGCACTTTCATGGACATCGCTTCCTCTGGGTGTGTTACAGTCCGACTTGGTGGCGAGGACAGAGGGGCTGGACCACCAGGTCGATTGGAACTGGTAAGTAGGGGGTTGGGATGCTCCAGAGCCATTTCCCCCAAAGACAGTGGGTTCTAGGGGTCCATTGAAGGGATAGAATGGCTTCTTGACCCCAAAGTCTAGGTTTCATGCCTTTGGGAGCAGAGTTTTAGCCTCACCTTGTGTGGGCAGCAGGGCTGTGATTGAAAGGGGAGGTGACGTCCATCTGTCCTGGGTCTGCCTCTCTGTAGCAAGAACCTCTTCCTGCCTAGACCCAATCTAGGCAAAGGCCAGACTGTATACTCCTTCCTCCAGTGGTCCTCTCGTTCCCTGTCCTCAGGTATGACGTTCTGTCCCCCGGAGAGATGCAGAGGCTTTCTTTTGCCCGGCTCTTCTACCTGCAGCCGAAGTACGCAGGTGAGGTCTGCCCTGTCAGTGCGCATGCCGGTGCTGTGTGTGCCCGCGGGTAGCAGCGTGTGTTCGTGCACACCTGGGCAGGGTTGGTATTGTAGGAGAGCTCGCCTGTATATGGCGGGCGTGTCTGTTCCTGCAGGAGAGGGTGGCAGTCTCTGCCCATGAGGCAGCAGTGCCTGGCCTCCGAGTGGCTCGGGATGTGTGCTTTCTGCCATCACTGCAGCTGGAGCTGCCTTTAGAGCTTGTGATTTTATGCTCTGCCAGCCATGAATGGGCATCCCCCAGCTGTGCCTGGCAGAGGGATGGCAGGTGTGGACTTTTCCAAGGACTGACATCCTGTGGGGAAGCAGGATTCCCTGGATTGAGTGGTCCCAGGCCGTGTCTGGTGCTGATCTATAGGAAGCTGAGGGGTTTTGTCCTTCTGCTGGCTGAACGCTTTTGAGATGGAGCTTGGCCACTGCTCGGTTGGCCCATCCTCCCTAAGGCTGGTAGGAAGCCAGAGCAGTTTTCAGCCTCCCGCTGGGTCCCCGCCGGAGGTGACTGTGGGTTGAAGGAGAAACAGGCAGGCAGGGGCAGTTCTCCATCTCTTGCCACCGGGTTCTGCCCTCAGTGCTTGATGAAGCCACCAGTGCCCTGACTGAGGAGGTGGAGAGTGAACTCTACCGCATCGGCCAACAGCTAGGCATAACGTTTATCAGCGTGGGACATCGGCGCAGCCTCGAGAAGGTACCTGTGCTCACAGGGTGGTTGAGGAGGAGGAAGAACCCAAAGGCTGGGCCTGGCTGGGGCCAAAGGCCCCTCAAAATGAGGGATGGGGTGGCAGAGGACAGGGCGCCAGTGGCCTCATGCTGTGATGCCAGGGCAGCCTGACCTCTGTGTGGTGGTGATCTCTTGTAGTTTCACTCCTGGGTTCTGAAACTCTGCGGAGAAGGAAGGTGGGAACTGACCAGAATCAAAGTGGACTGAAGCCAAGGATGTGGCTGGCCACTGAAAGGAGAGCCAAGCTCGGGGCATGGCCGTGCCCAGGAGACACCCAGAGGCCCAGGTTCGTCTCACAGGTTCTTTGCAAGGAGCGCTGGCAGCAGTGGCCCACCTAGGTGTGGCCTCCATGGGGTGCTAGTCCTGCCAGGCTTCCTGCTACCTCAGCCAGGGTGCCAGACATTTGAAGTGCTAACTATTTACTTACAAATTACTTCAGATTTGTTTTCTAAAGAAAAACCTAAAAGTGAGGACTCCGTAAGCAATGAAGGATCCGTGTGGAGAGAATGTTGGACTTGGAGTCAAGAGATTCAGAAATCTTTTTAATTGGTGAAATTATACAACAACAGGTTTTTAACTTGAATCAGCTATTTAAATCTTATAACTTCTTTTTTATATAAAATATAAACATTAAAAATATTTACAACTTTCCTTCTTTCTCTTTCTTCTCTATTATAAGATGAGCTTTTTAACTGAATTTCCAGACTTGTATTTGGGAGCCTAGAGAGAAGGGAGCAGCATTCTCCACAACACTGGCACCTTCTGTTCTTGGCTTTTCACTTTATTCCGTATCACCCCTTTTCCATTTGCCAAGTGTTCCTGAGGCACTAACCTTTGGGGCACTTTCTGTTGTTCGTTTGTTTGTTTGGTTGGTTTGGTTTTTGTCTTATCCCTCAAAAAAATAAGGTTGAGATTTTTTTTAAAAACTATGTTAGGGAACAACAACAACCAGTTGAACAGAAAAAACCCTGGAATCACAAAAGCATGAGATGGACAATTATTAAACCCAAAATCCTTTTTCTAGAACAATATTCTATTCCTCAAAATTCACTTGTCAGATTGTAACCTTCATGATTCTTGCCAGAACGCTATACTTGTTTTTTTTTAGTTTTTAAAAAAATATGTATTTTTATTGATTCAGAGAGGAAGGAAGAAGAGGGAGAGAGAGAGAAATAATCAATGATGAGAGAGAATCATTGATCAGCTGCCTCCTTCATGCCCCCTTCTGGGGATCAAGCATACAACGTGGGCTCGTGCCCGACTGGGAATAGAACCATTAACTCCTGATTCATAGGTCAACATTCAGCCACTGCCGGGCAACTCTGTACTTGTTGTACTGCGAATTAAGTTTTTTAAAAATTAGCTCAGTTTTTACATTTAAATGTATTTTTTAAAGAAAGTTTACACTTGATGTAAATAGAAAGTAACTCTAAAAATGAATCCAATGAAAACCATAGTGTTATGAAATTGCAGCTCCATATGATGGTCTACAAAGACTGAGCCTAGCCTGAGTCTTGCCCTCTGTATGAAAGGAGTTTTAGGGATATCATAGGCGTTAGACATACCAGCACCCAAATGAGATATTTCTCCTTCAGAAAATTTGAAAGATGGAGTGGGAACTAGGGTAGTAACTTTTTCAATATAAGACTTGAGGTTCTTTAGCCCTGGCCGGTGTTTCTCAGTGGTTAAAGCCTTGGCCCACACACTAAAGGGTCATGGGTTTGATCCCTGGTCAGGGGCACATACCTGGGTTGAGGTTCAATCCCTGGCTCTGGTCAGGGTGCATGCAGGAGGTATCCAGTCATGACAATCTCATATGGATGTTCCTCTTTCCGTCTCCCTCTCCTCTCTTCCCCTCCCTCCCTCCCCTCCACTTTCTCTAAAAATCAATGGGGGAGGCGGGGGGGGAGACAAGGTTATTTAATGCCTTATTGGTATCACTGAAAATGATCCTAGATGTGGGTTGGGAGTCCAAGACTTGGGGAAATGCAGCCCTGGGTAACTGAAGTCTCACCCTCCTGGCTTGACTGGCATGTAGGCCTTGGCACTGTTCTTACTCAGCTCCACCCTGCAGTGGTGCTAAAGCAGTGTGTTCAAACCGACAGGTCAGAGAAAGGCACATACATGGCCACAAGGGGATGCATGCTCAGAAAAGACCTGAGAACAACCTAAGCTTTCACCTTTGCGTGGGCTCTGGACTCAATCCAAGTAGACTGAGGCAGAGTTATAAACAGCCTGGCTAAGTGTTAAAGGAGTGCCCCAGCACAGAGCCAGTCTGTAAAGACTGGGAGATGTGTTTTCTTTTGTTTGTTTTCAGTTTCTGTTATTCAAGGAAATCATTGTCAAAATACTAGCTGAACAGATTTCAAGTGACTACATGTGACAGGGATGATAGTCTTTGCTAAAATATTTTTGGAATATGTCCAAATGAACAGATGACTGTAATCAAAACAAACAAAAAACAGCATACCCTGGGGGAGGGGAAGAAGCTGATTTTCATAGTTACCATATTATAATATGTAAATGTCCAGTTTTCAACAAACAAAACCCATTCAAAGGGAAAAAGATTGACAGAAACTATTCCTGAGGAAGCCCAGATGTTTGACTTACTAGACAAAGACTTTAAATCAACTGTCTTAAATATGCTCAAATAGCTAAAAAACCCTAGAGCTGGTTCTAGCTCTGGCTCGGGTGCTAGAGCTGGCGACTAGCTGTGGACCTAGAACTGGCTTTAGTGCTGGATTTGGTGCTACCGGCACTTCTAACTCGAACTGGCATTGGCCAAAAATCTATAACTGGCACAGGTTCTGGAGCTGGAAGTATAGCTGGGTATGACCCTGTAGCTGGTTGCTAGAGATGTCCAGGAACAGGCTTTACCTCTGAAGCACGCTCTAGCCCTCACTGGTTGTTAGAGCTGGGGCTGAGCTGGTACTTATCATTGGCTCTATCATTACATCTGGCTCTGGAGCTATTGCTATGGCTACTGTTGGTATTGGCTCTAGTTCTGGAGCTGGCTCTAGTCCTAGAGCTTGTTCCAGCTCTGGCTGTGATGCTAGAGCTGCTTCTAGTGCTGAAGCTGACACTCAGTATGGCTCTAGCTTGAGGGTAGGGGCTAGAGCTAGCCCTGGATCTAGCTCTTGCTCTGGAGCTGGCATTAGCTCTAGCTCCAGAGCTGGTGCTAGAGTAGGTGTGAGACCTGTTTTTAGCTCTAGAGCTAGAACTAGGGCTAATGCTGGTGCAGCTCTAGCTTTGGTACTGATGAGTTCTGAAAATGGCACTAACTATAGAGCTGGCACTGAAGTTGAATATAGCTCTGTAGCAGGCTCTAGAGCTAGCACTGGAACTGGGCTTAGGCTAGGGCTGGCTATAGCTATGAAGCTGATACTGGAGCTTGTTCTAGCTCTAGAGTTAGCTCTGGCTGTAGGTCTACAGTTGGAGCTGGTATAAGCTGGCACTGGAGCTGGCTCTGGAGAAGTTGGACACAGCACTCCAGGTCCAACCCAGGCAGGTTGGGGTACATGAAGGCCATCAGCTGTTTCGGGCAGAGAAAGTCTGGAGGCTGAAAGGAATTTTCCAAGTACTGGTCCAACCAGATGCCTAGGATGAAAAGATGGCCCTGGGGGTAGATGGGCAGGGAGCAGAGTCAGAGCCCTGGCTTTTCTTTCCACACTGCCTCCCTTAGCACCTCTGCAGAGGGTTGGACTGGCACTGCCCATTCAGGGACCAGTCCCATTCCATCCCCAAACCTACTCTGGCTGTCCAGGCAGTAGCAAGCCTGGTCACCAAGGGGGAGGAACCAAAGTTCCTCAATCCTAAGGCACTCTCCATAATGTCTGACAATTCCACCGCGGGGGGGCCTGGCATCTGCCTCCCCTGGCCTCCTTGCTCACTGGAGTGTAAACTCGGTGAGGGCAGGCAGGCCTGTGTCTGTGTGTGCACAGTGCTGGCTGGCACACAGTAACTATCTAACAGAGAAGGGACAGTCTGTCCTGTCCCAGCCTTCCCGGGGCCCTCATGTCACTTTAGTCTGTGGTGTGTGCGCCAAGGTGCGGCCTCACTCTCTGCTCACCATTTGTGATCACATCTTCCCATTGACACTCGTTCCAAAGGGCGGGGCGCAGCCCTTCCTGGGCCGTCATGCAGCTGAACATGCACAACGGAGGTTCAGAGCTGATTTGTGAGCAATCAGCTCACCATACCTCCTGTTGAAGGGGGAGGGAAGATAAGCAGAGCTGTGCAGGGGATGTACTGAGTCGGTCTGATACTTCCTCATGATAAGATTTAGGTTATGCAATCTAATCATGAGGAAATACCAGACAAACTCAAGTGGATGACCTTGGGGGCAGTGGTATAGTGTCAACCATAAAAATAAAGCTTTAAAAAACTAGCCTGAAATCTTCAAAGATGGCACGGTCATGGGAGGGAAGGAACGACTGCCTGGACTATTCCAGATTGGAGGAGACTACGGTGACTCAACCACTAAATGGGTGCGTGGTCCTGGGTTGGGCCACCACTTATAAAGGACATTATTGGAATGATCAGCATTCTCGGGAGTAGATGAAAGCATGGAATCAATGTCAATGTCTTGATTTTATTGGTTGTATAGAAATTATGTGGGCGAGTATCCTCATTTTAAGGAAAGATACATCTCCATCCACTGAGCCAAACCGGCCTCGGCCTCAATGTCTTGATTTTATTGGTTGTATAGAAGTTATGTGGGCAAGTATCCTCATTTTAAGGAAAGATACACTGAAATATTAAGGAGTAATGGCACATCATGTCCTCAACTTGCTCTCTAATAGCTTAGAAAAGCAGTAATATCTATAAGGAAAATAATAAGGCAGTGTAGTAGCTGTTCATTTTAAAATTAAAAGATTACAACAATTCAAAATTAACAGTTAAAAGAAAGTAACTACTAAAAGAATAAGTCCTTCCCACTGCCACCTCTGCCATACCAGGTGGATGGCCTGCATGCCCTCAGGAGAACTTGGCATTCTTCCAGCCATATCTGGAACCAGCCAGAACAAAAGGCTAGAAGAAAAATTAACATTTTCCTGGTTTCTGAAGTTGAATGTAGCTCTAACCCAGCGGTTCTCAACCTGTGGGCCGCGACCCCTTTGGCGGTCGAACGACCCTTTCACAGGGGTCGCCTAAGACCATCCTGCATATCAGATATTTACATTACGATTCATAACAGTAGCAACATTACAGTTATGAAGTAGCAACAAAAATAATTTTATGGTTGGGTCACAACATGAGGAACTGTATTGAAAGGGCCAGAAGCTTGAGAACCACTGCTCTAACCAAACATAATCACTCCTCAGGCCTCTACTGCTTACTTGGCGTTTCTGAAGAGGACAGAACTGGAGAGGAAGGTGTCGGTGGTAGGAGGGGGTTGACAAGAACCAAGTGAAATAAATCCCAGCAGATAGCCTGATGTCAGAATTGGGGGAAGTATTCCCGCAGGGAGCTAGGTGGGCAGTGGAAAGAGAGGTAATCATGTTATTCAGATTTTACAGCCCCTAATCGTTGGCAAAGAGCTTTGCAACTTCTGGGGAAATGGTGAACTAGGCTGGTGAAAAAAATTCTCAGTAAGATCAGCTAGAGATGACTAGAATATAATAAAAACAAGGTTCATCTATAACTGAACTAGGAAACCAGAAGGGCAATCCCAGGCATGAGAGCCAGGTGATGGGAGTGACAACATTGGCGAACTTGCATTTTTGTTTGTTTATTCATTTTTATTGATTTTAGAGAGAGAAGAGAGAAGGGGAGAGAGAGGGAGAGAGAGAAAGAGAAACATCTATTGGTCACCTCCATACGTGCCCTGGGATCGAACCCACAACCCGTGCATGTGTCCTGACCAGGAATCGAATCTGTGACCCTGTGGCACACAGAACAACGTTCCAACCAACTGAGCCACACCGGCCAGGGCAGAGCTTGCATTTTATTTTATTTTTTAATATATTTTTATTGGTTTCAGAGAGAAGAAGGGAGAGGGAGAGAAAGAGAGAAACTCCAATGATGAGAGAATCACTGATTAGCAGCCTCCTACTGGGGATTGAGCCTGCAACCTGGGCATGTGCCCTGACTGGGAATCCAACAGTGACCTCCTGGTTCATGGGTTGACTCTCAACCACTGAGCCACACCAGCTGGGCGGAAGCTTGTATATATCCCCTACTGGGGATCGAGCCAACAACCGTGGGCATGTGCCCTTGACCGGAATGGAACCCGGGACCCTTCAGTACACAGGCCAATGATGCTCTATCCACTGAGCCAAACCGGCTGGGGCGGGAGCT
>NW_006383013.1:701483-704083 GCF_000327345.1 Myotis davidii | reverse complement strand
TGATAGTCTTTTTCCTCCTAGGTGTAGAATTTCCACTCAGCCAGCCTTCCTGTGGTTCTGGATGATGTCTGTTCTGTCTTTTAGGTGTATTTTGATTTGGTTGTTCAAGGCAGGAATCTCTGGCATTAACCTATGCCGCCATCTTGGTTCTTCCCCTCCCGATTTTTCCCCGTGGTTATGTTTTCATGGTCCCTTATCTCACGCCTCCAGTGCCTTAGAACATTTGCGATTTTGTCTTATTGGTGTGATTACTTGAATTCTATCTGTATTCCCCTCCAAATAGGACAGCTTTGCCCACCACTCTATTCCCAGTGCCTTGTCCACTGGCTGATACACAGATGCTCCATAAATGTTTTTAAGTCATTGGATGAATGCGTGAGTTAGAGGAAGAACATTCATTCATTCATTCATTCATTCATTCAACAATGGATTGAGTGCTGGGCCCTTTGGTGGGTCCTGGGGATTAAAGATGAATAAGATATAACCCCCACCCTTGAAGAAATCAGTCTTGTGAGGAAGACAGACTTGTAAGTAAGAAATTTCAACACTGCATGAAAACACCTTAATGGAGGAATGTCCCACGTGCCAGGACAAAACAAGTCCTACGTCCTTCCTGGAGGAGGGGCCTTGCAGGATGCGTGCTGGGGAAGGGCATTCCTAGCCTGGGGCCTGGGGGGTGGTGTCAATGAGTTCCACATCCGAGCCAATTTGAAACCATCATAAGATTTCTTGAACCAACAGCTCAGATATAATCTCTCCATTCTGCTCCCTCCTCTCTCAGCTGTAATTCCATCCCACACATCACCGAGCAGGTGGGCCCCAGCTGTCTGCACAGTCCATGCAGTCTTCCTCAGCTTGTCTTTTACTCCTTCTCTCGGACTAGCGAGGGTTCCTCTGACTTGCAGTTCCCGATGCCGTTGCCTTTTCCACTTGTTGTGTAATTAACGTGGTGATGTAAGATATTCAGGTGCCCATGTATACACAAGAGGAAGGAGTCAGGATTCTTGGGGGACAAGGTGGGCTGTAGGTGAAACAGGGTTGTTCGTAAGTTAAGTACCAGAGGGAAAGGTTAGTGCAATCTATTGTGTGAGGAGCAGGAGGGAATCATAGGTAATCACTTCGGGACTCAAGGGCTGGGCTATTAGAGATGTGCCTGCGATGGAGGAGGGCCCGTATCACAGTGATAAATGTCACTGGAAGGTGACAAATGTCAGCTCAGTGGAGAGAGGCCACGGTGCTTCTACAGTTGCAATAATTTTAAAAGAGGAACCTAGCTATTTGACCTAAAACTGACTTCATGGATTTGCTTTCTATGCCACACACACACACACACACACACACACACAGGACTGCTGGACCCCTCCCCGGCTGTTTTTACATCAATTTTATTCTTACTTTATCTTTACAGAAAATGGCACAGAAATCACAGGTTTAGAATACCTAGAAGTTATTACAGTTCCATATTTCAAACACCTCAATATCAAGGCTCTTTCTGCTCACTCTATGTACATTATTTACACACCAGGGGCTACAGTCTAACACTTCAAACCAACAGGGGGCAAAGACGAGAACTGGGCGAAAGTTCTGTGAATGGAATGAAGAAGAAATCAACTTGCGATAGGGAGTTAAAATCCCAATTCACTGTCTCAGGCCTTTCACGAGGTATTCCCTGCAGAAGTGGTGGGATGGTAAGGAAATGGGATGGGGTGAGGGGGACATGACCTGGCCTGGGGGTGGGGGGACAGCTGCAGAGAGGCCACCAGTACGGGCAGGTCCTCCCAGCAGACAGGAAGAAACCTTTTGCCCCTGCTCCACGTGCTCACTGTTCTGATTCTAGCAGACATGCACCTGGCATGAAGGCGTGCGCCGATTGCTTAATTTGTCGTTTGGGTCTAACACTGGCTCCTGCTTTCCTCCTTCGAGCCTTTTCTCATTCCCTTCTTGTGATCAACCCTTGATGACTATATAGAGCCCCAGGCCCTCCCCAGGCTTGGCCGTCCAAGGACAACCTGGGTGAAACTGGGTCAAGGTCTGTGGCTTCCCAGGGGTTTATTTAACAACTGGATTGGGTTGCTCTAAGGCAGGGCACATGCGAACCAGTAATTTGTGAGAAGCTCCAGGGGAAGGGTGCCTTGCACAGCAAGTCAGGGTCACAGGCAGCACATCAGGGGAGTCGGTGCTTTAGAGCACAGCCCAAGGGTCCTGGTGGAGGGGGCGGTCCCCCCAGCAGTGCAGAGAGCCACGGCATCGGTGAGGGGTGCCCCTGGCTCACTACAGGTGCACATCATCTCACGTGGGGCTGGCACTGGTGCTGGGAGGAATGGTGGGGCCGGCTGGGTGTGGAGAGGGCAGGTTCCTCGGGGTGACCATGGAGGGCGGCCGAGGGGCCCAGGCTGCGTCTTCCCCCCCACGTTTAATCTGGACTCTGGGCCCCATTGATGGGGTGGAGCAGAGGTTGTACCTGGGCCTACAGGGCAGTACATTCACACGGTGGAGGTCCAGGTCTGGGCCCGCGGGAGGGGACAGGCTGGGGGGGGAAGTTACTGGCTGAGAACTGGGGTGCTCAGGACATTGGCTCTGGAGTGCAGGGCCCCTCCCCC
>NW_006383013.1:697992-701428 GCF_000327345.1 Myotis davidii | reverse complement strand
GGGGGGGGGGGGGGCGGAATCCACAGCGGGTCAGAGCTGGGCAGAGGGTTTAGAGCAAGAGGACAGTGAGGGTGGATCCGGACGGGGAGAGCGGCCAGGGATTGAGTGAAAGCGGCTGAGCGGGCGGTGTGGGCAGCAGAAAGGCTTCCGAGGCAAGGCAGTCGGGCTGAGGAGGATGCTGAGGAGGCCAGACTAGGAAGGGGTTACCAGCGCGGTCCAAAGCCTTGGCCAGCACTGGGCGTGTCCGAGGTCGCCCGGGGGTCATGGAGGGCCTACGGGGCAGGGGGCGGGCGGCAAAGGCCAGGCTGGGCCCAGCCTCGGAGGACACCTCCCGGCACCACGGGCCCGGAGGAGAGCAGTCCTGGGCTCCGGTGGCAGCGCACCCTTAACCCTTGACCTAAGCCACATCCTCGAGCTGCCGGGGACTCAGCTTCTCCACTGGTCTGTCCTCGTCCATGGCCTCCTCTTCCTCGGGCTCCTCGGCGTTCCGGGCCAGGCTGTTGGGCCCGGACACAGTCCCCAGCACTTTGGTGCTGTGCTCCTGCGCCCTGGCTCGGAGCGCCGCAATGCTGTTCTCCCTCAGTTCCTCCTGGGACATGGCGGCCGGGGCGTCGGGGCCCCGCTCCTCCTGCTCCATCTTATCCAGCTTGGGCAGGGCCTGGCGCTCCCCCTCGGGCTTCCTCCCCGACTCGGCTGCTGCCTCCAGCGACTTTTTGTGCATTCCTAAAAAGAAGTGTTGGTATTCGGGTTTAGAAAAGCGCCTGGGAAAGCCATCTTGAACTGAAAACGGCAAAGATAGAGAAAGGCCAGAATTAAGGACAAGCAGAAAGCCTTACTTCACACACCACAGTCATGAGTCCCAGGGCTGGGCCAGGGCAGCGGGGAGGGCTGCAGACCAGCAACTAGGCACCCGGCCTGCAGAGGGCTCCTCCCAGCCACGCCCCTGGGCACTGCCCCCCTGCAGCCTGTTCTGTCCCTTCCCAAGCACAGAGCTTGCTCCCCATCCCTCCCTCCTGGGATTCCAGGTCTTAGAACCCCAAGGCAGGCTGGTGCTCTATCAGACAGAGGCCCAGATGGCAGGAGGAGGAAGATGGCAGGTGGAGAGATTGAGGGGGCAAGAAGGCCTTTGGCAAAGCCAGAATGTGGCCAAAGGAACCTAGGGTCCCCCAGCCCCCAAGAGGGGCCATTCCATTCATCACAAGCGCACCTCCCACAGGGAAGAAAGGGGTACAGACCCTGGGCACCAGTCACACCGCCCCCCCCCCCCACAGGACAAAAGAACCCACAGTCAGGGACCTGCCCAGGATGGACATCCTAGGCACCGTGGGTGGATGCAAGAGAGACACCAAGCCCTGGGCCCGGCCCACACGGAGCCCCCAAGGGAGCTGGGGGACCTGCTTTGGAGGGCCTCCCTTCTGCTCGGCTGCCGTGCCAGGTCCCTTTGCTCCAGGCTCTGTCCCCTCTAGGGGAGCCCACTCTCCTTGCCTCGGGGGCAGGGCCCCAAGGAGGGTGTGGGCTCTTACCGAGCAGCCACGGGGCACAGGAGTCCATGATGCCATCCTTGGCGGACTTGAGGATGGACTCGGGCAGGGGGATGGAGTGCCGCACCATGGCCCCATACAGCCCGTACTCCGCCATGACGCTGCTCCGGCCCCAGCACTTCTCTCGCTTCCTCCACTTGGCTCTGCGGTTCTGGAACCAGACCTGCAGGTGTAGACCAACAGGTCAGGGGTGTGCCCTGAGGGGCCCTGGGCCCAGGCCTCCCCCTCGCCCATGTCTATCTGGAGTTAAGGTCCCCACCCCTTCCATGGCCAATGGCCCCATACTCTTGGGACTGCTGGCTTCTCCAGGTGGGTGTCCTTACTCAAGCCCCATGGTACCCAGGGGGTTCTTCCAGGCTCAGGGGTATCCTCCAGAATGAGGACCCAAGTCCTGTGAGAGTCTGATGGGTGAAATGGGTCTCTTGTTTTCTTTCTTTTTTTTTTTTTTTTCTTAGTGGGATAAGGACACTCTAGGTCAGGGTCCTGCAGGTGAGCAGGGCCCAATGTGGTCCTCAGTTTGCAGCCGAGAAGCCCGACCCAGGTAGTGTTGTGCTCAGACCTTAGGGCATAACCAGAATGTCTGCCTTGCAGAGGCACACGTTCCTTCCCAGGGGCTGGACTAGCCGTGTTCAGAGCTCCCTCCCTCTCCCGCCGAAGGTTTCCAGGCAGCATGAAGGTGCCATGAAGCCTGGGAACGGAGCAGAGGAGGGGGTGCTCCCGGAAGGCCTGCGTCAGCGCCCTCCTGGGCCCGGGCCTAAGCCCGCCACCCACAGTTACCAACCCAACTGGGCATCATATTTGAGGGATTGGGCAGCCATCCCTCGGTCAGGAAAGAAATATGAAATTGTCAGTGGTGGGAGCAGGAGATGGGAGTGGGCACCCAGGAGAGTGTGGTGGAGCCGCCAGGGAAGGTTTTATTTCTGGTCCCCACACCGGTGCAGTCTGAATGAGGGGCGGTTGTCCTGGGGGTGCCTGGAGCTCTCCTGCCCTGGAGGGGCTGCCATGCTTGGGGGAGGGGAGATTCCTTGTCTCCCAAACCAGCTTTCCCCAGACTCCAGCCACTGATAGGAACCAGAACCAGGGGCAGGCCGCTGTTCCTCCAGTAGCTGGGGGGCGCAGCCCGGGGCCCCTCTTGTTCCTTCACAGCTCCTTGGGCTCTGCCGCCCCAGCGCAGCAAGGAGCTCTGGGAAGTGGGGAGAAGAGGAGAGGGCAGGGCGGATTCCAGAAACCTATTAGTTTCCGCTGCGATTTCCATTCCCCCCGTCTCGCCGGTCCCCCCTTCCCTCCGGGCCCCCTCCCCGCCCTCGGCAGCGGAGGTTTCAGCTTTTGATGAAAAATCGCTCCAGCTCTATTCAGGAGGCGGCAAAAGAAGAGTCACCCCCAGGGGCAGCCCTGGGCTGATTGAAAAATAAGTTAATTTCAGTTTGAATCGATGGGCCTCAGGCACTGAAATATCACGGGAAATTAAAGCGGCTGCTCCCCCGGGGGCCGCGGCATTGCCCCCCACTAATAAATGCGGGGGAGGCAGCACGAGCCGCGCTGCGAGCCGCTCCCCCTCCCCGGGGGACCCCAAACACTTCTCATTTAACTAATTAGACGGGGAAAATTGGGTGTTAATTTGTTTAGGCTTTTCCCCCTTCTTCCCCCGGCAGCTCCCTCCCCGGCTCCGCCCCGCGCGGGGGCGCGGGAAATGAATGCGGGGCTCGCCGGCAGATGGCTGCCCCGGTCACTCTGCAATCTTCTCAGACTTGATTGCTTGATTAGGTCGTTAGCACATTAAAAAAAAAAATTGCTTGCCGTCTGGCGCTGGCGTGATGAGTGGGACGCGCGGCAGCGCCTGGGTAATTTATCTTTTTATACGGCAAAGAATTTGATTTCAATCTGCAGATATATGG
>NW_006383013.1:687509-697976 GCF_000327345.1 Myotis davidii | reverse complement strand
CCCCGCATCCCCGCTTCCCCCAAACAGCCCTGCGGTCCCAGACACGCCGTGAAGGATTGCAGAAAGACCGCACTGTCCACGCACTTAAGTTGACTCGAATGTGTGTTTCTTCATTTGTAAATAACTGGAATCTCTGAAAATGGAAAAGACGCGGCCTCGACGTCCCCTGCCACTCCACCTCGACACTGGCCAGCTCTGTTAGAAAACAATCGCTGGTCCCACTCAGGGTGGGTCGCGCCGTTGATACCATCGGCTTTGGCACCTGCCCATCTGCTGGGGTTCTCCTGGGGGAGCTGGGAAGCAACGTGCAGGGCCTCCCCCTGGTCCTGATCCAGAGAGCCCTGAGTGACACCTGCCAAGGACAGGGTTTCTATCATCTGAAGGCCACTGGATGGCTGTGCTCTGTGCACTAAAGCTCAGCGGTGAGCAATGAGTGGGGCTGACTGGCCAGGGTCCTGGCTTAGCTCTGCTGTATTTAGCTCTCTCCCAGCACCGCCTGCAGGCTCTGCCCACTGGAGGCCCTACCTAGGGCCTGCGAGTTGCCTGAGAGCCCTGTCCTGTCCCATCTTCCTTCCATCACACTTGGTCACCCTCTCCAAGTACCCACTTGTCCCAAGCTGCCTTCTCCCACAGAGGAAAAATCCACATACAGGGATCAGCTGCTTCTGGTTCCATCCACCTCTCAGGGAAGATAGCAACGCCTGAGCCCCTGGGTGATGGAAGGCAGGCGCCTCGTCTGGCCGCTTGGGCGGCTTGGGAGGGCTCACTTTATGAATCTAAGTAAACCACCTGCTTCCTGATCAGGAGATGACCTTCCTGCTTGAACACGGAGCGTTATACAACAAGGCCACACCCCTTCACTGGAACGGGTGGGGCCAGACTCCAGAACGTTTGGGATTTTAGAAATAATGGGTGATGCATATACCACATGTTACATAACACCCCGCAGCAGCACCACCATCACCACCACCACAGTCAGACTCATTAACCCTGGTTTCTGCACTAAAGTCTATCCATATTCACACTGAGAGAGAAATAGAAGGTCCAGTCCAGAGTTTGTCACTAATGAGCTTCGATTCCAACTTTACGACAGAACTGTTCATGTCCAGCAGTTTGGATTTACAGATTCTGGAGAAAGGACTGTGGGGTACAGAAAGGCAGATTCCCTCCGAGTGTGGGTGCCTAGGAAGGCGCATTGCCATGGCTTCCTCGGGATTCCATGAGCATCAGTGCTGGAGACGGTGGCGGGCTTTCAAGTGACCACAGCATCATTACTAAAGCAGGCGGTGCAGCCCTAGCCGGTTTGGTTCAGTGGAGAAAGTGTGAACCTGCGGACCAAAGGGTCCTGGGTTTGATTTGGGTCAAGGGCACGTACCTCAGTTGCAGGCTCCTCCCCAGCCAGGGCCCTGGTCGAGGCGCGTGCAGGAGGCAACTAATCGATGTCTTTCCCTCTCTCTTCCACTCTCTTTAAAAATCGATGGAAAAATATTTTCAGGTGAGGATAAAAAAAAGGGGGAGGGGTGCAAGCTTGGGATTCAAATCATTTCTGGGGCCTCTAAAAGAATCATTTTCCTGGGTCTCCTAATTTGGGGAAATAAATAACTGCTCTGCAGATCAGACTTTGCCTACACACTCCCAGGGGAGTTGGTGCCAGCTGGTCGTCAAACCAGGAATCATCCGGACCCTGGGTTATGAGCTCCTGGAATGCCTGGCCCTCTGCAAAGACCAGATGCTGCTCCAATTTATGGAGGAACCTGAACAGCCAAAACAATTTCTTTTAAGGACAATTGGCAGGGAAGCTGTGGCAATGATGCCTTGGAGGGAAGTGGACAAGGGGCTAGAATTAACCCTAACCACTTTCATATTTGTCTTTCTCTTCCTTTCCTGGAAGCAACCAGCGTGTGTTCATGGGACTTAAAAATGTGCAAGAAGCATTGAAGTCAGCCAGTCCTGCACTGGAATTCCCAGCTCTGACAAAAACTGCTGCATGATCTTGGGCAAAGTTACTTGCCTTCTCTCAGTCTCAGCTGCTTCAGACATAAAATAAGGATACCTACCTTTCAGGGTTGTTTTGAGGATTAATGAAATAAGTGAAAGCGCCTAAAGCAGTACTTGTCACACAGAAGGCGCTCAATAAATGCTACTTATTATTTCGGGGGACGTGCATTAAGTCTGGGAGTCTCTGCCCAGGGGCAGGGCTCATCAGTGGCATTGCCTGCCCCTCCGGCCTCCTCCACATGCCCTTTAGTAAGGCTGGACTGACAAATAACGAGAACAACAACAACTAGGGGTGTGTGTGTGTGGGGGGGCAAATGCCCCTGCAACGCTCCCTACATTGCTCCCTTGAGGCCCAAAATGCAAGAGAACGCCTTGCAGAGCCCTGCCAGGTGCTGTGATCAGGAGCTAGAAAACCAAAGCTGGAGATCCCTGCTCTGCCTCCAACTTTGTGACCTTGGGCGCATTTCTTAACCTTTCTGACTTCCAGGTCCTCATCTGCCTGTGATATCCTCGCAGGTTTATTGTAAAAAATTGAACAAAATAGTGCTTGGGAAATGCCTGGCACACAGTAAGAACTAACACACTTTGGCGGGATGCTGGGTGAATTCTGTAGGTAAATGTGCAATGAGATGAGGCTTTGCTTCCCAGCAAGTGGCCAGCGACACTTTTCACATAAAGCCAGGCCCTCCCATCTCGCACCTCTCAGATCCCTTCGCAGCATTTGGGCCCATTTTCCTACTTGGTCTCTTGGCCCCAAATATTCCTTCCGTCCCACTCGCACTCACTCCCTTGACTTTCCACTTTCTAGAAGAGACTGCTCCTCCTCATGGGAGTCGGGCCCAGGACTCTTCAGGAAAACCTCCAACAAAGACCAGAGCCCTGCCCCCCGCCCCCCCTTGAGGACTCTGAGCTCCCACGTAGGGACCCAAAGGTGACACCAGGGGTCACCAGGTTTGGGGTCCTGAGCAAAGATGAGTCGAGAAGATCTTCCAGATCCAGAAAGAGCCTGGGTTCCTCATGCATTTCCCCGCAAAGGTGACGCCCCAGCAGCTCTGAGGAAGCCCAGGTAGGATGCCTCTGGCCTCCACAGCCGGCAGAGAGGGCCTGAGACCCTGTGCCTCCAAGGGCGGACTGCACCTGGGAAGGCTTCTTCCCGAACGGGCGCTCTTCTGCCACGAGGGCACACGTCGGGCAGCCCAGCAACTCTAACGGCTCTTTCTCTCGTATGTGGGAAACCAGCCTGAGCGGCCGTGGCTTCTGCTGTCATCACACGGCTCCTGTCTGGCAAAGTTCCCATCCCTGTATCCCCACAGGACAACATGCCCAGGACTCCTTCCCTCGAATATCTCCCAGGAAACCTCTGCATACCTTCCAGGACTGTACCCCTAACGGAGGCATCTTGCACAATCGGGTGCTTTTTGCACATTTTGGACCCTTGGCCACCCCAGGCCGGCCCTCTAACCTTGCCCCATGCCATCCAGCCTGGCTTTGTCAGCCATATGGCAGTTTCCATCGCATTCACCCAGCTTCTTCCCTCTCCTCTAGCTGGACGCTGATCAATCTGGGCCTGCTGCTGGCGTGATTTAACGACTTCACATTCCATATCCACTCAGCACTTCTGACACCGTATTTCAGCACACCCCTTCCAGTCCCGGCTTCAGGCTGAGAAGCCTGACCCTGCTGCAGCCCCTCATGTCCACTAGGGGGCAGCTCTGCTCACTCGTCCTGGGAGCTTCAGGCAGCGTCAATCCCTACACACCTGGCAAGTCATTTGTTCCTTATCCCATCTTGTCACCCACAACTCCACTTTCTTCCATTCCTATGAACCCACTCAAATCAGAGAAACTCCTTTCCTGAGTCTCTGACCCAGCGTGTTCCCACTGGCTGCGCACAATAACCTGCAGAGCTTTAAAAACACACCGACGGCCCTAGCCGGTTTGACTCAGTGGATAGAGTGTGGGCCTGCGGACTGAAGGGTCCTGGGGTTCAAATCCCGTCAAGGGCACATGCCCGGGTTGCAGGCTCGGTCCCCAGTGGGGGCCGTGCCGGAGGCAGCTGATCAGTGATTCTCATCATTGATGTTTCTATCTTTCCCTCTCCCTTCCTCTCTGAAATCAATAAATATATATATACTTTAAAAAGATGCTCTGTGACTATTTTGTAATTGCCATTTTGTACAGCTTAGGGAATATAGCCAATAATACTGTAATAACTATATACAGTGTCCGGTGGGTGCAAGACTTATGGGGGGATCACTTCACAAGTTACATAAATGTCTAACCACTATGCTGTATACCTGAAACTAGAATAATATTAAATGTCAATTGTAATTGAAAAGTAAAATAAAAATTTTAAAGCAGCTGTGATTCTAATAAAAGTCCCAGGCTGAGACACACTGCAACCCTTTCCCTCCTGGGTGCCTGTCTTCTAACTTCTGGAATAGAATTTCCCAAACTTCATTCCCTTCCCTTGGGCAGGGACCACTTTATAAAAGGCAGAATCAGCCCCAACTGGTTTGGCTCAGTGGATAGAGCCTACGGACTGAAGGGTCCCAGGTTCAATTCCGGTCAAGGGCACATGCCTGGGTTGCAGGCTTGATCCCCAGTGTGGGGTGTGCAGGAGGCAGCCAATCAATGATTCTCTCTCATCATTGATGTTTCTATCTCTCTTTTCCTTTTTCTTCCTCTCTGAAATCAATAAAAATATTAAGAAGAAGAAAAAAGGCAGAATCAAGCAGTGCTAGCCAGATACTCCAAACACCAGGGATTCTCTGCAAAGACTGGGGGTGAGAGTGGGCTCCGTTCACTTTGCACATCCACATCCCCGCCATGTAAGCATTAAAATAAGTATAATTTTTGTCAGAAAGGAATCCAGGAACCAAATAAGTGAATGTACAGGAACACCTGATATGACCATTCTTGGAAGGAGTGGCCTCACAGAGGAAATAAAGTCGGTCTGGAAACCCACTTCCTCTGCCCCAGAGCTGACATCTGGCAGGGGCTTCCAGAATGCCAGGCCCAGCATTCTGGGGACACACAAGGACCGCAGGTCTGAGTCGGAATCTCTTCTTCCCCCAACAACGCGCAGCATCCCTTCACTCCAACCCAGAGAGCCTTAGAGCACGGAACTGCGTGCCCGCCAAGCCCGAGGGCAGAGGAAGTGGTCCTTTACAGAGGGGCTGCCCCATCGCTGCTGCTGCCACGGACCAGTCCCGCGTATGGAGGTAGGCAGTCACGTTCCCCTCTCCCAGCATGGTAGTTGAGTACCGGGTTCAAATCAGTCTACTGCTTACTTCACCTCTCAGCCCCTCGTTTTCCACACCCAGAAAATGGGTGTAGAAGCATCTAATTCATCTAGCTGTTGTGAGGATTTACTGAAACAGGGCATGGCAAGCACTTTATATCTGGGACAATAGTAAGTGCTTATAATGCCAGTAATAACAATACTTTCATTAAATGCGAAGGCCCCTCCCAGGAAGAGATCCCCCCTCCTTTTTTACAGGTGGGGAGACATTGTTATTATTATTTTACAAATGAGTACTTTGAGGCTCAGAGCTTGGCTTGCTGGCAGGGAAACAAAGATGGGAAGGAGGTATGGGAATGCAGACTGGTACAGCCACTGTGGAAAAGAGTATGGAGTTTCCTCAAGAAATTTAAAATGGAATTTCCCTTTGACCTGTGATTCCACTTCTGGGACTATATCCTAAGAATCTTGAAACGCCAATCAGAAAGAACACATGCACCCCTATGTTCGGAGCAGCGTTATTTACAATAGCCCAAATCTGGGAACAGCCCAAGTGCCCATCAGTAAATGAGTGGACAAAACAACCATAGTACATGTACACCATAGAATACGACTCAGCTGTAAAAAAGAAGGAACTCTGGAAATTATTATGTTAAGCAACATAAGCCAGTCAGAGAAAAATACCATATCATCTCACCAGTGTGTGGAATCTAATGAACAAAATAAACTGATGAACAAAATAGAGCCAGAGGCGTGGACACACGGGACAGACTGACAAATGTCAGAGGGAAGCGGGGGGCCGGGGGCGGGGGGAGGACTGGATAAGGGAAGGTGAAGGGATTAGCTGGCAAACATACATATGTAGCCCAGGGACACAGACAACAGTGTGGGGAGGGTGGGGGCTGGATGGAGGTGGGCAAAGGCAGGGAAATGGAGGACATCTGCAATAGTGTCCACATGCAATTTTTTTAAAAAAATATATATTTTATTGATTTCTTACAGAGAAGAAGGGAGAGGGATAGAGAGTTAGAAACATCGATGAGAGAGAAACATTGATCAGCTGCCTCCTGCACACTCCCTATTGGGGATGTGCCTGCAACCAAGGTACATGCCCTTGACCGGAATCGAACCTGGGACCCGGGAGTCCCCAGACCGATGCTCTATCCATTGAGCCAAACCAGTTAGTGCCACATGCAAAATTTTAAATTAAAGGAAGATTGGCAGTAGGTGTGTTTGACTTTTCACAGCCATACTGGGATCTCATTAGACATTAGACAGGAGGCAGGCACACGCGGAGGTTTACTTGGATTGGCCCAGAGAGGGTGTGTCCCAGCTGCCCACCTGGGGCTGTTACTCCACTATCATGCTCCCCCCCATTCCACCAACGGCCGCCCAGGGACCCGGTGAGGAAGGTGATCCTGAGACGGCCCCCCCAGGAAGGGACCCCCCCTCCTTTTCACAGATGGAAAACAGAGGGTAAGTGACCTGGCTTCTGCTAAGCCTGGTGGCGTCCGAGCCCAGAACGGAAACCCGAGTCACTGACATCCAGTCCAACAACCGTGCCCTTCCACCTTGAGAATGTCTAACCTCGGACTTGGAGCCTTAACAACTACCCCGGCCCCGTATCCACACACGCGCGCGCGCGCGCGCGCGCACACACACACACACTCACACACACACACACACACACACGCCTCTGGCTGACAGCTGGGGGAGGGGACTGGCTCCAGAGTGGTGGTTTTCCATCTTTAGATGCATCATTCCCACCTGAACAGGTTAAAGGAAATGACTGGAAGGGTGGCAGAGCAGTGAAGCAAGTGCTACGGAGTCTAAAGGGACTCCGGTCTGCATTCTGGCAGCTGGCTCCCCATCTGTAACATGGCGATAGTCATAGTGCCCAGCTCATTGGGTGTTCCGACTTCTTGGGAATATACATACACTATCTCTAGAAAGAAACAAAGGAAACTGGCTACCACCGGAAGGGCTGTTGGGGGAAGGGGGTGGGAGACTCATGTTTCGCCCCATTGAAGAGGTAATTATTTGAGTGATTTTTTAAAATATGTTTTCTTGCCGAAACCGGTTTGGCTCAGTGGGTAGAGCGTCGGCTTGCGGACTGAAGGGTCCCAGGTTCGATTCCGGTCAAGGGCATGTACCTGGGTTGCGGGCACATCCCCAGTGGGGGTTGTGCAGGAGGCAGCTGATCAATGTTCCTCTCTCATCGATGTTTCTAACTCTCTATCTCTCTCCCTTCCTCTCTGTAAAAAATCAATAAAATATATTTTAAAAAAAGAGAACTAAAATATGTTTTCTTAATTGATTTTTTTACAGAGAGGAAGGGAGAGGGATAGAGAGTTAGAAACATCGATGAGAGAGAAACATCAATCGGTTGCCTCCTGCACACCCCCTACTGGGGATGTGCCCGCAACCAAGGTACATGCCCTTGACCGGAATCGAACCTGGAACCCTTCAGTCCACAGGCCGACGCTCTATCCACTGAGCCAAACTGGTCAGGGCTATTTGAGTGATTTTTAAAAAACTGTACCTGGTGCTCAATGTGAGCACTGGTTATCTTTATAAAGAAGGTTTGACACAAGCCCCCCACCTGACCTCAAACCATCGCTTTCCCACAGCTTCAGGTTAGAGTTCAGGCTTCAAACCCGAGGCAGGTGGCGAGCATGTGGGCTTCAGGTGCAGACCTAGGTCGCTGTGTCCCCCGCTTACTAGCTGTGTGGCTGTGGTAGCTGTTCTGCCTCAGTTTCCTTGGAAATAAAGGATGCTAATGGTCCCCACCAGTTACCAGCAGGATTTAATGAGAGCAGAGCTGCAACTGAGTGGGCACTGGGCATGTGCCCGGCACAGCTTGGAACACATCACATCATCAGGGGCCACTGTCACCCACACTTTACAGATGAGGAATGGGAGGCTCTGGGGGGCAAAGGAACTTGTCCTTAGTCACTCAGCTGGTAACTGGCGAAGCCAGGACCACACGCAGGCAGTCTGGTTCCAGAGTGGGTGCCCCTAACCACCGCGCCTCCCTGCCTCCCTGCCTCTCCTGCACACCTCACGTATCAGAACACCTGGCACGCGGAAACTGCTCTGCAAATCACAGCTGTGACTGTGGCTGAGACATGCTAACACACACTAAGCCTTCCCAGGTCACTGGGTAAAACATTTGGGGGCAGGGCTATTTGACAGCTCCTCCCTTCTGGGGGGCAGCATTTACCAGCCCATAGACACCCCCCAGGGAACTTAAAGAAGCCCAGATTCCACAGTTACACACAATCCACTCACCACCACCTGAGCCAGACAGGTTGTAGGACAACCCACTGCAGGAGACAAGCTGTTCTTTCCTTTTGGTCAATACTGCCAATGGGGGGCCTACCAACAGGGGGAGTTTGTCAGTCTCCCCCCATCCCCCAGCCCTGACACATGTAATAGCCAACTTGGTGCTAATGAAGGCCAGGCTGAGGTTACCTCCAACATCAACTGGATTAGACCTTGGCTTACACACACACCACACACACACACACACACACACAACACACCACACACACACACACACACACACACACACACACAGGACTAAATACTTCCTTTTGTATAAGGGTAATTATATTTAATAATCATGAAACATGGATACATGAATTTAAATTTCCAATTCTTGTTCCTTTTAGAATAGCACTAAGTTACATTCCCAGGATGAGTTGTTGATGTCTGAGCTCAGCTGTTTGTTGGTGAAAGTGGCTACACACCAAACAGCTTACTTGTGAGTGCTCACAATTAAGTCAAATAATTCGTCAAGAAATAGTCGCCCTGTCCCCACAATAGTCCTGTTTAAACCTCCAGACGACTTTTGCCTTCAGAGATGATAGAATTGACTTTTATAAAAGAGTCAAAGGACACACTCCCCTGGAAGCCCACTTGGCCACGGGGGTTAGAGGTTTCAGACGACTCTGTTGCTCCTCCCAGTGACTCGGGCACACTGGGTCCCAAGAGACCACAAGGAAGATGCAGAGCAGGAGGCCGCAGATGCCTGCCTTTGGTGAAGGAGAAGAAGGGAAGGGGCTGGGAAGGGAGGGAGTAGGTCAGCCCCCGAGCACCTCAGGAGTCATCGCTGTGACACACACACACAAACACACACACCACACACGCACGCATGCACACAACACAACACACAACACAACACACACGCACACAACACACAACACAACACACACGCACACAACACACCACAAACACCACACACACACACACAAGACTCAGAATCAACACCCAGCCTTACCCACTGAAACCCATTGGGTGGAGGGTGATGGATCCAGGCCACCATGGATAAAGCATTAAACAGATAATCTGATTATAAATAATTGAGCTTATTGTTAAGTGTCAATGTCTAAAGCCATTGACTGAAATTCCAAATAGATTTCCAAGAGAGAGAAAGGCTCACGCGGCTCACGCCTCACTGCCCATTCTCTGGTCCTCCCCTGAGAGAGCACAGAGCCACCCACACACCTTAGGTGGTTCCTTCTCCAGCCCCACCCCCTACCCCCAGCACACATCAAACCTGGAGACACAAGGGACCCTGACTGACTGGGAGGGATGCGGGCAGAGGGGTTTCAGGAAGTCAGGTCTCCCATTTTCCAGTCTGAGTGGTGAACTACTCTGACCCACCCAGGTGATGGGAACAGCTTCCATGTAAGGTTGCCATCCAGCTAAGGCCAATCCAAATCTTTTGGAAATGTTCCTCCCACTCACTCCTCCTCCTCGGGGAGGCCTAGTCTAGAAATCATCAGACTTTACCTTCTCCCAGAGAAATGAGAAAGCAGCCCACTCCTGCCCAGCTGGGGGGAGGGAGGGTTCGGGACTTGGGAAGGTCCTGTTGCTAATGAAGGGAGCCCCCCCGCCCCCCGACCCCCAGCCCAGCACGGCTGAGGACATCTCAGCCCAGATCAGTGGCTGGTGATGACCAAACTCTCCGGGAGAGGCGAGGAGGCGAGGAGGGGAGGAGGAGGGCCTAGTGAGCCAGGCCTGCCAACAACACAGGTCCAGCCACATTCTGGGCTTGACCCAGAGAAGTAAAGGAGTGGAGCTCAGGCAGGGCCAGATGCGGGCCAGATGCTTGGTTGTCAGAAGATTTTTGTTCAAGTAGACATAATTTTAGGAGCCTGCTATTTATTCAGTTACCCTTGTAGGATCATGACATGAAATTTAAAAATCAATGATTTGATG
>NW_006383013.1:663098-668684 GCF_000327345.1 Myotis davidii | reverse complement strand
GAGGGGCAAGGCTACTTCATGGGAAGGGGAGCAGAGGAAGGGAAACAGTCTGGGGTCAGGGCTAGAAGCCACTGCCCCCACCCCCAGGTACCCAGAAAGGCCTGGGGCCCCTGGCCTTGGAAGAGACAGCTGCAGGGAGGGCACAGTTGCCACCACAGAGCCCCTGCTCAGAACCCAGCACCCACCTAACTCCTCCCACCACAGGGCCCCTCGGAGTCTGTGAAATGCTCCTCAGCAAGCCTGCGTGGAGAACCCAGGCCAGTCCCCCTGCAGTGCCCACCTCCCATGGTAGGTGTTCAGCAAGTACGGAGCTGTTCTTCATGAGAACAGGATCCCAGGCCAGCAGTGCTCATACAAGGGGGTGGGAGATGGGTATCTGGGAGGCTGGTCTGTCCGTGTCCCCAAGAGTGGGGGACATGGGAGGCGAGGGACTCAGAGACTCGGGCGCTGTTACCTGTATCCTGTCTTCTGGCAGCTCCGTTTTCATGGCCAGCATCTCCCGGGCATAGACGTCTGGGTAGTGGGCCTCGTTGAACGCCTTCTCCAGCTCCTCTAGCTGGTAGGAGGTAAAAATCGTCCTGCAGAGAGCAAATGGATACTCAGGACCCTGGAAACCGAGGAGGCTGTCCCAGAGAGGACAGAAGGCCCTTCCCTGTGCCTCCTGGACAGACCCCAAACCCAGGCGCTCAGCACAATCAGTCACACACACACACACACACACACACACACACACACACACACACGCTCCCATGCGCACGTGCGTGCACATGTGTTCGCACACACACTCAGCCTAACCCTCTGGACTTTTCTTCTTTCAAGGCTGAGGACCCCAGTGCCCTTCCGATGGTGGTGGGGGATTATTTCAGCCCTCGGGGCATCTCATTGTAGGAATCTTTCTGGAAGATTGCTTGTGGGGAAAGGGTGTTAGATAGACATCTGAGAAAGCTGCAGAAGGCCCCTCTTCCTCCTGCCCCGCACAGGGCCACAGGCGAGGGGGCGCCAGGTAAATAAATGCCTCACCCGCTAGGACCTGCTCCCTGGGCTCCTCTGACAGTTGATCTTTCACACTGCACCCACCCGAAGATCAAAGGCAGCTGCCACCCCAGTGTTTATGCAACTGAGGACTGAATGTCCCTCCCTTGCAACCCACCCAACACTCCGCCCTCCTCACCTGCCCCTGCCCCGGGCCCACCAGCTCCTTAAAGCTGCTCTCCTAATTGTAGGGGTGAGGAATATGAGGGGGAGGGCGCCCAGACCCTTCCGGGGCTCAGAAGCCAAGAGCTGCCTTCCAACCATCCCCTCCCCCCCCACACACACACAAGCTGGGGAGGCAACCCAGGGGGGCCCATTGGGGGAGTTGCACTCAGGTGACCCTGAAATAACCTACCTCCACAGCGCCCCTTCCCCCCCACCCCACAACTGAGCAGTGAAGAATCTGATAAAAGCTATATCCTTTCGCCTGCCCTAGGAAAATGTGCAAACGAATATGCTCCGACACATAACATTTCACTTCCACTACCAGGGGGTTCATAGACCTCCTTTCCTGCATAAACACACTACATATCCACCTGCAGACACAAAGTCTTCTTTCTTCAGACCTTAATTTCACCAAGTTCTGGGTGACCTTTCTCTCAGCCACAAGTCAGCGGGCGATAGCATCCCACACACTCAACTCATACACATGGTACCTTCCCTGCTGGAGCCTCTGGGACTTGGGACTCCGGGGCAGCACAGGGGTTTAGAGCCCCTCACTGCTGCTCGCACACGCCCCCGGCACAGGAACAAGTGCAAAATTCAGCCCCCGTTCCTTGTGCTGGTTTGTCTTCCTGTCTCAGGGTCTGATGCAGGGGATTGTGAGGAAGAAGGATTCTGCTCGCTATAGAAAACGACTGGTTTGATTCTAAATCGTTTCTCCTCTCCTCTTGGGGGTGGGGATGGAATGCTTTTGTAAACAAAGTTATTTCTTCAGAATTTTGAAGAAATTCGGTTTCTCTCTTGCCACTTACTGAAAGGTCCCCCTACACACAGTGTCAAAATAAACAATCGAAACACGCAAGTCCCTTGCAAAACTCGGGAAACTGAAGCAAGCACATAGGTGTTGGGGCCACAGCCAAAGAGAAGAGCGGACAATAGGCTGTTTAAGACCCTTCCTGCGCCCGCCCTCTGCTTAGGAGAGCTCCAGCTCGCACTCAAAACAAAACAAAGCCTCAGATCCCCCAAACTTCCCCCCATTCCTGTCGCAGAGCCAATCCCTGCTCCCCAGGACCCTCCCTGCGCTCCCACAACGTTACCCAGAAAACCTGCTCCTGGTTTTCTGCAGAAACCCAGACCTTCGGGTCCCCACGGTCTCCTGCCTGAGCTTTCCGGGTACAGAGATGAGGAAAAGCCGAGACTCCCAAGGCTGCTGGCCCATCCCCTCTCCCCTGGCCAACCCGCATAAATCTGGGTGTTTCTGGGAAATAAGTAATGCCCGTCTCCTCTCACCAGATTCCAGGATCCCTTCCCTGAAATCCCCAAACGAGAGGAGCTCAGAATAACGTTTGCATCCTTTTTAAAAAAACTAATTAAAAACTGCACTGGCCATCAGTAGCCATTCTCCTCCCTCCACTAATCGGCTTCCTTCATGCACCAGAAATAGCCAGAAACCTAGGGCAGGTGTCGAGTCCTCCAACGCTCGCACCTGTCTCCCTGGTGGAGAGGGTGGCAGGCGAGGGCAGAGGGCCAGGAGCCTGAAGCATGGCCTTCGGGCTGTGGGTCAGCCAGCTCCGAGTGCCACACAGGGCGGCGTCCTCTCAGGGCGGCGTCCTGACGCAGAAACGCTGTGGGGCACCCAGGGTCTGGGCATGCTTTCCCCAGGGCTCTTCTTGCCGTGGGAGCCCCTCTCTCCTTCCCCCTCGCACCAGCGCAGAAGCAGTTCAGCGGACACGTCCTTCCCCCCTGGCCTGGTCCCTGTCCTTGGACTCAGAGGCTGGCAGGACCACCCACCCTGGGACCGGCATGTCGTGGGTGCAAACAAGGTGTCTTAATGAATATTCGTTGGGTAAATGGATGTAAAAAATGACCCAGGATCAGGACCAAAATAAAATGTTTCCGTTTAAAAGAAAACAAAACAAAAACAAACAGCTGACTGGAGAGAAGGAGCGAATCAAGGTCATGGGGAAACCAAGCCGAAGTTCACTCGCAGGCAGGCGGGAGCCTGTTGGGGTCTGAGGGCTCAGGAAGAGCCCTTTAAAAGGTGGGGGTGAGTAGTGCGGTTCCCAAGGGTGAAGGAAGAGGGGCAGGCATGAAAGCGCCCAGAGAAAGGGTGCGATGAGGCTGAAAACAAACTGGGGTGAAAGACCAAGGAGGCAGGGGGAGAAGGGGGAGCTCCTTGGGGCGAAATGCCCTGAGAGCCCATGGGACCCACCTGGGCGCCCCACCTGGCCCTCTGCAGAGGGAAGTTTGGGAAAACAGCCCCGGGTGAGCGCAGGGACAAGCAGCACTCGCAGGAAGTCGGTCTGATGTTTGGTTCTTGCCGCTTTATTTTCTTTAAAAGCTTCTGGTAAATTTACACAAGAACTTGGTGCTGATGGCCAGGGGCCTGCGGGCCTGGGGTGAGGGGATTGCTTGTCAGGATATAGCTTTTCGAAGGGACTGAATTTTAACTCTGTGCCAGTAACGCCTCTTTACAGACGTGTTTTTTAAACTCTCTTTTCAGTCTGTACCCCAGTGCAGCCCACTCCACTCCAGCGAGGGCGGGTGGCGTCATCCAGTCCACACATTCCCCCGTCTTTCCCCATTTTACAGACAAGGAAACTGAGGCTGCGGAAGGGAAGCTACCTTGAGGACCACAGAAAGAGCAGAAGCCTAACGAAAACGTCCCATCGATGCACATGGCACGCTCGAGCTTTGGGGAAAGGTGGGAGCAGGGCGGTAGCGAACTGTGAGCACAACTGTGAGCACAGGGGCCGCGGGAGAGGAAGGCGGCCGGGACGGAGGGCAGAGGAGCCCGCCCGGGCGGGAGGTGGGAGCCGAGCTGCCCGCGTGCATGGCTCTCGGATGTGCAGGTGCCTGGAAGCACCTGGGAGCTGCCAGCCCCTGTGGCTCTGGTTTTCTGCGGGGCCTTCCCTTTCTCCCAAAGGAGGAGGAGAAAGCCTGGCCCGGTGCGCCTCCCTGGCGGCCTCTCACCGTCCTCGCGGGGCGCAGCCCGCCCCAGGGCCCGGGGGTCACCAAACAACGCCCGCTCCCCGCGCCTGGGCGCAGCCTTGGACCTCAGATCTGACGGCGGCGAAAACGGAGTCCGAGAGGCCCGACCCCCACGGGGGACGCGGGGCCGGGAGCAGGAAGGCGACGGGAAGACCAGGGGCCTTACCTGTGCCGCCGCTTCTTCCGCTTCTTGGTCTGGGCTAAGGCTGACTTGGGCATTTTCCGGTCGCTGGAGGAGACATCTTCAGAATCTGGGAAGCGGACGGAGACATGCGGCAGCAGCGGGGGCGCGCTGGGCAGCGCTCGGGAGCCCCGGGAGCCCCAAACCCGGGGTCCCAGCCCACGCCGGCCGCCTCGGGGAGCGGCGGGGACCCGCTCGGCCTCCCCGGGAAGCCTTCTGCGAGATCGACCCCATCCCTAAGCCCTGGCTGGCCCTGCCCAGGCCGGCGCCCCGCTCCGGGGGTTTGGAGCAGATTTCGTTGTAAGAGAGGCCAAGGCCCTGCGCTCTGGGGGCAGGGGTAGCGGGGGACGAGGCCGCTCCCGGGGTGTCAGGGTGACCCCCGAGACGTGCCGGGCCCCACGCCCTGCCCCTCGCTTGCAGCCCGGTTGTCCGGGGACCTAAAAGGGGCCCCAAGGAGCGGAGCCGGGGCGCAGGTAGCTGGCGCGGCGGTGCCTGCACGATGCGCCCCCGCTCGGGACTGGAGACGCCGCGCCGCGACTCTTTTCGTTATTTTCCAAATAAAAATAAATAAAACGGTAACGGAAAATCGGGGGAATTTTGGGCGCCAACAGAGCCGGGGGCCGGAGCGGGCTGGGACGCGAGGCCGAGAAATGGGTCTGGGAGGGTGTGGCTGGGTCACTGGGGACCCTGCGAACCCCGAGGCGCCGGGATCCCCTAAACAGTGGCGCTCAGGAGGAATCAGACCGGGCCGACCCAGCCGCCTCGGTGGCCAGTTGTCTAAGCTCGTGGGGTGAAAAACCCCCACAAACCCTGACAAAATCGGGAAGGGAGTTTGGAACGGAGAGAAGGAAGGAAAAGACAACTTTGGGCACCGGGGCCGGGGCGAAGCTGGCACCCGCTTCGGGGCCATCAGCGCACGGAATAGAGCGCGTTCTCCAGGAGGCTGGGGCCGCCGCGGAGCCGAGAAACTGGGGGCTCCCGCCCGCCCCAAGGGCTCTGACATCCCCCAGCCCAGTTTCCAGGGGATCCCCAACTGGGCGCCGCACCAGAGCCGGGACCAGCGCAGGGACGCGAGAGCACCAGAGGCCCCGACGCCCTGCTCAGCGGCTGCAAGTGGACGCTCTGCGGGTCGGACAGCACTTCGAGGAAGGTGGGCTGCGCGTAGAAGCCGGGGAGCCCCCCGGGCCCCAGCAGCCCCATGCCGCCCACTCCCGCGGGGC
>NW_006383013.1:661626-662861 GCF_000327345.1 Myotis davidii | reverse complement strand
CTCATTTGGGCTTGCTCAGCGCTTCCCCCGATTTCCCCGTCATCTCCCGGCTCTTCGGAGGGGCCGAGGCGCCGGTCTTTAGCTCCCCCCGCCCCACCCCCGCCGGGCTCGCCGCTCTGCGAAGTTGGTCCCAGATGCCCCCTCCGGTGTCTGATGCTCTGGAGCCCCAAGGAGATTCCCCTTTTATCCAACCAGGCGGCAGCCCAAGTGGGGTCAGAGCTGAGCAGCCAATCACTGGGGCCAGGAGCGATTAGGAATTCCAAAAAGCTGGCAGCGCCAGGGGCCTGGGCGCTGGGGGCGGGCTGCCCAGGGGCAGGGTCCCAGGGCCTCAGCTGGGACAACAGAGTCAAGGCCCATCCGGGAGGTAGGGTGGGGTGGGATTCTGGCAGAGCCTGGCTGGGACTTGGCCCTACAGTGGGTGGGAGGATGGGCTGGGGCAGATGTTGGAGCCCTGACCCGGCCGGCAACTCTTTTGCAGGTTGGAAGGGTCTAAGAAAGCCCAAATGTAGGACCCCTGTGTGACAGGCAGAACAAGGGAGGGGAAGAGCCCTGGTCAGGGTTGTGGGGACAGTGGGGGGTGGGGGAGAAGGAGCTGGGGTGTGAAGAAAGCTCAAGGCTTCTCTCCCAAACCGAACTCTAATTCAGAAGTGCTACTCAAGAAATATTGGCTCCATGGATAAATGAATGATAAGAGGGTCAGGAATGGGGGTCCCCGTAGGAGAGAACAGTGGTGACTTCTTTTGGATAACAACCCTGGATGTCTGAACATCTTCTAGAGTAAGCATGAAGTGTGCCCAGCTTCCATGGAAGGACTCCATTCATTCATTCATTCATAAATTCATTCAACTAACGTATATGGAGCACCTTATTAGGTCTAGGAACGAGGGTTCTGCAGTAAAACAGACAGGCAAGGCGAGGGGTCTGCTGTATCTCAGAGTTCACTGAGCAAGCAGAATAAAGAGGACGAGGCTGTTGTGGATGGGAAGGAGGAGGGAGGGCGTGAGAGGCAATGAAAAGGTGCGCTTCTATCTCCAGGTGGTGGAACGCCCTTGCCTAACTCCTGTGTTGAAAGCTGCAGACTTGCAGCCAACTGGGCCAGTTGAGAGGCAGAGAGGCAACAGGAAACTGCGTTAGGCAGGGCGGCCCTCACCTGGAGAGAAGAGACAAGCCCGAATTCCAAAGGTGGGCAGTGGAGCTTCTGGTCTCCTGCTTGAGGGCTCTGAGGAGCGCGGCCT
>NW_006383013.1:654456-661596 GCF_000327345.1 Myotis davidii | reverse complement strand
CCCCCCCCCCCCCCCCCCCCCCCCCCCCCCCCCCCCCCCCCCCCCCCCCCCCCCCCCCCCCCCCCCCCCCCCCCCCCGAGTCCCTGCACTGTACCACCTCAGCCTACTCTTCTGTGACCTTGGGGCCGGAGACTAGCTACCTTGACACCCTCCTCTCCACTGTCAAGCATAAAGCAGGTGTTGTCGTTTTGTTTTGAATTTTAGAGGATGTTTATTACAGCTGGGGACAGTGAAACAAGGAAGGACTAGGGAAATGAGCCTGGGCTGGGCTGCTTTGGCTCACTAGGAAGTTGAGAAACGGAGGCCTTGGGCACAGGTTCAGGGGTTTACCTGGGATGAACTGCCGCTGCCCATTGCTGCGTTGGTTGCAAGCCTTGTGAGGCCCCTTAGAGTTTAGGAAGTGCCTGCCTGTGGGGGGAGAAAGGGGAGTGGGGAGGCACGGACATGCTCCTGGGAAGGAGCGTGCACCCACACAGCAGGCTTTAAATGAAGATACCCTATGGGGGGAGACACAGAAAGGGTCCGTTGCTTTAAGCAGAGACTGGAAAACCAGGCTGGGGAAGAGATTTCACTCAAGGTTTCTTGATGAGTCAGCTACAAACCCTAGTAGAGTGAAATCCCCTACCTACCCCCAGCCTTCTGCCAAGGAGTCTCATACTCTTTGTGGTTACCAAGGGGGCAAACTGAGAGGAAAGAGGAGACCCTATAGGACGTGGAACTGAGGTCTTGCTCACAAGGCTATTGTGAGTCTACTCGCTCCCACCTGCTCCACACGTGAGTCAGAATTGGGCAGGGGCATCTCTCAGGGCAGGAGGCATCTGGGAATGCCATGCCTCCGGTGCACCTACAAGGCCCCAGCCCCTTGGCATGGCGTCATCTCTGGTCCTCACAAGAACCCTGTTAGCACCCTGGTCAGCACCACATCTGAAAGATGGCATAGCTATTCTTCTCTGCCAGGTGCAGACTCGGGATGTGCAATCTTGAGGCATCTTTCACCTGGTAGTCTATGAAGTAGAGTTCCATGTGGCACGCACTCACATAAACCACAATGTGAAGGGTGCCCCCTGGAGGTGTGCAAAGCAATGGCTTTGATTCCAGATGAAAATTTCTCCATTTCTATCCCCGTTTAATGAATGTGGAAACTTAGTTTCTCACAGAGGTTAGGTAACTTGTCCTAAGCTGCCCAGCCAGGAAAGCAGCAGAGACCAGCCTCAGCCTCGGCCTCAAATGAGCCTGGTGTCAGAAGCTGTTCCCTTTTGACTCCATCCCTCTCTCAGCCTCCTCTCCAAGCCAGCCTGGCCTGGAAGGATGAATAGGAATGTTATGTTAATGGCATCTGTCATGTCCCTGACTTATCACGGGACATCCACGATGAGCCAGATGCCAGCCGACGGGCAAGGACGTGAGTGATGGAAAACGAGTGTGTGAGTGATGGAAGCTCGGCTCTTGCCAGGAAAGGAAGATGAAAAATCTCTTGACCAAACACTATCTGAAGCTGCCGGTTTCCTCTCCCAGGAAGATAGTCACCATCCTGCCTTAGGAGGTTGGGGGTGGGGGACAACCCAGGCCCTCTGAGCACTCTTGCCAGGGGCTACAGGTGGCAGGAGAGCCCAGCATCAGCCCACAGCCAGCAGCCAGTCCTCAGAATGGGCTCCTGATAAATTCCTGGCCTGAGGGCTGTCTCTGAGCTTTGGAGTGTCATTGTTACTGCTCCACAGCTGCCCTTAGTCTAGTCCCAGCCTTAAGACATTTGTGGACTCTGGGGGGAGCCCTATAGGGAAAGGCTGGCCCCAGAGCTTGGGCTGGGAGCCCGGGGACTGAAGCATACCCTTTCAGAGGCATTTAGCTTGTTCACACTGAACCCATTCCTGGGTCTGCCACCCAACAGCTCCGTGGCTTTGAGCCAATCATTCAACTGCTCTCTTAGCTTCAACTGCTTTGCCAATAAAACAGCCTGACACCGGACTTGTGAGCATCCCCTGACCCCCTGAGTTAGCACAGGGCTCTAGAGCCAGACTGTCTGGGTTCAGACTCTTGCACTGTCACTTACTTGGTGGCTTTGGGAAAGTTACCCAATTCCTCTCTGCCTTCTGTACCATAGTTTTCTCATTTATAAAATGGGAACAGTGGTAGTAATTACCCCTTAAAATTGTCATGAAAATTAGAAATGAACATGCTAGAAATGGTAAATAGGCTGTAAAGTGAGTGTACAAATTAAGGGTCCTGTGAGCTTTGGTTATTGTTCTCATTGTGCAGGAGGACACTTGGGACTAGTGATATGGTGGGAACAAGACAGATCTAGTCCTTGCCTTGATGGAATTTGGACCAGTGATCGAAGGAGGTCATGTTAGCATGGTGCCTGGCCTGGGGGACTCAATACATCATAGCTCTTAGTAGTATTAGGAATGGGTGTCAGGCCCTTTATCAATTTAATCCACTCAACTTCTCGGACAGGCCAGAAGTTCTGTCCCCCTTGTTACAAATAAGGCCCAGGGAGGAAGATGAGGGTGAGGGAGGATGCCATCTCCGGCCTTTGCCTTGGTGCTGGTCATTTTTAGCATCAGCTGCAGCCAAGTCACTGTCCCCTGTAGCTGTCTCCCTGAGTCACTTCCCAGCCAACAGCAACAGTTTTTGGAGGGAGAGGGGGTGAAAAATGTTTGAATCAATAATTGCATTATGAATCTGTCACCATGACTGTGTTTCCCTTTTTTTTTTTTAATTTGGATCCTGACCAGTTTTTTGTTTTGTTTTGTTCTTGTTAATCCTCACCAGAGGATATTTTCCCATTGATTTTTAGGGAGAGTGGAAGAAAGAGGGAAAGACAGAAAAACATTGACGTGAGATAAACACATGGATTGGTTGCCACCTATACGAGCCCCAACCAGGACCTAGGATGGGGAGGAGCCTGCAACCAAGGTATGTGCCCTTGACAGGAATTGAACCCAGGACCATTTGGTTTGCAGGCCGATGCTCTATCCACTGAGCCAAACTGGCTAGGGCTGTTTCACTTTTTAAAAAAAATATATATTTTATTGATTTTTTACAGAGAGGAAGGGAGAGGGATAGAGAGTTAGAAACATCGATGAGAGAGACACATCGATCAGCTGCCTCCTACACACCCCCCCACGGGGATGTGCCCTCAACCAAGGTACATGCCCTTGACCGGAATCAAACCTGGGACCTTTGAGTCCACAGGCCGACGCTCTATCCACTGAGCCAAACCGGTTAGGGCTGTTTCACTTTTTTTAATGCTCCTGTCTATTGGGGGCTTATCCCTTGAGAGTAAATTCTTATCGGTTATTGTGCTGGACAGTTCTTCTGGGAGTTTCCGGAGAGAGTCCCAGAGGTCCTGCTCTCTCCTCCTGTTTGGAAATACAGAGGCAAGTGATGCCCCACAATGTTTGAGCTACCGTCCTGCCCCACTGAGAATGGGAGCGAGGAAAGGAAGGGGCTCCAGAGGGTTTGGGAAGGGCCACTGAGGTCAAGGCTGCTGACTTCCCCCCACACCCAGGCCTGCTAAACACATCTGACCTCAACCCCTGGGCCTGTTTCCTTCTCCTGGTTCTCCCCATGGACTTGCCTTAGGAAAGGCCAAGTGAGTGGGAGAGAAGGGACAGACTCTTGGAGTTGCCTCCAAACCAGCCTTGTGAGTCCCTGTCTCCTGTCAGTCACCTTCCAGGTGCTGCCTGTAGGTCCCCCAGGACTTCATCCCAGCAGAGCACACCCACCAAGTTTCAGCTGCCCACACCCTCCCCTAGCCTTTGGATTGAGCACTGATGATGAGTCAGATACTGTTGGTGGGAACACTTTGCGGTAAAAGAAAGCAAAGCCTGTTGTCATGGAATTTAATCTAGAAAACAAATTCTAGTTGTGGGAGACAGTTAACAAGCAGGCCAGCAAACAAACCCGCAAGATGATTTAAGAAGGCGGAAGTGCTAAGGAGACAGTAAAGCAGGGTGAGGGGTTGGAGACTGACTGCGGGAGGGGCCGCTTTGGGATGCAGGACAAGAAGGACTTTCTGGGGAGTCAGCATCTGGGCAGAGACTGAGTGGTGAGAAGCCAGCCATGTGGGCGGCTGGGGCAGGTGGCGGGTGAGGGGACAGCAGGTGTCTGCCTCCTGGGGGGAGCCAGGTGGATGTTTCTGAGGAACAAAGAGGAGGCGAGGAAGGCTAGAGGGGGAGCTCTGGGGCCTCGGGGCCTCGGGGCCTCGGGTAAGGACTTGGGCCGTTGTCTGTAATGTGAAGGGAAGCTGCTGGCAGCTGTGAAATGGGGAGGCCAGTCAGGAGGCAGCTGTGCAGTCCAGGCCAGAGGCGGCAGTGGTCGGTTTAGTGGAGATGGAGAGGAGAAAGTGAATTTGGGATTAACCTAAAAGAAATTTGAAAGAAGCATGTGCGCTTCCTGAGCAGAGTGCCATTCTTCAAGTTCAGAGAGCTTGAAACACAGAAATCTCTCTGATGGCCACTTGTCATAGAGTCGCAGCACCGCCATATGGGGCCCAGGTCCCCTGTGGGACCTGCAGGAAGCCTGGCTCAAGGGCCTCCGTGGCCTCTCTCTCCCTGTGCCCCCAAGTTCAGCCTCTATTTGTGTATCAAAATCAGGGGTGAGGTTTGGACCCAAGTAGGTCCCAATGGTCAATGGAGCAGCCTACAGCAGCCGTTAATGTTCAGCTGTTACAGACAGTGGGAAGGAAGGAGGGCCTGGAGGAGGAGCACAAGAGGGTGGCTTTACCAGAGACCCAGGAGGCAGGTGAGAGCCAGGGAACCATCCACTGCTGCAGCCAGCCAAGGAAAGGAAATGGGTGGGGATTCAGAGGCACCACCAGGGTCTGATCCCAAGACTCAACTTCCAGATTCCTTACTTATTGCTCCTCTGAGGTGGGCAGCTTGGCCCTTACTAGTTGCATGACCTTGGGCAAGTCACTTCACTTCTATAAGCTTTCATTTTTCATGTATAAAATGAATTGTGGTAAGATTTACATGAAACAACATCTACAAAGTCCTATAATAGACATTAGTTTGTGGGCTGTCCAACATCTGGACCTGATTCCTATTTGGAAGAATTCCACAACTTATGAATCCTAGTGGAAGACAGAGCCCTGGTTCTGCAATGAAACTGGAAATGCCAGACACTTGCTTTCCCAGCTTCCCTTGCAGCGAGAACATGGCCACGTGACCTGGGCTCCACCAATCAGAAGCAACCATCCTGGACTTTGAATGAGGAGCCAGTGACACAAGAAGCAAGAACCATGAGAAAGTCTCCTCTGGTAACAACAGTGGTTGCAGCAAGACCAGGTTGCAGGATGACAGGTTAAGCAGAAGAATTTCTCGCCCAGAGTTGGTGGTGGCAGCTCCGGACCCTAGGATCCCATGGAAGTGACAGTAACCACTGTGGCTTTCCCCAGTCCAGTACTGTGATGAGCTCTTGGTCTCCAGAACTCCTGGAGAAGATCTGAGTCACCCAGTATCTTCCTAAGAAATTCCTTTTTGGGTCAAACCAGACAGAGTTTATAACCCAGAACTGGGCTTTTATGAGATGTGAGTATAGTATATGTATAACTGTACTCTCCATAGCAATCCAACCTTAATCTCCCTTAATAATATAATTTGGGCCAAATTTGAGTTAAGATTAGTATAGTGTGTTTTGAGTGGTGGCCCTTAGGATAGTTTTTGTCATGGTCCAGGGACCACCAACCTTGACTTTGCTGCAGGCACGCCCTTTTGCTTGATGTTGAGGTACTTGTCCATGGTGCCCGGCATTCTCTGCCCAGAGAGAGTGACAGACACGGCTCTGTTCCTGCCTCCAGCATGTACCTGTGTGCTGTGGGTGAGTCTTTAGCTTCTCTGTGCCTGCCGGGTTCCTTTACCCGTAAATGGGGGTGGGATGCCTGTTGTGTTGTGGCTTTCTTGGAGAGCCCGCAGAGAAAAATATGCATGAAAGTGTTTAGGAAATGGCGAAGGATAATAGAGAAGTCTGGTGGCTTTTTCTTTCTTTTTTTTCCCCCTGGTCACAAATGATGACTCAGAATGTATCGACCATTTCATTTGTAACCTTTCATTATTTTTTCTACTCTGTACTTGTCCACAATTGCAACTCATCTGCCCACCTTTCTCACTCTTCAGTCTTTTAAGATTCACCCTAGATTTATAGCCGTGGACTTGGTATTTTACTGTACGTCATTCATATATAGCTAGCGTTTACTTACTGAGATTTATAACTGTCTCTGGCAGCCTCAGTTAACATTTATCGAGTGCTGACTATGTGCCAGGCATTTAGCTCAGCCCTATCGATGGTTCGTATGCAGTAGGTACGAAAATCCTATGAGATGGGTGTTTCTGTGATCTTTCTATGGGTGAGGGAACTGAGTCACAATACGGCTATGATCAAGCAGCTAGTGGACTCAGTGGTCAGTACTTAATCCCGAGTGAATCAGGGTTTTTGGCAATAAGACGGTGTCAGCTCGAGTGCTCTAAGGAAGCAGGTGCTGTGGCAGAGTTAGGAGCAGGGGCTCAAGCGGGTTCGTTTGCAGGGTGTGTAACAGGTGTGAAAGGTAAAGGGGAGGAAGAGGATTGGACAGGGGGTGAGTGCAGATCTGAGAGTCTCCGCCAATCGTACAGGGAGCTCTGGAGCAAAGATGCCTATGGAAGAACCCTTGAGTTGGGCACAAATGACCAGGCCCTGGTACCCCCATCTTGCCCAGTCACCCCCACTGCAGTGGGTGATCATAGCTAATAAAACCGTATCATACATTTGAAAGTTGCTAAGAGAGTAGATCTGAAATGTTCTCACTACAAAAAAGCAATAGTAACTATGGGATGGGGTGGAGGTGGTAGCTAATACTGTGGTGGTAACCATTTTGCAATTTATAAATACATCCAGTCACCTTAAACTGACACAGTGCTTTGTGCCAATGGTGGTGTATTCTGGCCCTCCTGGGGGATGGGGGGGGTGGGCGGAGACCCAGGGGCAGGGGTGGAGGATGCCCCAGCACCAGGGCCCCCGCCTCACCCTCTCCCTGCTGCAGTCCAAACAGGCTCTCAGGAGGGGGTTTGTCACACTTGTCTGTCCCTGTCAACCTGTGATGGCTCATGGAGGGGTTCTCAACCCGCTGGGGTGTGTGTCTCCTTTGATAAGCCTCTGAGG
>NW_006383013.1:634409-635828 GCF_000327345.1 Myotis davidii | reverse complement strand
ATCTTTCTCACTCTTCAGTCTTTTAAGATTCACCCTAGATTTATAGCCGTGGACTTGGTATTTTACTGTACGTCATTCATATATAGCTAGCGTTTACTTACTGAGATTTATAACTGTCTCTGGCAGCCTCAGTTAACATTTATCGAGTGCTGACTATGTGCCAGGCATTTAGCTCAGCCCTATCGATGGTTCGTATGCAGTAGGTACGAAAATCCTATGAGATGGGTGTTTCTGTGATCTTTCTATGGGTGAGGGAACTGAGTCACAATACGGCTATGATCAAGCAGCTAGTGGACTCAGTGGTCAGTACTTAATCCCGAGTGAATCAGGGTTTTTGGCAATAAGACGGTGTCAGCTCGAGTGCTCTAAGGAAGCAGGTGCTGTGGCAGAGTTAGGAGCAGGGGCTCAAGCGGGTTCGTTTGCAGGGTGTGTAACAGGTGTGAAAGGTAAAGGGGAGGAAGAGGATTGGACAGGGGGTGAGTGCAGATCTGAGAGTCTCCGCCAATCGTACAGGGAGCTCTGGAGCAAAGATGCCTATGGAAGAACCCTTGAGTTGGGCACAAATGACCAGGCCCTGGTACCCAGGAAGTGCCCAGTCACCCCCACTGCAGTGGGTGATCATAGCTAATAAAACCGTATCATACATTTGAAAGTTGCTAAGAGTAGAGATCTGAAATGTTCTCACTACAAAAAAGCAATAGTAACTATGGGATGGGGTGGAGGTGGTAGCTAATACTGTGGTGGTAACCATTTTGCAATTTATAAATACATCCAGTCACCTTAAACTGACACAGTGTTGTGCCCATTAGGGGGGGGGGGGGGGGTACACCACTAGGACCTGGAGGAGGACAGCTGGAGCTGTCCCTCACTGTGCTCTGGCTCCTGAGCAGCACTTGCCACAGTGCCTGGCACATGGTGGGCACTCACAAGTGTTATATTTACTTCTGGTCCTACAACAACCATGTAGAATGGTGCCTCGCTGTTTGCTAACCCAGAACTGTGTGTTATCTGGGACAGCTGATGGCGATGGGCCCTTTAACACCTTTTCTCGTGACCATCTCCTCTCAGCACTTCCCCATCAAGCCTCAGGTTTAGGACCCTTCTCTGGCAAAGTCCCACCCCACCCTGACCCCTCTTTGGGTGTCCCTTCAGTCACCCTGGGAGAAGGTCCCCCGCTCCCACACAGCCAGGAATATCCTCCCGCTCGCCCCAGTTTCCTCTTGCCTGGTCCAAGGTCCGTGAGGGAGGGGGACTATAGTGGGCGCAGAGGGGAAGAGGCCAACTGAACACAGAAAGCCAGTCCTGGAAGGTTTAGCCCCACAACGCAATTCCACTTGGCATCCCATAATCAAATGCTGTCAACATGAGTTTCCCGTTCAAGTGGATTTGTTAAGAAGGCCGGGGAGGGCAGAGGTGTAT
>NW_006383013.1:570980-634205 GCF_000327345.1 Myotis davidii | reverse complement strand
GATCTGAGCATGTGCTCTGACCTGGAATTGAGCTGTGACCTCCTGGTTCATGGGTCGATGCTCAACCACTGAGCCATGCAGGCCGAGCCCTAAAGTGTGCTTTTAATGTGGGGGAGTCAGACCCCCTGAAGGTGGGGTGGTGTTCCCAGGTGGGGGAGGGTGTGTCAGAGCCCCTGAAATCCCACCAGGGAGGGGGAGCCACAAGGCCAACCCTGGGGCAACCTTTAGGGACAGGGGGCTGCTTAGGGAGACACCTAAAGATCCGGGGCAGCCTCAGCCTCTGTGGGGGTGACCCCACATAGTTGGTCAAATGGCTGCTGTGTGCTCATCTCCGCTTCCCTGGCTGAGTCATTGCTGGGCTTCCCTTGGGGACCGTGGCAGAGGCCTGGCTTCCCCCAGGGATGTTGAGGGAAGCTTGGCCACTGAGTGGTCACCACGGATCAGGCACAGAGCCGGGCACTGTCCTGATGTCATCTCGTTAAATCCGTGGAGCTAAGGTAGAAAACACGATGGGGTCAAGGCCGGGAGGGGGCTGTGGGAGGGTGGGCGCTAGCATTTCCCCATTTTCCCCAGACATTAACAGGGGCCCAGGGAGTTAAAGAAACCAAGCCCTCAGTTAGTGAGGGACGGCCCCGAGCCAGGAACCAGGTCTGACCCCGGCACCCACAGAGGCCGAATGGGGAGCTGCCGAAGGCTCAGAGAGAGCTGGAGGAACCCAGCTGGGCTTGGAGGGCGTCCGCAGCCAGGTGTGAGCACAGTCTGAGAGGAGGAGGCCAGGCCGGTGATGGGCTGGCGGGTGAGACCCAGAACCGGGAGGGAGGAGGTCTGGGGACTGAGGAGGGAAGGGCTGGGTGTCCAGCCCTTTTGTGAGCCCTTTTAATTCGTGTAAATGAGGGTTTTTAATTTGTTATTCTGGGTTTTACTTCTATTACCATCTCATTTGCCTCTAAACCCTATTTGCTCCAGCCTGGACCGAATTCCATTTGATGCATTAGGACTAATTCTCCTCCCAAAGGGTTAGATGTTTTCTCCCCACACAAAAGTCGCTTATTGGGGATAAAGAGACGATTAGATTTATCTTTAATATTTTAATGGCAGCTGGGATTAGCGGACAAACAGCCCGACGGGGGCTGTTCGCCGTGGATTAGGTTCTGATAAACTCTCAGATGGGGAGCCCCCCACCCCTTCCACTTTCTGTTTTCCACAAAGTGCTTTTTATTATTTTTTTGTTGGGGAAAAAAAATCCCTTGTCTTTCGGAGCATCATAAATTCCATTTGCTGTTTTCTATTAAATCAAGTTGATTAAACTTGTTGTGACTCTTTGCACATAGATCTTTTTAATTTTAATGTCTCCAGCATAAAATCTTTAATGGTGCAATTCGCAGTGGCTGCAATACACAGCACCGGCCTTGACAAAACAGATGGGAATGAGGTTCGGCCAGGGAGGGGGGCCTGTCAGGAGGGTCAGCGTCGGGAGCAGGCACAGACCCCCAGCAGAAGGCAGGGACCTACCCTCCTGGGGCCCAGAGAGGCCCAGGTTCCAATCCCTATTCTGTTACCTCCTAGCGTCGGGGCTTGGGCTGTAACCTTGGCCAGTGTTTAATGAAGTGCTTGCCGTGTGCCTGGCACTGCGTGCATTGTCAGTAATCTTTACCAGGAGGCTCAGAGAGGTCACTTGCTCAGTCAAGGTCACACAGCAAGTTGGTGGCAGTGCTTGAGTCTAGGTTTTCTTTGGCTGGTGGAGCCTCATCTCCCCTCACGTAGCCTCCTCAGCGCACTGGGTGACCAGCAGTGCCCTGGCTCACAGCTGCTTGGAAAGATGAGATGAGGCCCACAAACAGCTTTGGGAATGAATGGTCCAGGCTGGACTCGCCAGGGAGCAGAGGGGTTGAGGTGGGCCCCTCTGGGGCCCATAGTCCCCATCATCACCAGGGGCAGCTGATATTTTTTAAAATACATATATTTTTATTTCAGAGAAGAAGGGAGAGGGAGAGAAAGACAGAAACATCCATGATAAGAGAGAGTCATTGATGGGCTGCCTCCTGAACACCCCACACTGAGGATTGAGGCTGCAACCCAGGCATGTGCCCTGACGAGGAATCGAACCATGACCTCCTGGTTCATAGGTTGACACTCAACCACTGATTCATGCCACTGGGCTGACAGCTGATTTTTGAGACCCTGGATGCTCCCCTGACTTCAGGGTCGGTGGGAGACACCCAGGATCGGGGCCCCCCCTCCCACCCGCCCTCCACTCCAGCCTCAAGCTTTCCTCCCTGTCCCTCCGCTCTAATCCTGACCTCATCAAGTCGCTGGAAGGGCTGATCCACAGGAGCAAATCCCTCATTCGGAGGGACAAAATCAGCTTAATTTGCAACAATTTGAAGCAAGTCTTTGCCAGGATTTAAATATCAAATTATCCCACAGCCCAGGCTGGCCTGGGAGGCCTCCCCCTGCCACAATATGGACGGATATGCTCTGGGCTCCACCAGGGAGATTGTTCTGGGAGTGACTGAGGCTGCGGCTGGGCTGGGTGTAAATGGAGTGAACCCAGAGGGGTCAGAGGGTGCTGGGGGAGGTGAGGGCACGGCACCTCCCAGGCCTGGGGGTGGAAGGGACGTGGAAACATCCTGTTCATGAGACTTGAACCTAGGGTCTTGGCAACTATGCAGATTCCCAGGCCCCCTCCTCCAACATAAGGGAAGCTTGAAAAATTCTGGAGTGACTCAGCCTTTCAGCAAATCCGTACACACTCAGGTTTCGAGGAAATCGGTCTCCTCTGGTGTCCAGCCATCCGTCCCAGCCCTGGCCCCCGCAGAGCATGCTCCTGTTGCTGTCTGCTTGGCGACCTCGGACCCGAGTCAGCGGCTGCACAGGGCTCGGCTGGGGCCGGGCCCCTCCTGCCTCCGTGCATGCTCAGGGCTGGCAGGCATCCTCTGGTGTAGACCCCTTGGGACCCCATGGTGTGTAGACCCAAGCCATGAGCGTAAGACTCCTCTCATGGATGTCACTGCCCCTCGGAGCCATGAGCCTCTTTGGGAAGGTCCGGACTCCAGGTCTGGCCCCGAGCAGACCTTCGTCACTGTTGGGTGAAACACGCTGGTCCCTTCACAGCCTGTGCCATTTGGGACCTTCAGTGTGACAGCAGCGGCCAGGACTGCGGAGAGAGCCCCGTGCAGGCGCGCCTGTCCCTCCAACACCATCAGCACAGATGAGAAGTTCAGTCCCTGTCCTCAGAGAGGCCACAGCTGAGGAGGAAACCACACAGAGACAACAAGCAAGTTCTAAGTGCTTTTGTTCTATTCACCCATTTCATTTTCATAAAAACCCTATGAGGTAGGGAATATTATTAAATACCTCTACTGTGCTGTCGAGGAAACTGAGGCACTACAGATTCGTATCCTGCCCACGGTCACAGTCACAGGTGATGACCTGGGGCTCAGACCCAGGCAGTCGGACCCCCAGCCTGTCCTCTGAATGAACAGCTTTGCTCTACGTCTATCCAACGATCTTTACCCATCACTATTTGTCTGTGTCTATTACTTTTCCATAAGTGACTTGCCTTATTTTTAAAGGCATAACCAGCCCTGACTGGTTTGGCTCAGTGGATAGAGCGTCGGCCTGTGGACTGAAGGGTCCCAGGTTCCACTCCCATCGAGGGCACATGCCTGGGTTGTGAGCTCGATCCCCAGCGGGAGGCATGCAGGAAGCAGCCAGTCAATGATTCTCTCTCATCATTCATGTTTCTATCTCTCTCTCCCGCTCTGAAATCAATAAAAATATAAAAAAATAAAGTAAAATAAAGGCATAGCCACAGTGTTTGGGAGCACAGACCTGCACTAGGGCAATCACAGGGGCTGGGAGGAGGCATCTCTATGCTGCTGAGCAGCAGTTGAGTTCCTGCCACAGTGAGGCAGAGATGACAAAGCCATGCCGGGGGCGCTCACACCCTGGGGATGAACCCCTGTGAGTGGATGTTGTCAGGGCTCTGACAGAGAAATCATAGGGCATCATGGGAGCAATGGGGAGACCCCAAGGCTAGGGGCTCTGGGTGGGCTTCCTGGAAGAGCTGGACATGAGCTGAGACTGAAAGGATGACGGGATCTCAGAGACACACCCCTTCCATTCGGTCTAGTCATTAAGCTGAGGGTAAGGGGCCCAGAGGTCCTGCTGGGCACTCTCACCCTCTTTGTCTTGGCCAGTCTCTCCTCCATGGACCCTTCCTGGCACAACCAAGCCCGTCCCATCTCTGATCCCCTACCCCAGACAGGCAGACCCCCTCCTGGGGAGTTCTTCGTCCCTAACACCTGTGCGTTCCCAGAAGGCAGGGCCTGAGCACCAGGTTCCTAACCCCCCTGGTCCTATGCCTAGCAGGGGCCAGGCTGGGGCTGTTTGGGTGGCAGTGGCTGCCTTAGGAGAGCCCAGTGGTTTGATCTGAGGGCACCTAGAATTTAGCAAGAAGGACTCCCACAAACCACGCACGCCCACTTGGAAGGAGCGAGGCCCAGGGAAGCCACAGGAGTTGCCTGGGACTCCAACTCCCAGCTCTCAGTGCCCTGATTGTCTCTCTGGGGTGGTCTTGCCTCCCCCGCCACCCCCACTCTCCCTAACCCTTGTCCCTGCCTTGCCTGATGGCGGCCAGGGGAGCCTTTCCTGAATAACGATGGTATTGGCTCAGATTAAGGGCAACTAGCTGGCTCTTGGCTTTTCCTTTTTATATAACAACTAATCTCCTTCTAATCAGCCATTATTAAATTATATTCCATTTTTAATTCATTCACAGATCATCGTTGGGACAGCTGGGTGGATAATTGGGGAGAGATAATTTATGTAAATGAGGAAGAGCAGAAGGTAGGGGAGAGGGAGGCTGAGGGCCAAAGGGTCCCCTTCTGTGCCAGCCTGGGAGGGGGCAGTGACTGGCCCGGCCTGGACAGGGGTGGCCGGGGATGCGGGGGGATGGGGGCCTGTCGTGGGACCTCAGGGTTTCTGACTGGCTGTCCCTCGGCATCACTTTGAGTGCTTCTGGCCAATGGGGAGCCCATGATTTTGGGGGGCAGCTCTCAGATACCAGGTCTCCTCGCTAGAGGTGGATTCTGAGCGGCAGGAGAGTGCCCGGGAAAGTCCGGAGTCAGAGCTGTGCTTGAGTCCAGGCCCCCGTGTGCGGCTGTCTCTTAACCTTAGTTTCCAACCTGCAAAACAGGGGTATTACTGGCACCTGCCTCACGAGGGGATGGAGGGGCTTAAGACCCTGGTGCTGAGGACGAGCTTAATCATTAGTGGTTCCTGTCAGTAGGGAAGACTCTGTAGTCACTTAAAACTGCCTGCCTCCCACACCGGCCCCCAGGTCAGTGGGCTGCTTTCTCAGTAACAACAAATCTACTCCCTTTGCATAGCTGATGTGTCCGTCCCACTCATAATAATCACAACAGTAACTGACCCCGTGGACCATTGACTCTGTACCAGGCCCTGCACAAAACACTCGCTAACCAGCATCTCACGGTGTCATCAGAACGATTGCACGATGGGGGCGCTATTGTCTCCATTTCACAATGGAAGATACTGTGGGCCAGCTCTCTCCTGGAGATTCCTTCAGCAGAAACCAACCCGAAAGGCACGGCAGGCTCAGCAACCCTTGGGCCCAGTGGAGGCCATTTGGGGAAAGTGCCTTGGGGACTGGCAGACGGGCAGGTCTGGCAGCGGAGGCTGGTGAAGTAGGTTGGAACTCCAGACCTCCTGGCTGTCCCTTTAGGGCCCCAGGAATAGGGCACCGGTGGGAACAGGAGGCTGATAGGGCCTGTGTGCAGTGAAGTCTGCCTGTGACGGGGCTGGCAGGGACCGTGGGGAGGGGCTTGGGCCATTCCCAGCGGGATGCAGGGGATTAGGGAGAGTTAGGGAGGGTGCTCCCACAGGGTCCATACAGAGTAAGGGGATCAGCCCTCCTGGGCAGGGAGTGAAAGTTATTAGTGTGGGGGCCTCGGGCATCCCACCAGAAACTGCAGCTGTCACCCATCCCCGGGACAGTCATCAGCAGCTGCCCCACCCCCATCCTGGGGCAGGCTGGCACCCTCTGCCCCCCACAGGCTTTCCTGCTGTGATCATCTGTGAAGGGGCTGGCCTCCTGCCCACCCTTGGCAGACTGGGCCACCCACACACAGTATAACCTAGCCTTGCCTTGTGCCTCGGTTTCCCCATCTAGATAGAAGGCTACAGTGAGGATGCTTTATGCTCTGAGGGAGAACTCCTGAGGCATGGAGGTCTGGACCGGGTCCCCTGGGTTTCTGGTTCTGCCATGGTTTAGCTGTGCGACCCCCTGCATGTCTGTTAGTCTCTCTGTGTCTTAAATTGTAAAATGGGGGCATAGCAGGCAGGGTTTTCACGGGGAGGGGGTGGGGTTAGAGCAGGGGACGCAGAGTGGAGATCCGGGTGCGGGGCCTCTCCCCCGGGTTGGGGGCGCACAGGGAGCCGGCCTGAGGTCTAACAACGGGAGGGGTCACGTCTTGCAGGAACCCCGCAGGGCCTGCCTGCAGTGGCAGAGCGCTGCGGGGCCGCTCCCGACTCCCTCTAGTGGCGAAGGCGCGCATAGCTCACCTCCGGGAAGGGCGCGGGAGTCTGTGCCGGGTCCACCTGTCTTCAAGGCATCCAGGGGCCTAAAAGGCTTCCCCTCCTAACAAATGCCTGACTCCGTGGGGGAGACGGCTTTCCTTCGGTTTGTATGTCAGTCTTTGAGGATGAAAATGCCAGGAAGGGAGCTCACCACGGGACGTTTACCCATTGCTGAGCCCACCAGAGCCCAGACTTCAGGGTGGGCAGCGAATGCTGAGTGGGACTGAGAACCCGAGGTAAGAGTCTGTGGCTAGGGTCGTCACTCCCTTTCCTGGCTTCAGTTTCCTCGCGGTAATCTGACAGGTGGACTAGGTCAGTGGTTTCACCTTGTGATTGGAACAAGCAAAACACTTCCCAGAGTCCTCCAGGGTGTAGTGACCCCAAACTCAAAGAGGAAGGGAGAGAGAGAAACATCAATGATGAGAGAGAATCATTGATTGGCTGCCTCCTGCTCGCCCCACACTGGGGTTGGAGCCCAAAACCCGGGTGCCACCCTCCCTAACTCTCTCTAATCCCCTGCATTCCTCTGGGAAAGGCTCTCTCCATTGAGCCAAACCAGCCAGGGCTAAAGTTATTTAAAATAAACATTTTTCAAAACAGTAATACATTTATAGAAAACTGGGAGGTGGGACAGAATTCTCACATCCCCCACACCCAATTTCTCCTATGATCAACATCTGACATTAACATGGTATATTTTTTATAATCAATGAACCAAGATCGATACGTTATTACTTACTAAAGTCTGTGCTTTATTCCGATTTTCTTTGTTTTTACTGCATGCCTTTTTTTTCTGTTCCAAGATCCCACCCTGGATACCACATGGCATTTAGTCGTCATGCAGGGACAGGGACCACAGCACGTGGGGGCCTTGAGGTACCGGGGACAGGAGGACCCCAGAAAGATGGGAACTGCAGCTTCTCTTCAGTGCTGCTTCCTTCTTCCCCTTCATCCCAAGGTCTCCCCTCAGCTCCCAAACATCTCTCGCCTCCATTCAAGCCCAGAGGGAACAACTCCAACATGTCCAGAGGGATAAACATGTCTGGGCTTAAAGCAAGTTTCACGAAGGTGCAAGTTTTCATGCACATACATGGATGCATGTACCCGGATGCATGGCCATAGGGAGAGACTACCTTCCATGGGTATTTCACCAGCCTGCTGAGCACGCAGCACCAGGCCAGGTGTTCGGGGCAGAAGAGAGAGGAGCAGGCCTGTGTCCCAGGAGGCAGACATGGAATAGCCTCCCCTGGGAGATGCCTCTCTCTCCTTCTGGAAAGCCACCCAAGCAGCTCTCCTGGGAGGGTTAGCGTTTAGGCAAGGCTGCCAAAGCTTCCCCAGGTCCCCACTGGAGGAGTTTCTTAGCATGCCATTGGAGGCCCTCTGAGATCCGCCGGTGCTCACTGAGTAGTGAGCACCAGCTTTTTTTTTTTTTTTTAATATATTTTTATTGATTTCAGAGAGAGAGAGAAACATCAATGATGAGAGAGAATCATTGATCGGCTGCCTCCTGCACGCCCCCTACTGGAGATTGAGCCGCAACCTGGGCGTGTGCCCTTGACCAGAATTGAACCTGGGACCTTTCAGTTCCCAGGCTGACGCTCTATCTACTGAGCCAAACCAGTTAGGGCATCCATCTTTTGCTGTGGTTCTGATAGCGTACTCAGGAAATTTCCTGAGCCCTCCATGTCTTCTGCATGCCTCTGAGCCTTTGCCTATGCCGTTCCCTCTGCCTGGGATGCATTGCCTGTTTCAAGGAAAGCTGCTTCTCCCTGAGAGGCCTTACCTGCCAGGACCAAGGAGAGGCAGCATCCACCTGCACCTCCCCTCCCCCATCCTTCCCTTCCCAACCCCAAGCAAAGACCTGATCTTTCATGGTGTCCACATCTGGCCTTGCCACTCCTGCCAGCACACAGTAGGCACTTACTCTTCTACCTCCCTTCTGTTCCTCACATCTCCAGAGCGTGCATTAATGATTGGTAGTGCTTACCCAACCATCTCCCTTTTACGCTGTGAGCTTTCATTAGTAGCACAATATCTGTTTGCTAAATGGCTGAGGGGTTTAACCAGGGAAGGGAGATGGTCCCCGGCCTTCAGAGGGAGGCTGAGGATCTCCACTGCCCGGGAGGCAGGGAGAGGGTAGCCTGGCCATCAGTGGGGGCACAGATCTACCCAGCTGCCTCCAGCCTCACCCTGCCTTGTGCCAAGAGAGTGCACACCCTGTTCAGGTCAGCACCATGGTTGGGAGGCATACACTCAGTGCCCATGGGCTCAGAGACTCCCTCTTTTTAGACTCTGCTGCCCAAGACCCAAGTGGGGAGGGGTCCTCATTGCCCCCTTCTTCCTGGTGGCTAGAAATGTGTGATCACCTCACCTGGCACCTCCATATGGCACCCAGGTCCCTTTGTATGAGTGGAGGATACCTGAGCCCTGTGCCCTCAAAGGTGCTGGGGATGGGAGGGGTAGAGAGGAGGTGGAAGCCAGGACATTTCAGCATCCAGCACTTGTCATGACCCAGACAGCCCACTCATTCTTTTTAGGGGTGCACTGCAGCCTGTAGGCTGCTTGGGGGCTCAGAGTTTGGGGACACATTACATAGCTTAAGTGGATCTTAGGCGAGGACTTCTGGGCACCCACTCACCTCCACTGTCACTATTGCTAAATCCATTGAACACTTACCATGTGGCAGGTGCTTCATAGGCATAATCTCACTTAATCCTCACAAAGTCCCAATAAGGTCTCTTAAAAAATTATTCTTATTTAAAAAATATTTTTGTATTATTTCAGAGAGGAAGGGAGAGGGAGAGAGAGATAGAAACATCAATGATGAGAGAGAATCATTGACCGGCTTCCTCCTGCACACCCCACACAGGTAATTGAGCCTGCAACCCGGGCATATGCTCTGATCGGGAATCCAACCGTGACCTGGTTCATAGGTCGATGCTCAACCATTGAACCACGTCAGCTGGGCTCATTTTTTTTTTTTCCAAAGATGAAAACTATGGCTCAAAGAAGCGAAGTCAACCATGGCCAGATAGCTCAGTTGGTTAGAGCATCATCCTGATACACCAATGTTTTGGGTTTGATCCCCGGTCAGGTCACAAATTGATGTTTCTCTCTCTCTCTCTCTCTCTCTCTCTCTCTCTCCCTCTCAAATCAATAAGTAAAAACTTTTAACAAAGAAGCGAAGTCACTTGGGATCCCAGAGCTCACAAACGGGAGGGCCAGGATTGGAAGCAGCTCTGCCTGCCCACACAGGCTGGCCTCCACGCTGCCAGCTCTGAGCCCAGCTCCCACCCGCTCCGACAAGTGCCAGGAGCTGGTCTGTCCGACTTGAAGTCCTCCCCTTCGCTATGGCCTTCCTCTGCCTGGCCACAGTTCCCGTTTGCCCCCACCCCACAGTTGTCTCACCTGCCTCCAAGCCCTGCATCTCCCTCCCACGAAGTGAAGTCCACCCAGCTGCCCAGGAGGTCCACGGAGTCCCCAGTGTCCGGGGGCAGCGGTGGGCAGAGGGCCTCAGTGCCCCTCAGCAGGACTGGAAGCTGAGCACGGTGGGGAGGCGGGCGGGATGCACAGCACTGATCCTAACCAAGTTTGCCAGCCCAGCTTTTCTCATGGCTCCCACACAATGGTCGGCTTTGTGCCCACCTGCCGATAATGCTTAATTAGGCGAGGAGTTGATTAATTTGAGGTAATTGACAGCTAATTAGAGGCCCACAGACTCATTAACTTGACATCTTGTCTTCGTGAATTGGCTGAGTAGGGTCAGGTGACGGAAGCCGTTGCTTCTCCCACCCCAGCCTCTGAGGCTGAGCTGATCACCTGGGCAGACTCAGCAGTGCAGGTGGGGCAGTCCCAAGGCCACGAAGAGAGAAAAGCAGGCAGCGGAGGAGGAGAGTCTGGGATAGAGGCCGGAGTGGAAGAGGGCATAAAGGAGAGAGATGGTGATGGAAAAAATAAAACAAAATACATTTAAAAAATATATCAAGGCATGACAGTGACCTCAAAAGTGTGTCTTGCCCTAGCTCAGTGGTTCTCAACCTTCCTAATGCCGCGACCCTTTAATACAGTTCCTCATGTTGTGGTGACCCCCAATCATAAAATTATTTTCGTTGCTACTTCATAACTGTAATGTTGCTACTGTTATGAATGGTAATGTAAATATCTGATACGCAGGATGTATTTTCACTGTTACAAATTGAACATAATTAAAGCATAGTGATTAATCACAAAACAATATGTAATTATATATGTGTTTTCCGATGGTCTTAGGCGACCCCTGTGAAAGGATCGTTCGACCCCCAAAGGGGTCGCGACCCACAGGTTGATATCCGCTGCCCTAGCTGGTTTGGCTTAGTGGATAGAACATCAGCCTGCTAACTAAAGTGTTACGGGTTCAATTCTGGTCAAGGTCAAGGTCAAGAGCACATACCTTGGTTACAGGTTCCATCCCTGCCTGGATTGGGGTGTGTGCAGGAGGCAACCAATCCACGTGTGTTTCTCACATCAATGTTTCTCTCTGTCTCTCCCTCTCCCTTCCACTCTCTGTCTTAAAAAAAAAAGTGTGTCTACATGAGTGAAGGTTGGTAGGTCAGGTGAGTATAAATTTTGTAGGGTGGAGTATGTATAAGGAAGAAGCAAGACAACTAAAGATCTCAGAGGACTTTTGTTTAATTCCCCTCATGGAAAATAAATTTCTTTTAATTTCTCCTTTCTCCTGCCCTTTTTAAAAATATTTTTTAAAAAAATTTTTTTTATTGATTTCAGAGAGGAAGGGAGAGGGAGAGAGAGATGAAAACATCAATGATGAAAGACAATCATTGTTTAGCGGCCTGTTGCACTCCCCCCACTGGGGATCTAGTCCACACCCAGGCATGTGCCCTTGACTGGAATCGAACCCTAGACCCTTCAGGCCACAGGCCGACACTCTCTCCACTGAGTCAAACCAGGTAGGGCTCCTTCTGCCTTTTAAAAATATATATATTTTTATTGATTTCAGAGAGAAAACAAGAGGGAGACAGAATCATTGATCAGCTGCCTCCTGCACGCCCCACACTGGGGATCGAGCCCAAAACTCTGGCATATGCCCTGACTGGGAATCAAACCGTGACCTCCTGGTTCATAGGTCAATGCTCAACCACTCAGCCATCTCAGCCTTTCTCTTTTTTAAAAAATAAGGCCTTCAAAATTTTTGGTTGCCTCCCCCCCCAAAAAAAATTGGGAAAGAGCGATCCTGCTGCCTTTACATAATGACATGGTTAAGAAAAATGCTTTTAGTAGCACTTCAGACTGTAAAGCGCAGTATTTGCCCATTAGAGCCCTCCTGCTCTGCAGAGGACTCCCTGTGGTCAATTCCTATCTATTTAGCCCCCTGACTAGGGTAACCACTGTTTTGTTTACTTTAATTTTTTAATTGAATTTATTGGGGTGACATGGGTAACAAAACCACACACGTTTCAAGTGTAGAATTCAACAAAACATCATCTGCACACTGCATTGTGCAGTTAACACCAAACTAAAGTCTCTCTCCATCCCCATTTATCACCCCTTTGCCCACTTCCACCTACCCCTACCCCCTTACCCTCTGGCCATCACCACACTGCTGTCTGTGTCTATGTGTTATATATATCAAATGGGCTGTCATGCCCATTTTAGACAAGAAAACCAAGGCTTAGTGAGGTTAAGTGACTTGCTCAAGGGAAAAAAATCACTGAGAACTGGCCAGCATGGCTCAATGGTTGAGAGTCAATCTATGAATCAGGAGATACCGGTTCAATTCCCAGTTGCAGGCTTGATCCTCAGTAGGGGGTGTGCAGGAAGCAGCCAATCAATGATTCTCTCTCATCATGATGTTTCTCGGACGGGAGGCGGCCGTGCCTGACTCTCATAGCGGATGTTCTCTCTCTCCCTCTCCCTTCCTCTCTGAAATCAATAAAAATATAGATTAAAAACATTGAGTTTTATGTATACTTAAGATTTGTGCACTTCATGTAAATGAGGTACACTTCCAAGCAATGTTTATTGAATTGGGAAACCATTGAAGATGGGAAATTTTCTTTCCCCTGCTCTTGGATATCCTATATCTAATAATCTGGGGCAAAGTTTTGAAAAATGTGTTTTTGTTTCATTTTAGTAAATGAGGTCAAATGGCACTTTTAGCTTCAAGGACAAGTGCAAATAGGCTCAGCCTGTGTGTGTGTGTGTGTGTGTGTGTGTATGTGTGTGTGTAGGCAGAACCCAGTCTTGCAGCTCCAGGAGCTGACACAGGCCAATGGGCCTGGGCAGCCTGCTTGGCCCCTGGGCTGCAGACACTGTTGGCCCCAGGGCCCAGCTGGTTGCAGTCAGTCCTGCCAGGAATGCACTGAGCATTTGCCTCCTGGGTCCCCAAGACCAGTTCCTCTGTCTCTCCCAACACACCCCAAACCTTATGCCCTCACTCAGCCTCCTGACCCTGCCACCCACCTCTGCTTTCCAGGTTTGCAGCCCCCCATCCAGAGGCACCTTCATCATTCCTTCCTGACACGTCGACTTTCATTTTCCTAGGACGAATCTCATTTGACAATCTCCTGCCCATATTTCTAAGCGATCTGGGTCTCGCGGTGCTATTTCTCTGTCCTCTCTGGGGTTTGTAATACCAATCATCTGCAGGTTTCATTAGCATGCTGTTTACCGTCTTTCAGATCATTAATGAAGATGCGAAGTGAGACACCAGTGCTCACGCCCCCACCCCCACCCCGCGGCCCCCTCCCATGCCTGGCGCTGCTGGAATCATTATCCTTCCTGGTGTGACAGGGTCAGAACCAAACCAATTTGCATCAATCTTTGGTGATGTTGTGAAGGGCCGCCTGCCCTGCAATCCCCGTGTTTCACAACGGCATCAGCTGTCTGTCCGGGAGCAAGCGCTCCTCTCTGCAGAGCTGGTGGCCCCAGCTCATCCGGCTGCAGCCCCACCGCTGACTTCAGGTTCAGGGCTGCACGTGGCTGACATGTTCCTTTGTTTTGCTCTCCTGTGCTGGGCAGAAAGTAGCACTTCTTTGGGAAACAGCGTGGACAGTGCACGTACTGATGTGGAGGGAGTGGGTGTGGCAGGCCTGGAGTGTTTAGTCCTCATGACATCTGTTTCTGCTGAAGGATAGTGGGAAGCAAGACCCTCCAAGGCCTAGTCAGATGCCTGGGCTTACGTATCCCAATGTCGTCATGATAACTAGTGAACTAGGTGTAATAGTGCACTGGGTGAATGCGGCATAATTTACACCAGTTACATGTTCAAAGGACCTAGGGTCAGTTGGTTTTGGGTATTTGGGGCTGTGAAGGAAGCAAGGGACAAGGGCCAGCGGTAAGAAGAAGGCAGCAGCAGCATCGATCAGATGGAGATGAGGGAGCAGGAGGCCCGGAGCCACCCATTCCTCAGACACCATTTCCGGTTCTGACCCCTGTCCGTCTTGTGGCCCTGCCCGGGCTTTGCCAGCGGCTGCAGCCAGTGCTTCTCATTTCCACTCAGCTTCAGTCACTGACTTTTCCAACTTGACTCCTCAGCTGCTCCTTTGTGTGTAGCCGCTGGCTCCTGGGGCTCAGCTGCATCTGGGAAGGCCCTGGGATGTGACCTTCAGCCCTGATTGACCCCGAGGCCTCGCTGCAGAGTCAGGTCAGGCTGCTCTCCATGGGCTCCGAGGGTACAGCCGAGGGGAGGCTGAGGGGGAGGCCAGCCTGAGTGGCTCTGTCCAGCCCTGGGAAGGGAGCTTTCTGAAGAAAGATGGAGAGGCTGGGAGGAAGGGGAGGAGGGAAGGACAGAGCAAAACAGGGAAGAGCATTCCTGTGCAGGGACTGGAATAGCATGGATGCTCAGAGAATGTTAGGACCACTGAGACTAGTGACGCTTAATGACGTGAGGCTTTATGTCAAACTCACTGTCAGTTCAGAGACCTGATGCTGTCACAAAGAATATCTTTCCCTCTCTTATTAGCAGCGAATGATCGTCAATGCCACTGACTGGTACTTGCTGAGTGTCCATGCCCCTGGGCAGAGCTGCCTCTAAGGGTGGAAGGATGGGAGGTATTTAGTAAACCGTCAGCTCTCCCGAAGAGTTAGAGACAGGCGCCCTGCTCAAGGTAACCAAACGTTATCATATATTTTGGACCAGGGCAGCCTGACATCAGGCTCGACGCCCTTATCCATGATGCTTGGCTGCCTCTTAAAAGTGGAAAAGGTCCCAAGGAGATTGAGGCTCAGAGAGAAGCGATTTCCACCAGCTCATCCCTGCTTCTCTCTAAAAATCTCAGCTCTTACCATACCTGAGGCTAGCAACACGGTTATGAACATTGAGGATTGTGGCACAGTTCATCTTCTTCCTCTCAACAAATCTTACTAAGCACCTATCATGTGCCAGGTACTGTTCTAAGTTCTGTTTTTTAGCCAAAGAAGCTGTAGGAGACTGAACTTTGGATCAATTCTTTGATACCTCCCAAAAGTTATTTAAAAAGTCAAATTGTTTTATTACCTCTCTGTGTCTCAGATACATGTCAGGAAGATGGAAAAACAAAAAAGCAACTCTGATCACTTGAGTTTTCTAGCTCCTTGGATTCTAGATAATTGAGTGTTTTGTGCTATTGGAGGCAACTTTCCGTAGCATCCAGTAGAGATCAAATCAGAAAGCAGAGGACAGGGTAAAGATGAAAATAGGTGAGTGCAACTCAGCTCAGAACGTGAGTTTAATTGAGATTCCAACTGCCACTCTCCCCTGCATTCCTTTGTCCCTGGCTACGACCAAGTTCATGGCTCTGTCACCCCCAGTAATCCCTGTAATGGGCTGCAATCCTGGGGGAGCTGTTTCTGTTTATTAATGGCCAACCTCTGAGACACATGGAGCAAAGCCAGCTGTGGCTTCTTGCCCTGGGAGCTGCTGGGCCACTTTTCTGTTTTAAAAAATAGGAATTTCCCAGGAGAGAGAACAGGGACAGCTGGCAAGGGCCGTGGAAGAGTGGGAGACATAGAGGTGATGGTGCTGGAAGTGCGGGCCCCTTCCACGTCATGAGCTCTTTCAGAGTAGAATTCACCTGTGTACTGTCCTTGCGATGGCAACTAGTTTGTAGGGCTTCAGTGGAGTTGCAGGATGATGCCACATGGTGGACAGGTGGGAGAAGGGATGAGGAGACCAAAAGGGGACAATAGACAGAAGGTGGTGCATAAACAGGGCGAGGCAAATAGCAGAGTGGGCTTCCCCGGGGGTCAGGAATTAGAGCAGTGGTTCTCAACCTTCTGGCCCTTTCAATACAGTTCCTCATGTTGTGACCCAACCATAAAATTATTTTCATTGCTACTTCATAAGTGTAATGTTGCTACTGTTATGAGTCGTAATGTAAATATCTGATATGCAGGATGGTCTTAGGCGACCCCTGTGAAAGGGTCATTCAGCCGCCAAAGGGGTCGCGACCCACAGGTTGAGAACCGCTGAATTAGAGCTTCGGGCCCCAGCTATGCCCAGAGCAGTTCCCTCGAGCCAACTGCCCACAGCCCAGGTCTGCTTCTTAGAGCTGGGACAACATTGCAACAGCTGCTGGTTTAGAGACCATGTCCCCGGGCTCCCGCATCTGCCCTCTGGGTAGAGTTGTGTGAAGCGGAAGACAATCGGGGGCTGATTAGTGTCCCAGGGAGACATGTAACTTGTGTTGCTGGGACCCAAACAGCAAGAGTCTTAGCGGCTAACTCCAGCCGAGAAAAGACTGAGGAATTGTCTCACCTAATTACAGGGAATGGCCCTCTTTGTGTTTGTGATTCCGTACGGTTGTCCGATCGCTTTTCTCCATTCGCTGGCTCAGGCCACGCTGGAATTGTGCTAATTAGAAGAGAAATGGACAGAGTGATCCTGTCAGCCCTGGTTACTGGTGGGGACAAAGCGGAATATTATTCTGAGGCAGTGTTTTGTGAGGGCCCTTCTTCCCGCTCTCATTAGGAGGGAAGGTTCCGAATGCCTGGCCTGGCTAATGGAGCATTGGGGTACTCATGTGCTAATTAACAGGCTCGGCCAGCACTCGCCAACCGGGAGCCTCGTGGTTGCACCAGGTGCCATCTGAAGCCCCCACCATCCCCGCTCATGAAGAAAACATGTTGGGCAAAGGGTGGGAAGGCCAGTGGCCTCTTTATTTTTCTTTTAGTTTTGTTAACCCTCACCCACGGATACTTTTTCCATTGATTTTTAGAGGAGGGGGGAGGGGTAGAGACAGAGAGAAACATCAATGTGAGAGAGACACATCGATTGGTTGCTGCTTGCACGTGCCCCGACCAGGGCCGGGAATCAAGCCTGCAACTGAGATACGTGCCCTTGACCGGAATTGAACCCAAGACCCTTCAGTCAGTGGGCTGACACTCTACTACTGAGCCAAACTGGCTAGGGTCCGTGGCCTCTTCAGGCATAGTCAGGGGTACATCCCCACAGGCCCCAACGTCACTAGACAGGCCAGTCAGAACTTATAAACTTGGAAAGACCACTGTTTGCCGACTCTCTGAAGGTGGGGGTTCCTCGGGTGAAGTGGAGCCCATGCGGGGCTCAGGTAGTCCTGCAGCTCTCAAAGGATGAAGAAAACAGAACAGGAACGTAACCAATGCTTGGAGATGGAGTTTGTGCAGAAGTTGAGAGCTGGTAACAAACCATGTTATCTGACCCCTGTGACCATTCACCTTGGCCCATCTGCCAATTTCCCCACTTCCTGCTCTGCCAGTTGACCTTCCTGTCATGCTTCAATCCTGGAGAAAACAAAAGGGACCACAGCATTCCATCAGGAGTGATCCTGCCTTTATTACAAAGCTCCTTCGGAAGTCCAAACACCCTCTGGAAGCCACAGGGGCAGTGGAGAAGACACTGGAGCTAGAAGCTAGCTCTTAGAAGACACAGGAGCCACAATAAGCTGCCGCTGGAGCACCCAAGCCAAGGAGCAGATAGCAAGTATCCACTTTAAAAATATGGTTAAGTGGGTAACAAAAGGGAAAGAAAAATTAATGATGGCATTGTGATATCAATACAACTGATATCCTGTGAACTTTCAGGGCTCAAACAGTGAAAGAAAAGTGAAGCAAATCAGCAGAGGCCTCAAATCAAGAGACTGAGGTGTGCAAGAAGCAATGGGACTGCTGGTGAGAAAAGTTTTAAGAATTTAAAAATGTGCCTCGCCCTAGCTGGTTTGGCTCAGTGGATAGAGCATCGGCCTGGGACCGAAGGGTCCCGGGTTCGATTCTAGTCAAGAGCACATGCTCAGGTTGACGGCTTGATCCCCAGTAGGAGGTGGGTGTGCAGGAGGCAGCTGGTCAGTGATTCTCTTTCATCGCTGATATTTCTCTCTCTTTCTCTTCTCTCTTCTTCTCTGAAATCAATAAAAATGTGCTGTAAGCACCAACCAATATGCTGCAAGTATGGTATTCAGAAAACACACTTGTGGGCAAATAATAATTAGTTATTGGAAAAATAACCTCTAAAGATTTAGACCAGAACATTCACACGCTGCCCCTTTTTAGTAAGTCAGCCAGCCAGCCATGCTTTCCTGAATCCCAGAAACCTATGGTCCATCCAGATGTTTTCTTGGAAATCAGGGATGAGCCAATGATGCTTAGCAATTAGCTTTTCTTAATATGGAATGTTTTCTCTAAAAGGGCATTGGTAGTGTTATTAATGGGTGACAGTAGTAGTACTGATTAATAATTCGTCTTCTTTAGTTCTTGAAGCAGAGTTGAAAAGGAACTCCTACTAAGGATTTTAGTAGGTGGCAGATAAATATTTGTTCTCAATCCATCATATTTAACAGGAAGTCTGCAAATAGATATATTTTGAATCTCCAGTTCAAATAAGACATTGAAGAAGAACTAGATGTGCAGGAGACATTGAAGAACTAGATGTGCAGGAGACAGCCAAAACCTGGAGGACTTATAATTTAGTAGGGCAATGAGGTATGGGGTCGGAACACTTCAGTGTCAGGCGGAGTGTGGTAAGTCACAGGCTGGCCTACATAAAGGTTGTAGGAATGCAGGGGCAGGGTTATTTCCAGCGGGAGCATCAGGGGTTTATAGGAAGGTTAGGGCTTGATATGTGCAAAAAGGATGAGAGACTTTCTAGGAACTCAAGGGCATGGGCAGAGCACTCAAGTGAGGGACTGGGAACAGAGACTTCACATGATGGAGTGGAGATAAGCCAACAGGAGGTTACTAGGGTTACATGCAGGGAGCTTAGGGTGCCAGGGTGAGAGCCCAGGCTCTATTAGTAGGCCTGGGGAGGAACTATAGGTTTTTAAGTCTCCTTCAGGGAGTTGAGTGGTAATGAACTAGGTGGCAGGTAGGATAGACTGGAAGCTGGCAGACCATGCAGTAGGTGACTACAAAGCCCCACACCACCCACTGCCACGTGAGGGGAAGACAGCAGATTCTTTGTCATTATAGCTGCACTTTCTGATGAGGTCTATGCTTTAAGTACGTAACTTGGCCCTTTGAAGAAAAACTCACTCTCCTATAAAAGGGACATATTTATTAGGACGACACAGAAGACATTATATACAAAGTACAACCTTCCAACACCCTGAAATACATTCATGCACACATAGTACATACATTACATTATCAATATAAAAACACAACATTAACATTTCTGAGGATGACAAATATAAAACCAATAAATATCACAATTCTAAAATATCTACTTACATTAAATGCTGGTGACTACTATGACCGTAAAAGAAAGAGTCAAAGCAGACCAAAAACCAATTACATAGGTTCAGGTTACAGACAAGTTTGTTTGGGGGTGGTATCCCAATACGCTCCATATATTTCTTAATTTCCCCGTTTAACACCATCAACTCTCAAAAGGAAGAGTTTGCTATTATGCCGCTATTTTTTGTGTGCATATGCAGACTCTTCAACCACATTTACGATAAAGGAATGTCAACAATAAGCTTCACTTAAAATCAAAGCCTCTAAGCCTAACCTTCTATATATTCCAGGCAGAATGCTTCCGTCCCATACTCATCCCTTTTATCCTGTGTTCAATTTTTTCCTTCTTGTCAGTGAGTAAAATTGCATGGATGGTCAAATGGCACAAATGAGAGAAAAATCCAACATTAATTCTAGCTGGGAAACAAGGCACATGTTACGGTTAACGGAACAACTATTAAAGTGTATAGTGCCGCGCCCTCGCAGACTCAGGGCCAAAAACCTGACCACGATTTTCCTTGTATCAAAACACTATCAGACTACTGTCACATGGATGTTCTTTTCATAAAGTTCAGGACACTCCGTGTATTTTTCAAAACGTTAGAGGCTTATAAGACAAAATATGGAGAACATGTGTAGTCACTACAACCCATAAGCTAGATTTTCAGGTTTTAACAGAGACACATAATTGGCAAACACTCCGTAAGAGTTATATTTAAGTCAGGAAATTCTCTTTTCCTTTCATGTGTGTTTCTGTCCTATGGGTGAAATATTTGATATGTGCTGTGAGAGGGGGTAAGGGGGGAACACTGCCATCACTGCAGAGCACGCACAATCCTGCAAGGTCAATCAGAGTTTCTAGTTGTTAATCAAATCAAACTCCTACAGTCAACCCCCTTTTCCTATCTTCAGGCCATACTAACTGTCTCGCTTGCATCTGTAACAGCTTAACTAGAACTCAAAAGTCCTTTCTGTCACCTTTAAATTGGTCTTGAGGTCTAATGCAACTGTGCACGGCCTTTCACTACACAAACTACTCCCAGGAGGGACTTGATACGCAAGGATCCCCTTCTCTGGAGTCAGCATGGATGGTGGGAGCTAGGAGGTGGGGAATGGGAGGCTTAGAGAATGGGGCTACCATGAGAGGTATAGAATTTTAAAAGCAGGCATCATTTCTAGAAGATTCTGGTTTCTCCAGCTGGGGATTCTTAGAACCTAGTATATACTGGAGAGTTCACAGGTCAACCTGCATGGTCTGGTCCAGAATCTAATTGGTCTCTGGGCTCCTTGCATCATAAATACTCCCTAAGAGATCAAGTACAACTCATGCAATCGCTGTCACAACGGACTTTGCCATCACTGAATCAAATCAACTGTAGATCCTGGGGCTCCTGAATCACTTCCAGAAACGAGAAAGCAGGACTTTGACCTTTAAGAATGATATGCCCTCTGGTGTTACCAGCATCTGAGGTGGAGATGGTCAAAGTCTGGAAGCTGACTGAATAACTGCATTGATCCTTGGGTGGAACAGATTCTTCTCTTGCTGCCGAATGTCCTCAGAGCGCAGAGTACCAGGAGCAGGGGAGAGGGTCAGCCCTGGAGGAGCACCCTCCAGCCTCTCGCCAGGAAGCAGTGAGGTGCGCATCATCAGAGCTGCACTGGGAGCGGAGCGTGGTTCCAGCCCCCGGGACATCCTGTCCACAGCTGGGCTACTTCTTGGGTTTCTCTAGAATGTTGAGGAATTTCCCCCGTGTCATTTCTCTGGCTGAAATAAAGAAGCAAATGAAGGATCAATGAAGACCTAAAATCTGAAAAAGGGATCATAGGAAGATTTAATTTAAAAACACAGAATTAAATTGTAAACAGGGGACCACAACAGAGTCAATCACCACAAACCTTCAAAAAGAGGGAGAAACAAACCACTCCTGGCAACTAAAACTGTAGAGTTGTTCTGGAGTCGGTAATTGCTATAGGGCACAGGCCAACCGGGGGAAACATCATCTATCAACCCTTACAAAAATCATCATGGAATTCCCCCAAAACCTCTCTCTCTCTAAAGAATATAACCTAATACTCACATTCACTACCACCGGGGTTTGCTCCTGGAGGCTAAAATCCAACCTAGATAACAGTCTTCTATGGGTTGCTGGTTTCTGGACATTTATAATCTCAAATCAGAATTAGAGACCATTTACCCCGTCCCTCAGTGGCAGTCCCTGGATACTGTAATATAACAGGGTTTATAGTCCCTCAGTGCAGTTCATCTGTGGATGGAGTAATAAAGTAGGGTTTATAGAACTTCGGTCTTCTCTCTCTTGGCATTGTCAGTCCTTAGATATTTAATACAGTCAGGCAAGGTTTATGTGTCTTTCTCTGACTTTCAGTACCATCAATCTTTGAATGCTGTAGTTACAAGGGGGTTTATATAGCTACTTTCCTACAGATGAGGCTCTGAAATGAAAGTAAAACATTTCTCAATTACAAGGGTCACTGCAGAAGCCCCCGTTTTAGCTGTCAAGCAAATCCTCAAGAATTGTATGAAGCCTAAACGCCCTTCTTCCTCATCCCCACAAGATCATCTTTGCAGATCCCTTAAGTGGATTTAACGTGCTGAAAGTTTCCGATGGCTTGCCCGGAGGCTGGATGTCCTCTGGAATCAAGCAGTGGGCACACAGCAGGCTGTGCCCTGTGGCCTCCCAAGAACATGTCTCCATCTTGGCCAATAAGTGAGATGGCCAGGGAGGCTCCTGCCGAGATGAGAAGGACCTTTACTCTGACCTCCTCCTGCCTTTCTCAAGCCCAGAGCAAATGGAGCCAGGTGAATGGGCTCCCACTCTCCCCACCTAAGTCTAAATTCCTGGTTAATTTGTACAATGAAGAAGTAAAACAACACAAACTCTGTAACCACAAGAAGGCTTCTGGTAACTGCAGTCTATATATATTCCCCATCTTTCATAAGTTCCTGAGCTCCAACAAAGAGAAAGGAAATCCCATTAAGTAGGAATGGAAGTCTCAGTGCAGGTCTGGTCTCATGTGCCCACAGCCCCTCCCTCTCGCAAAGCAAACTGACCGCTCCTTCCTTGGTGGATTTATACCAACCCTCTACATACAAAGTTCCTATCAGAGCTGCAATTACTTGTTTATATACTTGTTTTCCTCTGCTGAAGTATAAAAATAGAGGGCAGAGACTGTTTTATTATTCTTTATTCCACCAGCACCTAGCATAGTGCTAGACCTAGCTAGCATCTGCTGAAAAACGTTGGCTGGATGAATGATGATATACCAAAGAACCAGAACCAAGTAGGACAACAACCAAGTTAGTTTCTTCCCTTCCACAGGCAAACAGTAAGACTTGTTAGTGGCCCTTTGTGCTCCATTCTCTATATTGTGGGGTTCTTTTTAAATTTACCTTGCTTGTTTAGCAAGAAAAATAATTTCCCTTGATGGAAACAATGCAGATTAATGGAGAGATGGAAGTGGGGTGGGGCGAGGACAGACAAGGACTAACTATCCTAGAGGAAATGGGGCCAGCTTAGTACTTGAAACAGCAGGGAGGCGGGGGTGGGGGGGGGGTAAGTGCATGATTCCACTCTGTAAAATTTTCTAACCACTTTCTGTACATCTGAAACTAATACAGAATAATATTTAGCATGACTTCTTTCAGAGAACACAGGATTAGAACTCAGTTTAAGTTCCAGCTCTAGCATTTAGCAGCTGGGTGACACCAGGAGCTGGATAGGAACCTCAGTTTCTTCATCTGTAAAATGAGTACATATTAATGTCACCTGCCCTGTCCTCTTGGCTATCCAGCAGTGAACTTGCTTGGTATAGTGGTATCACTAATATAACACCTTTCAGAGGAGGGTAAGTAGCCTGCTGCTTCTCTGGCACTATTTCCTGAGTGAATAGACGAATTAACTGTGATAAGGGATAGTAGTAATCTCAAAAATTCCACTCCTTGGGATCTTTCCCTCAGCCAGATCGTGTAGATATTGACTTATACTTTGGCCTGAGTGGGTCTCATCACTTTTTTCTGCCTACTCTCAGGTACTTACTAAGGACCTAAAGCAAAGATCAAACAATCTTACAACCTGGCTAGAAGCAGGTGCTCTGGAAACCAGACATGTGTAACACAAAACTCTGTTGGGTAAACAGAACCTTGTTCCTCCAATTCGGGGTCAGGAGCACTCTACTGACATCACTAATTATTTCTGCCTGCTGCCCTTCAGATTCCCCAATTCTTTATTATTTTTTCTCCAAATGGGAAAATGACCAAGATTTTAAGACTTAAAATTTAAAAAGATCCAATCTAGTCAAGGGATCAAAAGGATTTAACAGAAAAATAAATGGATATTCCAAAGTCTCTCAGTGGCAAGCTCTCCTTGAATTTAACCAATCCCTTTTAACAACCCCTTTCCCACTCAATCATTCCTCCCCCTCCAACCTAATCTAAGTACACAGAGCTGCAGGAAACCACAGTAAAAGTAGAAGTAATTCAAAAGACATCATCGTCTACATGGGAGGGGAGAAAGTTTTCCCACTCGCCAGTCCTATATAGGAGATATACGAATTTGTGACATAGCTGCTCCCTAAAAGAGGGCTGTGCCCTATAAATCACATCCTAAGCACCAGCCCCTTTCTGTGCACAGAGAAATTGCTGTGGGTCAGGGGCTGCTCCAGAGCACGTGCCCTCCTGTTCCCTTGTCATCAGAGATGTTAACATCTCTGATTAATTCACATAGCCCTTATTTGATTCCTCATTTCTTTATCCTTGCTCTCCTGCTCTGCTGCAGTGTGAAAATTCTTACCAACCTGATACAGTAATCACCGCCTGCTAACTGCACCCCCCTAAACCTAGTGAAATTGTTTAGTGATGCCAACCGCGCTTTTAATTTGCAAGACATCAGACACAGAGGTAATTTATACCAACATCTGTTCATTTTTGACTTCTGAAACAAACTTGCACATGCTGCTACAAAATCCCATTAGGAGTAGGGAGACAGCCTTCTGCTACTATTCCGTATTCTTCTACACACACACACACACACACACACACACACACACACACACACACACACCTTCCAGTAGGGTTTAATATGTAAATGCACTTTACTAAAAAATTTCCGCCAAGCATTTCATGTCTCTTTGGGGGGAAAACTTTAGAGATGTCTATGGTTTGCTTACAGAGGAGAGGAAGATATTTCTATTTCCCTCTGACTAGTGCCATTCCTTCTTCTTCTCAATAGTTACAGCTTGGTCTAATTCTCTAGTTAATGGCCAGGTAAGAGTACATGCTTCTTAGCTTGGCATGTTCAATGCTTCCCTTCTCTCCTGGTCCTTTTTTCCTACAATGTGCTTCAAGACAACTCTAGAGACAATAAAATTGCTAGAGAGAGTTTTCTCTAGACTCAATAAAATTTCTTAACAATTTTCTAATTCTGGATTAATTCTCTAGGATTACAAGTTTAGCAGGAAGGGAACACGCTACCACATTCTAATAACTATGCCAAGAGGGATCCACTGGTCACCAGCCACCACAGTGTGTGCTGTGCAGGAGAGAGGCATGACCTCTGTGTGGTCATGATTTACTATGGGCTCTCCTATGCAGTACAAGACCATAAACTGAGAAAGCCACAATAGAGACGGACGCCATAGAGGGAACATGTGAATTGCTGCAGAGTGTGGGAGAGGGAACCACTTGTACACATTTACAGGCGGCAAATGGATACACCACAATCAACTTCCAGGTTTATGCGGTTTCCATTATCCCCTTCAAGTTTTCCTAGGACTGTCAGGTTCATGGCAGCTGTAAATACCTGGGCATGCTCAGAGAGGTCAGGGCTGAAGGGAGGACTGCATCCTCCTTGCTGGGAAGGTGCTGTGTGGTTTAATATAATGTCTTCTTTAGACTCCCCAATCCTCCATCCTACATTTAGCCTTGCCTCTGGCTCCCTTTCCACGATGACTATCCCCAAACTGCCTTCTCTGCAGTAAATTTTCTGGTGGCTGGTTGAAAGAGAGTCAGTGGCACAGATTGATTTCTCACCGGTGAGGGGATGAGGGATTACCAGCGGCACCCTGGTTAACGAGATTGGGTGCGAATCTCTCACGAGACCAGCCCTCTCTGCCAGGGCTTTGCACCTTTCACCCATGACATATGGGTTTCATTACAGAAAGATTTTCCAGATTATAACTTTGAGGCAATTGCCTGATAAAATTCTGCTTGGCTTTATTGTAGGGAACAATGTAAAAAATAAGTAACTTTTTATGAAATGGAAGAAACTCATAATGTTTGGTTTTCAATTCCAATGCAAACTACTTTAAGTACTGTGCCTCGATATAATTAAAAACATTAGCGAGGTGGAGAAGAGTTACATTCCACTAGTTCACTCACATCCTGAAGAGCAACAACAGGCTGTCTTTAGGAGACTCTGATATGAATGGCCAGGGAACAAAGGAGACAGCATAACTGTGAAGAGAGCAGGGCTTTTAGCATTAGACAGGCTTAGACTTGAACCCATGGACCCTGCTATTTAACAGCTCCTATACTAACTACTACTGAGGGCAAGTCACCCAGGTCATCCTTTGTGCAAGGTGGGGTTAATACAAAGGTCACACGGGCATTCAGTAAATGGTAGCTACTGTATAATCATCTCTTTCATTTTAAACAAATTTATGTAAGCCACAAGACACTTGATGGGAAAACTATCTAGGATTCATTTTTTAAAAATATTTTTTTATTGATTTCAGACAGGAAGGAAGAGGGAGAGATTGAAACATTGATGATGAATCAGCTGCCTCCTGCACGCCCCCCACTGGGGACCAAGCCCGCAACCCAGGCATGTGCCCTTGACCAGAATTGAACCTGGGACCCTCCAGTCCCCAGGCCGACGCTCTAACCACTAAGCCAAACCAGCCAGGGCAGATTCATTTCTTTTATAGTAATTTATCCCTACCTAAAGACATATTGCCCTACATGTAATAATTATGTACAAAAAATTGTAAAACTGTCTTTGGTTTCCACAAGGAGCATTTGAGATCTTGTTCCCCAGCATGTTGTCAATTTGGTTCAAATAAATTCTTATAAAAATCTTCTAAAAAAACACAACATTAGCCCTGGTCAGTTTGGCTTAGTGAATAGAGCATTGGCCTATGGACTGAAGGATCCCGGGTTTGATTCCAGTCAAGGGCATGTACATCAGTTGCAGACTCGATCCGGTTGGGGTGCATACGGAATCGATGTGTTTCTCTTACATCAATGTTTCTCTCTCTGTCTCTCTCTCCTCACCTCCTCCCTTCCACTCTAAAAATCAATGAAAAAATATCCTCAGAGAAGGATTAAAAAGAAAAACAACACGAATGTTGTCTTCTTGGTCTGGAGGAACAGAGTTCTGGAGTAAAGTATCAGGTTCTCTTTATAGTAGACACCTATCTGCTGCCATAATGCACTGACGAATCTTCAAACTCCATGTCCAACTGTGCTGGTGTCAGGTTCATTGGTTCAATTAGCTGCCCATCAAATTGGAATCTGATCTGCCTTGACCGGAATCGAACCTGGGACCCTTAAGTCCGCAGGCTGATGCTCTATCCACTGAGCCAAATCGGTTAGGGCAGGCCTCTTAATCTTAAACTGCACCACAGAACTATCCTGCCCTACCACCTTCAAATTAATAGGACCATTGTTTTTCTTTTTTTATTCACAGTCTCATATAATTTAAAAAATAAAGAAAAGTGCCTTTAAATGTTATCCATTCCTATATAATAAAAGGCTAATATGCAAATTGACCGAACGGTGGAATGACCAGTCGCTATGACGTGCACTGACCACCAGGGGGCAGACGCTCAACACAGGAACTGCCCCCTGGTGGTCAGTGTGCTTCCACAGTGGGAGCGTCACTCAGCCAGAAGCGCAGGGAGTAGGCCTAAGCCATGACCATTGTTTTCCACTGGCCATGGCGAGGTACCAGGTCCTCACTGAATGAACACCAGCAGCACCAGGAGTGCTGAACTACTTATTTTTAAAAAGAGCTCAAATGCAAAACAAATGGGAACATGAATGACTTGCGTCTGTAACACACATACTCTGCAGGACCAAACCTGCCAGAATAATGCTGGGTACTAGTTAGAAGCAGCTACCTTCCCTGACCACGCCAAGCAGCTACTTCTAGCAAAAAGAAACACACAAAATCCTAGTTAGTTTAGTACAGATCAGTCTGCTAAAAGGCTATTTAATTAGTTTCACAGAAGATATTTTGTAGAAATGATGCCATTTATTATAATTACGGTTTTCACTTTTTAAAAATTACTTTTTGGTCCTTGAAACCTTGAATGAACTCTCATCGCTATAACAAGAGGGACCTCTTAGTCATCAGTGTGTGTTGTGCAGGAGAAAAGCATGAAGAGGGCGGATGAGAGTTAAGTTAGTCGCACAGAGAGCCTATGATGTATTAGACATTAGGGAAGATTAAAATAAACTACAAGTGGCCTTTAAGATGGGACTCGCTCTTCTCAGGTATTTTGGTGGATTAGAGAACAAAAGTATACCACTGTGATTTATAATGCTGACTTCTCTCTCACAGGAATGTGGAAAGTTTTCTGTCGCTCTGGCACGAAGCCAGGGTACAGCAGAGCCATTCCAGGGCAGTCCGCCAGACTGAGATGCTTCACCACGCGCCAGTTCAGACCTCTGCACAAAACGTACTACTCAGCGATCGATAATTCAAGTCAAGGACTAAGCACTTTTTAATGCCTCTAATGTGAGAGCAGCTGGTGCTGGGGCATTGACAAGAGCAGAAGGTGCTGCGAACTGAGCCGGGTGTCACTGGATGAGGAAGGGTCTCTTGGAGCCTCATTAGGCTTGGTGGCCCTCAGAAGGGAGTTAATTGTAATAAAGTCTACTGACCATTCTCAATCAACTCCTGTGGGAGAGCACACACATGTGAGAGTCTGGCAAAAATCTTACTTTTCTCTAAAATACATCAAAGTAGCATTTGATGGTAAGCAAAGTAGCCTTCAGGCTTTTGCCTAAAGTTCTTTAGGCATAAGCATTTCAAAAAGGAGAATGAAATATCTGAGAAAAGAACAGTACGGATGCTACATCTGTGACCAAACTACCACAGACTATCAAAATCTTCATCCTCCGAATTTTAAAAAAAGCCTTTTGGGGCACACTTTCCAGGTTCCCTTTATATTGGGTCTCTTGTCTAACAGGACTTTTTCTTCTTCTAAACAGTGCTCCAGTAAATTCAGAAAAAGACAATTTTATACCAAACATTTTTTCCTTCAATTCATGGTAAGGCCCAATGCCAGGTAATGTTTTATCCAAGCAGTAATATAAAAATGAAAAGCCAGGACTCAGCGCACAGGTAAACAAATTTGGACAGTTCCAATATGGAAAATAATTTTAATGGCTTTTCACACAGAAAAAAAAAAAGAACAGAAATATCTAGCCAACAGATTTATTCTCTGAATATAACACATCAAGCGGGAACATAAAATATGGGAAGTGTCAGCCATGATGCCTGAAGATTGAAAGCACAAGTAGAAGAATCTTAATTGTCAGGCATTTGAAAAATGGTGTTATTCGGGTGAAGCCTGTGTTTCTCCATCAACTCTCCTTGCCCTGCCCTCTTCCGAGAGCAAAACAAGACTAGATTTCAAATATCCAGTCCTTGTTATAATCCTCCTCTCTCCTAAAAAACCCAAACAACAAAAACTCCAAAGATTTGTGTTTAAGAAATGAGAGCTAACAACTCCTTATTTGTATTTATTTTCCTTTTCAGAGGGCCTCACAGGCCTACTCATAATTTCATTTGGTTCTCCTTTCAAGGGTAAACTCAACTGAATGAAAGGCAATGAGATCAAAGCAATGCATTAATACTCTTGAGGTGAGAACTTTTATTAAATACTCATAAATTTGTGTACAACATTCATGCCTCAGGGCCTTTACATAGTAATACATCGTGGCGAGACACTTATTATGACCAAAGGCTAGTAGCTTCACAGTCTTAATTTCCTCATCCATAAAGTGAGAACAGCAATAATAATCTATCATGTAAGGTTAAGATAGAACAACTAGTCATAGTGACTTGATCACTACAAAAAACATTTTGGCCCAAATTAGATATTTTATCTGTAGAGGCTAGATTCCACTCTCAGAAAAATCAGACCAAGATCACAGCATGGATCATTTCATTGATCTGGATATTAAAAAGTTTCCTGCTTGGAACGTACCGGCAGTAGCTAAAGACTATGGAGGAGGAAGGCCCAGTCTTGACCCCCAGGGCAGGCAAAGAGTTACATCTTCACTCTGAGAAGCCAATAAAAAGCTCTCTTGATTATAATTTAGATAAGAACCACTGGATTGAATAATAATGTCTGAAACTCCCCTGGCTGTTTCACCTTGAGACGTCCATCACTGGGTTAAACATGATGCTAATTGCATTTGGATTGATTAATTTCTCTCACTCCTGTCTATTCGAATAACGCTTAACAAAATAATCATAGCGCCCAGAGCCAAATCTTTTCCGTCAAAGGAATGAAGCCATCAGAACCGGCAGAGATGAAAGAAATGAAGATGACCCGTAATTACTGCTACGGTGATATCATTACCATATTATACAAAATGAGTGTGGGGGGGGGGTGGAGGGACTGAGATTATTATTTTTTTAATAGAACCCTACAATCTAAGAATACAAATTTGACATCAAGTGGAACACACAGAAATATAGAACTTTAAAAAAATACAAATCTTGCTCATGAAATTGCAAAATCCAACAAACACTGAGACCCAAGATACATCAAGTGTCTTGGACTGTGAGCAGGTATTATTCACACCACTATTTTTTCACTGCAATAACACTTTGTGTATGACTTGCATAGAGATTTAAGATGCTGTCTTCATACACAAGTATTGCCATAGTTACTGAAGAATTTTTCTTTCAGCGAGGGAATATCATTTTATTTTAATATTGTTAGAGGTTACCTTGTTTGTAAAATTAAAATCTAGGTTTTAACTGCAGCTAGTTCTAGTTTAAGACACCAAAGAAAATGTCTATGAATCTTTGCGCTTGACTCATTGGACAATAGTATGGAATTAACTTATAAGCAAGAAGAACATAATAATATTTCCCTACTTTTTTATTGTTTTATATGATCTTTGCAATACTTATGATAGAAAACCTATGATTGCATAGGATTTGAACCTTAGCTCTGAGTCTCTCACTTATTAGATGGCACTCCCAAACAAATTATGCAGCCTCTGTGCCTCATTTCCTTGATCTGTAAAATGGGGATTATATTCACCTGACTAGATTGTTGTGAGACTTAAGATAATACATTTAAGTGCTCAGTATATGCTGGTACAAAAAATAAACTTCCCCCTAAGATTAATTGTATGTTTGTTTACTGAACCTTGAAAAATGTTTTGGTTATTTTATTTATTAATTTAAACAGACACTTGCAAAGTACACTGAATATAGATTTTTAACAAATATTTGAGAAATAAATAAGTAAATAGAATACTTAGAAAGTACATCATTTTAGTAGGCTAGAAATATGTGGAGGGTATTTTTGCTATAGTATTTCAATCCTCACCCAAGGATATGTTTTTCCCCATTGATTTTTAGAGATAGTGAAAGGGAGGAGGAGAGACAGAGAAAGAGAAACATCTATGTTAGAGAGACACATTGATTGGTTGGCTACTGCACAAACCCTGACCAGGGCTGGGATTAAGCCTACAACTGAGGTACGTGCCCTTGACTGGAAACGAACCTGCAACTCTTCAGGTGATCTAACCACTGAGCAACCAACGAGGGCCAGTATAGTATTTTAAACATAGGAACCATCATTAAATTGAAATAATAAAAACAGATATTGAAATTATTTTATTTAATTTAGAAAAGAAGATATGTTTCCCTATTATACTATATACTAGTAATAAAGAGCTAATATGCTAATTAGACCAAACAGCAGAATGACCATCCAGACGACCTTCCAGACAAAGCCAGGGCTGCGAGGGCCGGCCGAGGCTGCGAGGGCTGAGCTCCTTGCACAGATTTCATGCATCAGGACCCTAGTATCTAATAAACATTCCCAAATCAATCAAGCATATGTATTCTGAAGTTGTAGTCATTCAGTAATATATATATAATCAGTGCTTTAAAAGAAAGAACAAAACACTGTGTTTCTGCCAGATGAAAACAAGAGTCCAAAATATTTACTCCATTAACTCAGTATTCTCTACTTTCTTTCTGGTTAAGAGGGGCACTGTAATACAGTACAAAGGGGTTATCTTCTTTGGCTTTGGAATTAGATGGGTCTAGATTTGATTCAAATCCCAGCCCCCCATTTCTAAGCTTCAAGATCTTGTAATTTACTTTCTGATCATCCGTTTCTCCTCTGTAAAATGGGAATTATAAAATGGATTTGCAGATTCTTATAAGATTAAATAAGGCAATGCATGAAAATCCTTTATACTGCCAAATATATAGTAGGAAAGTCAATAAATGACAGTGTTAATCATTTTTATCTTTCACGTCTCAGCTCAAATGTCACCTTTTCAGAGAGGCCTTCCAAACCACCCTATCCAAAGTGAGTCATCTTCAGTTATTTTTTCATATAAACTCATTTACTTCCTCATAGTTCCTACCAAAATCTAAAATTACTTTATTTACTCACTAGTAGCCTACTGCATGAAAATTCATGCACTGGAGGGGGATCCCTCAGCCTGGCTTGCCTCCTCTCACAGTCCAGGAGCCCTCAGGGGCGGGAGGCGACCCAGCGATCAGGGGAAGGTAACACCCCATCACACTTCTGCTGCTGCCACTGCCGGCAGCGCAAGCCTTGGTTGGCCCTGGTTACCTGTGCCTCAGGAGGCCTTGGGCAGTTGAGGGATTGAGGGGACTGGGGGACTTCGGAGGCAGGTATGCAGAGCGGCCAGGCGGGCCCGGCCTTGCCATGCACCTGCCACCCCAGCGGGGCTGAGGGGACTGGGCACTGCTATCTTGTGGCTGTGGGCCCTGCCATCTTTGAAGGCGAGGCAGCAATTAGCATATTCCCTCATTGGCTGTGGGCGCTGCCATCTTTGAGGGTGGGGCAGTCAATTAGTATATCTCCTCCTTATTGGCTGTGGGCGCTACCATCTTTTGCGATGGTGTGAGGGTCAATTAGCATATTCCCTCTTTCTTACATAGGATGCTTCAGGAAGTTCTATAGAACTTCCTGTTGTATCCCTAGCAAATACAGTGGGGCCTTGACTTACGAGTTTAATTCGTTCCGTGATGGAGCTCGTAACTCAAATTACTTGTATGTCAAATCAGAAAGTAATCGAACCTGGGACCCTTCAGTCCGCAGGCCGACGCTCTATCCACTGAGCCAAACCGGTTTCGGCGGTAACCCAAATTTTAGCTCGCAACTCAAAGCAAAAAATCGGCTGAGAGACGGTTCGTATCTCAAAAAACTCGTTAGTCAGGACACTCGTAAGTCAAGGCCCCACTATAGATGGTCAATCACATATCTATTGAAATAATTTATTCATATATGAGGAAAGAGGTACTCTGCTTCCTTTTAATTCTTAACTAACCCCCATGCATAAGAAACTTTTAGTCTAGTAAAATCACTTAGTTCTACTTCTAGGAAGCTTTCCAAAGAGACACCAATAAAAATATCAAATAGGCTATTCACATGCCTATTCATTTCAGCACTGTTGTTGTTTTTTAATATATTTTTATTGATTTCAGAGAGGAAGGAAGAGGGAGAGAGAGATGGAAACATCCATGATGAGAGAGAATCATGGTGGATTGGTTGCCTCCTGCAGGTCCCCCACTGGGGATCGAGCCCACAACCTAGGCCTGTGCCCTTGACCAGAATCAAACCTGGGACCTTTCAGTCCACAGGGTGATGCTCTATCCACTGAGTCAAACCGGGTAGGGCTTTTCAGCACTGTTTGTAATATGTAAAGACTGGAACCAACCCAAATGTCCATCAATAAGGATGGGACTGGTATAATCTTATTATGGATTACTGTTCAGCTGTAAAAAGAATGAGGATACCTATATACTGTTATGGATAGATCTCCAAAAAAACACAAAGTGTAAAGGAAAATTATGTATAGTATATTACCTTGTGTGGAAAATTAGGACAAGGGGGAAATACATATATATATTTATTTAGAGTTTCAAAAGGAACAATGGAAGAAGGAAGTTTAGTATTAGTTTTTACTAACAAAAATGGTTACCTAAGGGAGGGACAACAGATGGGGAAGGAATAGAAATTTAAGTTAGACACTCTGAATGTACCTTATTTTATACATTTTACTTTGGGATTCCATGTAAGTATTTTATATACTAAAATACAAAATTCATTAAATAGAAAAAAACCTCTAAAAATAGAAATAAACTGAAAATAACTTGAATCTATAAAATTTGGCATAACCATACAGTACAAAAGTATAAATAATCTAAAATGACATTTTAAATAATTGAAAAGACATAACCCTACAAGTATGTATCCTAAGGATATAAAAGCTGCATAGAGAAATCTTAAACTGTACATAGCAGTCTTCTAGTTACATGTAGTTGGTTCTTCTGATGCTAGGTTTATTGTGGGTTAGTTATTAGGAACCCAGAATTTAAGCATAAGAGAAAAAAGATATCATTATAAAATCAAATAGATCAAATAAAAACCCTTTAACATCTTTGAACAAAAAAATACTTATTTACCAACCCTGTCCAAGGAAAAGGCCTAGAAGCAATGATAGTCCAGTAACAATGAATACTATTAATACTTAGATTTCTACTAAAAGCTACCCAGGTTCCTTGGAGAAATGGATTAAATTACAAGTCTAAAGAAGTAAAGGAACTAGGTTATCTTGACATGCTGAAAGCAAGAAGTTACCAGACTACAAGGCTCACATCAAATGACACAGGAGTCAACCTGAAGGAGCGCCCATTACCTAAAGATGGAGAAGTTTTTGGTGTCAGATAATATTTATAGTAGATTGAAATACATCAAATATAAGCATCTTCAATATTTTTAAAAGCTCTCAGTCACTTCAACTCATTTCATGTTCTGAAAATTGATAAATAAAAAGGGGGAGGAATCTAGCATTTTTCCTGCCTTTCCTCTTTGTACTGTATTTCAGGGAAAACATATAATTGACTTATTAGAATAATTATCATCACTATTATTATGAAAAGGATCTATGGCCCTAACCGGTTTGGCTCACTGGATAGAGCGTCGGCCTGTGGACTGAAGGGTCCCAGGTTCGATTCCGGTCAAGCGCATGTACCTTGGTTGCAGGCACATCCCCAGTTGGGGGTGTGCAGGAGGCAGCTGATCAATGTTTCTCACTCATTGATGTTTCTAACTCTCTGTCCCTCTCCCTTCCTCTCTGTAAAAAATCAATAAAATATATTTTTTAAAAAAAGGATCTATGGATACCACCTAAACCCACTGATCTTCACTGAAACTGTAACGGAGGTCAGTCATAAGCTTCCTGACATGAAAATATAGCAGGTACACAATACCATTTATGAACTATTCTTACCAACAAGACTGAATTCAAACCAATTTATTCTCTGTCAGATTATAGGAATTTTGGGGAAAAGAGGAAGATGTGGAATGTTACCACCAGGATAAAATCACCCAAATTTAAAATGTGGGAACTCCTACAGGAAAACAACCCAGTTTCTTCACCAATTAAATACCGGAAGTAGGAAGTGTGGTTATAGAGACAATTAGGAGACTGAAGATTCAGGTCAACCAAATGCACTGCCTGGACCTTGACTGGATCCTGATCCATCAATTGTAGAAAACACGATTTTGAGCCAAACTGGGCATGGACTATTAGTTGTAATTAAGGAATTATGATTTTATTTTGTTTATGTAATGTGTTTTTGTTGTTTTTTAAAAAGGGCCTTCTTGATTAGAGATATATACTGAGGTATTTATAAATGAAATGATACTGATTTTCTTAAAATACTCCAGACAACAACACAACCACAACAAAAAGTGTGATTCAAAGGGATGGACATAAAACAAGAATGGCAGAAAGTTGACAATTATTAAAGCTGCAGATGAGGTTGCGGGGTTCATTATAGCATTTTCTGTCGTTAGTATATGCTTGAAAAATGTCCATAATAAAAAGAAAATCTCATCAAATGTTTCTCTAGAAATATAGCTTTTTCTCATTATCACTACATAACATAATACAATGAACAGAAGGCTAGGGAACAGATTTGTGGATAATTAACTCTGCAGAGGGCTTGAAAATGGATGGACAGGAAAAGCTTTAGAAAGGGGGTGACTTCTCATGTCATGAATGTTTATTTCCATCGTTAAATTCTTGGATGAGGGACAAGTTACAAACGACCAAACAATCAAAAGCAGATTATATACTTTTAAAAGCCTATCACATTTAACTTGGGTTAAGCCTAATATTAAGAAGCTGCTGCCTTCTAACCTTTTTCTCTCTTAATTATTTAAAAAAACACACTGACAAATCTAAGAGCAGTTTTCAATTTATCTGCAAAACAGCTCTGAGAGAAGCACCCTGGCTCAACATTTTGCTTCTACAAAATTTTCTTGGAGGTGAAGAGAATGAGTCCTTGGTTACTCATTTATTGAATCGTTTCAGAAAAAGCTTTAAAGGTCGGTAGCAAGACTAACTTTAAGGTCTAGGACAATCCAATAGCTAACACGTTATAAAAAGGAACAGCTTAATCTAAACTTTCACTAGTCCAGTAAATTTCAACTAGCTTGCCCTCACGCTATCAACTGTATATAAATGATGACCTCATTAATCCCACTTCACTTTGATCATGCTTTTCCTTCATAGATGCTGATTTATCCAATTTAAAACAAATTACTTGTTCTAGCTGATAATTTGATTTTTAATTGTTTGCACTGTGGTTTCATGTATGTACCTGATGTTCTCAACCTGATCAGACTATAATTCATAAATGGAAGAGGCGATTAAAGATAATTTCTCTCACAAACTTGGAAAAAATGTACACTATATAGTACACTATCCAGTAAGTCTTAATTTAAAAAAAATTTTCCCTTTAAAATCATGTACTAATACAAAAGTACAATAATTACTGTCTTCACTTGATTATGAATTTCTTTTAAAAGCACATCACAATCAGGTAAGGACTTGAGTATGGCATGTCTACTTAGGATGTCATATGGCAGTGGTTATTTCCCTTGTCATTGGAAATAACAGCTGATTAGCCTTCTGTTTGTTTGTTTTTCAGAATATCCAGTTTTGATGTTTCTGAATAATCTTATTTACAACATTCATGAATTCCACAGCCAGAAAATTATATATACTGTTTATAATAGTCCGCATCACTGAAATTTCAGAGCTTAATCTATACATAGTTAACATACAATAAACATGTGCTGAATAAAAAAACACTTTCATGCACAACTGACCATCGTTTAGGATCTTAAAAACAATTTATGGGTAATCAATATGGCTAAATATAACAGACAGAAAAATATGGTTAATTAGATGCAATATAAACATTATAGTGCTTAATAACTAAAACTTAAAATATATTTTTTGTTAATTTTATTTGCATTCAAACCAATACAGAAGTAAAAGTGAAAGAAGCACTTTATAGATGTCAGACGACTAGCCTCAAAACCAGAAGGTTAGAGCTCTAACCTAATTTCATCAGCTAGTCAACGAGTCCTTACCGCGTGCACATTACATACTCATAACTGCAGATGACGGGACACCAAGAGAGATCAACCAGTCTTCCTTAGAAAACCTCTCCCCTCATTTGGGCACTAAAGTTTGCTCATCAGCAGCTCACCTGTGCTCTGTAGATAACTTAGAGAGTTTTGCAAATGTGGAGTACTTTCCCCCAAGACCTTATAGAGAGGGCAAGACCAACTTTAGGAACAGATCCTATTTCAATATAATGCAGGTCTTAGTTAGAATTTATAACCTACACCAGTGGTTTTCAAAGTGTCGTCCCTGAACCAACTACAACAGCACCACTTGGAGAATATACTACATACAAATTCTCAGGACTCCGTCTCAGAGCTACTGAGTCAGAAACTCTAGAGCTCGGGCCCAAGAATCCACGTTTTAAAAAGCCCTTCAGGTGATTCTGATGCATGCTAAATTTTGAGAACCACTAACCTATATTATCCAGGCTCTTTGATTTTTGTTTTCAGTTCTCTGTAGTTCTAATTCATTATTAAAAGAGGAGGCAGGGTTTTGTTTTTATTAAAATTATGATCACAACAAAGCATATTTCTTACCATAAAGCTAAAAGTAGAGGAGAGACTATTTTTTTTAAAGAAAATATGAGTAACGAAGGAAGAAATTAAAACATTCAACCAAAGGATTAGAATTTTTACCAAAACTTAATCAGTACCTCAATAGCCATGTATCATTCTTAGTGTTAAGATTACAATACAATCCTTTACCTTGAGAATCTTAGCAGAAGACAGACTGAAAATATTAATTACCAAACAATGTCATCAAAGCTATGAGAAGTATATCATACATTATGAGGACAGAAATGGGTTGGATGGATTGGAAAAGTTTTAGAAAAGGGGTGCTAGCCTTTAGGAATGTACTATCTAGGAACCCCCAGGCAAGATAAGGATAGCTACTTTTTAAAAGCTTTCCACTAGGCCACTAGTGTAAAATGTAAATGAACATTATGAAATAGATCTTAAAATAAGCCCAAAGTACCACTTAATTCCCAGCATTGTTTGGGATTTCTTATGGATACCAAAGTAGTACTATAAGAAATGGCCTTACTTTTAAGAAATTAAACCACAAATAATAAACTTTGCCTATGCAAAGTTTGGCAGGAATTAAGTCAATTATAACTATCCTTCATCATATTTTGTTAAGCAAAAAGCTGTGACAGTTGTCACCCAAACAATTAAGTCAAATGAGTTGCTCTGAAGTCTAGTTTCTTCTCAAGGTTGAAGTTTTCACAAGATTTACCCAAAATGGAGACTTCTATTATTTAAATGCTTTTATTTCCTTGTGTTTGTAAGATCAACCTGACCTAATTCCATGAAATAACCGAAACTTAAATCAGTTTTTCCTCTATATTCATGTTATTTTTAACTTCAGCTATAAAACTATTAACATAATTAGCATTCCTGTAACCAAACATAGTTGACTAAACCTCATTTTTAAGAGATTTTTCATTGATTTTTAGAGAGAGAGAGAGAGAGAGGAAGGGAGAAGGAGAGAAACATCGATGTGAGAGCAGAACATCAAACGGTTGCCTCCTGCATGCCCCTTCCGAGGATCAAGCCTGCAACCCAAGCATGTGCCCTGACCAGGAAGTGAACCGGCAACCTTTTGGTGTACGGAAATGTCCAACCAACTGAGCCACACTGGCCAGAGCTAAACCTCATTTTTTAAAGGTAAGTACAAAAACTAGCTTTCATAATTTGCTAAAATGTTTATTTTTATAAAAGCTACTTATGTCTGATTTGACTACTCATTTAGTTCTAATTTGATTATGGGATTCTATTTCTAATAAGTAACCCCTCCCAAATCCAGAGTTGAGTTAAAAGCCAGAAGACAATGTAAATAATGCATGTAAATAGTCCTATCATTAATCACTTTCTTTGAATTACTTTTTTTTAATTTGTTTTTTAAAAATATATTTTTATTGACTTCAGAGAGAAAGGGAAAGGGAGAGAGAGATAGAAATATCAATGATGACAATAATCGATTTGCTGCCTCCTGCATACCCCGACTGAGGATCGAGCCCACAACCCCAGGCATGTGTCCTAACCAGGAATGAAACCTTGACCTCCTGGTTCATAGGTCAACACTCAACCAATGAGCCACATAGTCTGGGCTGAACTACTTTCTTAATGATTTTCCAAATTCAGCCTGAGCTACTGGTACATTGACTTCATTTTGAAAAGGAAAATGGGGGGGCGGGGTGGGGTGGCGGGGTCTTGCAACCTAGTTTAGTATCTTACTTCCCCACTCTTGACTGACTTGGGCGGAGCAGGCTCCCAAGGCCCTGCCAAGACTGACTTGGGCGGAGTTGTGGGGACCCTTAGGAACCCGCCACAAGAGGAGATATATATACTAGTACAGTGGTCGGTAAACTGCGGCTCTCGAGCCACATGCGGCTCTTTGGCCCCTTGAGTGTGGCTCTTCCACAAAATACCGACTTCTGCTCCTGGGCCACAAAGTTTCAATCGCACTGTACGTGGGCACCCACACCTGGTATTTTGTGGTATTTTGTGGAAGAGCCACACTCAAGGGGCCAAAAAGCCGCATGTGGCTCCCGAGCCGCAGTTTGTCAACCACTGTAGTAGGTCAGAGCCTCCCCACAAGTTCAGATCAGGCTTTGGATCTGGAATTCCCCTGGACTAGCAGATCTGTGAAATAAAGGTTAAACTTTCCTCCCTCAGGGTGCTGGCTGATCGTTCTCCTGTGCATTCTGCCACAATCTGTATAATCAATGACGTGTCTTTGAGGTCAACGTCAATACAGAAATTAATCTCTATATGCCAGAAGTTCTTCAGTATTCCAAGTATATAGAATCTTTCAGTTTCACCCTAAGCAAAACAAACAAACAAACAAACAAACAAACAACAAAAACCCCACAGATTAAAAATTACAAATGAGATTAAAAATAACAAAACAGAGGATATGACCTATGGTCATTCGGCTTTTCATGACCCAAAACAGACAACCAATAGTAAATTGATTCACAATAAGTCATTCTTCTCCATTCTTGCTCAAGATATGAAATATCAAACCTCAGAGTTCTTTGAAACAGAACCCGACAATGAGAGTGATGAAAGCAAAGAGGGTTGTGTTTTTGCTTATCCAGTCAGTTTCTAAGTGACTCCCAAACACAAAGGAGAGACTAATAAATGGTTGAGTAAACTACTACTTTAGCAAAATGTATTTAAATCATTGGATGATATATGCTGTACTCATAGTAAAAGTATATCTAGGGAATTCTAATGCAAGTCTTATGATATAATACACAGGAAGTTGGGAGAATGGGAGTGACTGCTAATAGGTACTGGGTTTCCTTTCGGGTGATGGAAATATTTCCAAATTAGATTACAAACAGTTGCACAATTTTGTGAATATACTAAAAACGCATTGACCTGTGCACTTTAAACAGGTGAATTTTATGGTATGTGAAAAATTGCATGCAGAAGTATAAAAAGCCTCTTGTGCTCAAGTGGAACCCTTGCTAAAGACTTTGCACAGGGCCACAGTCAGTATGGCTCAGTTGGTTGAGAATCATCCTGTGCACTGAAAGGTTGATGGTTCGATTCCTACTCAAGGCATATGCCTGGGTTGCAGGCTCAATCCCAGGTAAAGGGCTTGCAGGAAGCAACTGATCTATGTCTGTCTGTCTGTCTAAAAATTGAAAAAAGAAACAAAAATGAAATTATTTAAAAAAGAAAAAAGTCGGCATAGGGAAGATTGAAGGCAAAAGAAGCTGAGTTTCTCCGCTAAAGACAAAGGTATCCAGTTCTTACCTTTCTTCTGAGGAACCAAAAAAGTAAAACAAACAAACAAAAAAACCCTGCCCAGCTGGTGTTGCTCAGTGGTTGAGCATCGATCCATGAAGAGGTCATGGTTAGATTCCCAATCAGGGCACATGCTGGGTTGCGGGCTAAATCCCCAGTAGCCCGCATGTTTCTACCTTCCTATTGCTCTTTTAAAGCCCTTTCTCTTGGCTTTGTGCTTGATAAATAATCGGCTGGGAAAAAAAATCTGGGCATTGGGACACTGCTGCCATTGACTTCAAGAGAAATATACTTCATAAATTTAATTCTGTTTGATTCAGATAACACCAGAACTTTTATTTATGATGTCCTTTTAGAAGCAAAGATACTATATTTTGAATTAAAATAAGTACACTACTTAGAATACTTAGACACTATGAATAATTATTTGAAAAATGCCTCTTTTGTTTAAAGACTAAATATTCATCCCAGGAAGTCAGAATGCAATTAGATTTAATATAAGTAGATTAGATTAATGCAAATGCATTAGATGAGAAAACATTTAACAAAGCTATGTATTTAAACACATCAAAATCCATGAAATAAAAGATTAAAGTTGTATGAAAACTAAGTAATCCTCAGTACAAGTAAATAATTGGTTAGATGTAATAGGTGAATTAGCAATCCTAACTCAGACCATGAGCAAGGTAGAGAACTTCATTTATATAAAAGTATTCAATTATAGACTTTCCATGTGCTCATTATTGTGCTACGCTCTGAAGATATCAAGAATAAAACTGATAGTTTACTTACTTATTTATCCTTACCAGAGGATATTTTCCCATTGATTTTCCGAGAGGGGGGGAGAGAGAGGGAGAGAAAAGATACCCATGTGAGAGAGACACATCGATTGGTTGCCTCCCGCACGCACCCTGACCAGGCGGAGCATCAAACCTGCAACCCAGGTGCGTGCCCTTGATCAAGAATTGAACCCTCGAACCTTCTGTGTGGGCATCGATGCTAACCACTCACACCGGATAGGCTGATAGTTTCTTTTTTAAAATTGATTCATTCAGTATATACTTATTGAACACAACTTTTTTGTATAGGAGTAGTAATGCTGACTTTTTTGCATTCACACTTTGAAGAGATTAAAAGATTCAGAAAATAACTGCACAGTTTACAGTTATTCCTACGGTATAATTTCTCACAGTGTAAAAGCCTCCATAATCGTCACACTAGTTCCTTGGTTGCCCTTTAGTCCAGTGTGGCTGAGTAGAACCATTTTCTAATCTGAACACATTTCTTACATTCTTTTTTTTTACTGAATTTATTGGGCTAACATTGGTTAATAAAACCATACAGATTTCAAGTGTACAACTCTCTAACACATCATCTGCATCCTGCATCATGCACTCACCACCCACGTCAAATCTCTTTCTGCCACCATTTATTACCCACTTTGCCCTCTTCCATCTTCCCCTATACTCCCCTATCGCCTCTGGCAATAACCATACTGTTGTCTGTGTCTTCCCCCACCCTAATTCCTTCACCTTTTTCACCAGTCCCCCAACTCCCTCTCTCCCCTGACAGCTGTTAGTCTGTTCTTTATACCTATGAGTCTGTTTCTTATATTCTTAATATATTTGTGGCCAAAGTTTTCACAAGCAGCATCTTTCCTGGTGCTGACTTGACATCATGCTTCTCATCTCTTACTCAAAACAAATTGTATCCTGCTCCACACAGCACTTAACAATCTACTCAGTACTAACTCCCTCCTGACTGGCATCACTGTAATGTTAACCTATTTATTACACATTGTTCAAAACTTATAGCAAAACCAGTGAAGAGTTTGTGCTGCTGAATGGCTAAGAACTACGACTGCTAACATTTCTGAGTGGTATGTTGGGTACTATTTAGATCACTTAACAGGTATCATTATTTAAAGTTCTCACAATACCCTATATAACAGGTACCATTTATCATTTCCATTTTACAAATGAGGTACACAGAGGCTACATAACTTGCTCAAGTTTAAACAACTAATAAACGATAGAGGTAAGATCAGAACCCAGGTGTCCTTGACTCGAGCCTGAGCTTAACCACTTTGCTATAGTTATCTCCCCATGGTCCTTGACCAAAAGGAGTTCACAGACTAGAGATATACACACTGAGTGGCCAAATTATTAGGACCACCCGACGTTTGTAGACAAATTAGCTAAAGGGCCAGACCATTATAAATAGGGAAGCAGGTTGTTTACCACAACAGAAGTGATTTTTTCCCTGAAGATATGGGTAAACAACGCGATTTAACAGCCTTTGAACGTGGGAGATACACACACACACACACACACACACGCACAGAGTGGCCAGATTATTATGACTACCTGACGTTTGTAGGCATATTAGCCGTACACTGCATCAGATGGAATATGGAAGCCGAAGGCCTGTTCAAACACCTTTGCTGTCTGCAGTTACCAAGATAAAAAGTCTCCAATTCGCACAGGAACACAAGGATTGGACAGTTGAGCATTGGGAAAAAGTCATGTGGTCCGATGAATCACGTTTCCAGTTGCACCATGCAGATGGCAGAGTGAGAATTTGGCAGAAACAGCATGAAAGCATTCAGCGCCCACATGCATGAGTACAACCCTTCAAGCTGGTGGGGGCAGTGTTATGGTTTGGGGCATGTTTTCCTGGCATGATTTGGGCCCTTCAATTTGTGTGGAACAACGTCTGAATAGCACAACATACCTAAGTATCATTGCTGATCAAGTTCATCCTATCATGTTGATGGTGTATCCCAATGGATCTGGCTTCTTCCAACAAGACAATGCGCCATGCGACGGTGCTCGTATTGTGCAGGAGTGGTTTCAAGAACATGAGGGAGACTTTACCTTGCTTAGGTAGCCCCCACAATCACCAGATCTCAATCCAATTGAGCATTTGTGGGGCAAAGTTAAAAGAGCCAACAGGCAGCTGGTTCCACAACCATCAAATCTTACAGAACTGGACAGTGCTGTTCATCAGGCATGGTGTCAGATTCCTCGCATCACCTTTCAACATCTTGTGGAGGCAATGCCAAGAAGAATCACCGCAGTATTGAAGGCAAAAGGTGGCCCAACGAAGTACTGATGGGGTGGTCAGAATAATCTGGCCACTCAGTGTATATATACACTAGAGGCCCGGTGCACAAAATTCATGCATGGGGCAGGGGAGGGTGGTCCCTCAGGCCGGCCTGCACCCTCTCCAATCCGGGACCCCTCGGGGGATGTCTGACTGCCTCTGGCAATCTGGGACCACTGGCTCCTAACCGCTCACTGGCCTGCCTGGCTGATTGCCCCTAACCACCTCTGCCTGCCTGCCTGCCTGATTACCCCTAATTGCTCCCCTGCTGGCCTGATTGCCCCTAACCGCCTCTGCTTTGCCTTGCACCCGGGACCCAGGATTCCCTCCTCTGGCCAGTCACAGGCACCTGGGACCTGGACTTCCCTCCCTCTGGCCGGCTGCAGGCACCCAGGACCTGGGCCGGCTTCACCTGAGCGAGCCACGGCTGCAAGGGACCATGGGCAGGTGGCTTCACCTGGCCGCAGCCACAGGCACCAGGGACTGTGGGGTGGGCGGCTTGTCCCTTTCCTGGACCATAGCCGCAGCCACAGGCACTGGCGTCTGGGACCACAGGATGGGCAACTTGTCCCTCTCCCGGGCTGCAGCCTGGCTGGTCCCCATTCCTCTCTCATGAGCTCATATGTGCCTGGCTGGTCCCCATTCCTCTCTCCCAAGTGTTGTGTGTCTGAGCTGTTACGGCGTGAGGGTGTGACAACCATTTGCATATTAGCGTTTTATTATATAGGCTCATTTATAAGTTGATACTGGCTGTAACAGAGGAATGTATAGGAGCACAGAAAAAGAGCTAGGGAAATGGACAAAGTTTTCTAGAGAGAGGAAATAGCATTCAGTAGAAGTCCAAGCATTCCTGGTATAAATTTCCCAAGAGATGTGATTTCAGTTTGTTTTAAGAATTAAAATGAAAGACATTTTTCCAGGTCTATTGTAAATGCAAACTTGACTCACATAATGACTGTTCACTACTTTAGAAAAAATTTGGTCTCTCTCTCTCTCTTTTAAATTGTTGACACTATTATAGATGTCACCTATTTTCACCCCCCTTTGCCCATCTCCACCCAGCCACCCTCTAACCTTTACCATACTGTTGTCTGTGTCCATGGTAATTTTTAGTATCTTAAATTCTTGTTGCTATTAAGAAGGTTATCTTTTTTAAAAACATGTTTTTATTGATTTCAGAGAGAGATAAATATCAATGATGAGAGAGAATCATTGATTGGCTGCCTGCACCCCCTGATCAGCTGTATTCTGTGGTCCCACACTGGGGACGAGCGAGCCTGCAACCTGGGCATGTGCCCTGACTGGGAATCAAACCATAACCTCCTGGTTCATAGCTCTATGCTCAACCACTGAACCATACCGGCTGGGCAAAAATCTGTTTTATTCTTAAAAGCCTGTAAAATAGGAAATCTCATACCTCTGTCCAAATTTTAACATCTCTCTGTCCAGAATTTCTTCCTATTATCTAACCCAAGTCATTTAGACTTCAGATTAAGTAAATATATTTCCTTTTACTCTAAATGATGTTTGAAAACCTGGGTAATTTCTCTATCTGGAAATTTATTAATTCAAGGCAAGTACTAAGAGCATTGCTACTTCCATTAGCAAATAGCAAATTTACTAACAGCATCTAGTAACATTCTAGAGCATTCCTGGTGATGGAAAACTTGGTACTTTTCAAGAGTCCATTTAATTTCGGGACATAGGTAAGTTCTTCCTTCTTACTGTGTCAAAAACAAAACAAACTGCCAAAACCGGTTTGGCTCAGTGGATAGAGCGTCGGCCTGCGGACTGAAGGGTCCTGGGTTCGATTCCGGTCAAGGGCATGTACCTGGGTTGCGGGCATGTCCCCAGTGGGGGGTGTGCAGGAGGCAGCTGATCGATGTTTCTCTCTCATCGATGTTTCTGACTTTCTATCTCTCTCCCTTCCTCTCTGTAAAAACTCAATAAAATATATAAAAAAACAACAACAAAAACAAACAAACAAACAAAAAACAAAACAAACTAATCTGTCTCTAACTTCTCCCTGCTGTTCCTAACTGTTCTCTGGAACAGGACATGGATTAGCCCAGGGTTATTCAATGTGGACCAAATGGGATGTAATAAGTCCAATCAAAAGTAAGGAAAAACAGATTAATAATTAGGGACAACTAAGTCAATAGACAGCTGCCTCTGAACACTTTAGGAGCAATAAAACTAACCCCTTACCATCTTCCTTGATTCTGTTCAAACCCACGGGGTTTATAGAAACTGCATAATTATTGTGTATTTGCAGAGATAAACAGTATTTCTTTCAGATAAAATACACAATAAGGAAAAATAGCATGTGATTCTACACCCAAACATGGAGGATCCATTAAAAAGACAAGTGACACCCTGACTGGTGTGGCTTAGTGGTTGAGCGTCGACCTATGAACCAGGAGGTCACGGTTCAATTCCTGGTCAGGGCACATGCCTGGGCTGTGGGGGGGCATGCAGGAGGTAGCCAATCAATGATTGCCTTTCATCATTGATATTTCTATCTCTTTTTATCCTCTCCCTTCCTCTATGAAATCAATAAAAACATATTAAAAAAAAAAAGGTGAAACCTGGCCGGGTGGCTCAGTTAGTTGGAGCATCATCCCATACACCAAAAGGTTGAGGGTTCGATTCCTGGTAAAGGCACACATGGGAGGCAACCAATCCATGTTTCTCTCTCACATCGATGTTTTTCTTTCTCCCTCTCTCCCCATCAAATCAATGAACATGTCCTTGGGTGAGGATGAAAAAAAAGAAAAAAAAAAAGATAAGTGACAGCTCAAACCTCTCTCCAGGAACATTTGTCACATCCGCCTTTATCCTTCAGGGATTTGAGTTGAATGACATTTGCTGTAGGTTGATAATTAGTTTTTCTTTCTTTCTCTCTCTCCTTTTAAAAAAAGCATAGAAGGCCAATGTTGGCTTCTTCCCCATGAGAGACACTAGCCTGAGTGGTTTTGGGAATATATGCCTTGATCACATTTGCACTATGACTCCTGAATGCATGAGCTATCCCAGCAACACCTGCTCTCCTGACAGGCCACCAGGACTGGCAGGAAAAGGATCCATCAATTCCACTTTCCCCAGAGAGATCACCCAGACCTAGTATTAAATGTACAGTTTAATACGATGTTAAAAAGTAAAATTCCACCCACCAAAACCTGCCAGTTACCAGAAGTCAGTATTTTAGAAGACCCTAATAATGGAAATTAACATAAATTCTAATTATTTTCCCAAATTAATTGCAAACCAACTAAATACTCAGAAAAGTACCACTTATATCAAGTCAAGAAAGATGAGATGAGAAAGAGTGAAATTCTTTAATCAAGATATTGCTAAGGGCTTGAGTTTTAGGTTCTAGTTCTCATCATGGGGTAGAAATGTAATTGCCTTCCAACTAGAAACTGTGAATTACTTCTGGATAAGTTTGGGCACATAGACTTTATAATATAAAAACTGACAATATGTAAGCAATCACATTTTAGTTCAAAGTAATTAGCTTCCTTTTCACAAACAAAGTGACAAACATCTTTTTGGTTTATTTTGTTTATTTTGCCTATTGATATATATTTCCTGTTTTGGGTTCCATTTATTTTCCTATTAAACATACTTTTGCCCTGGCTGGGTTGCTCTGTTGGTTGGAGGGTCATCTGAATATGCCAAGGTTGTGGGGTCTATTCCTGGTGAAGGCACATACAAGGTCAGCCAATAAATGCATAGAAGGGTGGAACGAACAAGTCAAATTTCTCTCTCTTTCTAAAAATAAATCAATAAATAAAAAAATAAACATACTATTATTTGTCCTTCCTATTACTTACTCACCTTTTTTTTTAACAACTAAGTTATTTTTAAAAAAATTAAGGTTATATAGGTACATGTTTCAAAAATCAATTCTATAAGGTCTGTTATAAAAACTGCAGTTCACCTTTAAGAATTTTTTTAACTGATTTTAGAGAAAGAGACGAAGGGAGAAGAAGAAAGAGAAACATTGAGAGAGAAACATTGATTGACTGTCCCCTGCACATCCCTCACTGGGGATTGAACCTGCAACACAGGCATGTGGCGACCTTTGGTACATAGGATGATGCTCACACCAGTGAGGGCTGCAGTTCACCTTTTCACAAAATATATTTTTATTGATTTCAGAGAGGAAGGGAGAGGAAGAGAGAGATTGAAAAATGAATGATGAGAGAGAATCACTGATCAGCTGCCTCCTGCACACCCCACACCAGAGACCAAGCCTGCAACCCGGGCATGTGCCCTGACCAGGAATTGAACCCTGACCTCAATGCTCAACCACTGAGCAACACCGGCTGGGCTACAGTTCACCTTTAACTCATTCTCAGTGGCAACCATTTTCACTCTGTTTAGCCGATTGTTTTATACCAGAGGTCCAATGCATGAAATTCATGCAAGGGCCTTGGCCCAGACCCCCGCCTGCCGCCACCACCACTGCCGCCACAGGCCTCTGCCGTGGCCCCCACACCTGCTGTGGCTTTGTCTGGACAGAAGGACGTCGGAAGTCCGTTCTAATTAGCATATTACGCTTTTATTATTATAGATGACCTCTTTATCTCTAAAGACTAAATAATATACTTGTATTACTACTTCTCAATTTTTTAATTTGAGACAGTATTTGCTTTCCCCCAATATAGAAAGTGACGATTTAGCTTCTTTCTACACCCCTTCACCGTAATACATTACATGTGTAAACACCTATCTCCTATTCTCCCAGAGTTACTTTCTCCAACTTTACTTACATCGATATTCACTTTCTACATTATTATGATTATACAAACGCTATCTATGGCTAAGCCATGTAATAAAGTATGATTACCTTTCCTTTCTTGCATATTTTTTGTTTTTTTCCTGGGTTATTTAGTTTGGTGTTCTATGTACTTTCTCTCATTCAACAGACTCTATATCTGCCTGTTTGCAACATCTTAAGATACTGAGATGTATCATGTAATTCACCAATTTCACCTTCATGAAAGTCTCCTATATGGTCTGGTTGTCCTCTCTGCCTGGTGCACAGTATCACCCTGGGGAGCCCCTGTTTTCTGTATCCTATGCCATCTTTTTCTTGGGTTATTTACTCATTTGGGTGGCTGGTGAGATTTCCCAGAGAATTATCTTCCATGTTCCTGGCTTGGAGGGAAAAGGCCTGGTTGTGCAGGGAGATGTGGTCTCAGCATAATGTGCATAATTCACCACATTTTCAGTACAGAATCCCTGTCCTCAGTGGGTCTGGCTGAGGAACCACTTTGGTTCACCCCCTCTTGAGAAGAAAGCCCTAATCTTCTGTGGACTATAGTAAAGCAGGTGATCTAGACTTCTGACTCCTTAGACTTTAATTAGCCCTCCTTGTTTACACCATCTCCGCCTTCTACCTAGTACCAATCTTCAGCCTTTTGGAGTATTGTGAAGTGTAAACTGGCGTGGTTCTTAACTTTCCTCACTTTAGGATTGTTTTTCTTAGGTCTGCTAAATTCATATGCTTTCCAGCTTCCAAAAGTGTACTACTTTTGTCCTCTTTCCTGTTCTTTCGTTGAGGAAATATATCCTTTTTAAAATTATGTTTTAGCAGGATTTGGGAAGAGAAGGAAAGCATACATGCATTAAAACCATAGTTAACTTGGAAGCACTCTCTCCCCAAAGTTATTTCACTATACATACTTCTAGCTTTCTCCATGATTTGTCACTCTCCCCACTCCTACCTTGGTTTTGTTTTTTACATTCCTAATGTTAGTTAATCTCTTTCTAGGGATCAAGAGACAGTGGATGGAGAGCTTTGAAAAAGCAGAGACGCAGGAAAGAATGGGTAAGTACCTATCTGTTCTCTGATTGCCTTGGAAGCTGTTTCCATTTTTTAATTTATTGATTACAGAGAGGAAGGGAGAGGGAGAGAGAGACAGAAACATCAATGATGGGAGAGAATCATTGATCGGCTGCCTCCTGCATGCCCCACATTGGGGATCGAACCCACAACCCAGGCATATGCCCTGCCTGGGAATTGAACTGTGACCTCCTAGTTCATAGGTTGATGCTCAACCACTGAACTATGCCGGCTGGGCCCATATTTTATTCTGAATATATAGATACAACAGGCATTTGCAAAATACTGTTGTATCTATAATAATACTGTTTATCTATAATAATACTGTTTATCTATACTAACACTGTTTTATCTATAATAATAAAAGTGTAATACTCTAATTAGACCGAACGTCCTTCTGGATGACCTTCTGGACGAATCCAGGGCTGCGAGGAAAGCCCGAGTCCCGGGTGCCAGAGGGAAGCCGGTGCGCGAGGAAAGCCCAGGTCCCGGGAGCCAGAGGGAAGCCGGTGCTGGCAGGGCGCGGGAGAAAAGCCTACTCTTGCATGATTTTCGTGCATCAGGCCTCTAGTAATATATAAAAGTATAATATAAAGCATGATCCCTGACAATAAGATCTCAAAATTTAGTTGAGAAGTATAAATAACAATTGGGTGCTAAAGGAAGTCAGGAACAGGAAGGCTCAATGTGGCTAAAAAATTTGGGAGAGTAACAGTTCAAGAAAAATGAAGGCCTTGGCCGCATAGCTCAGTTGGTTAGAGCATCCAGGTTATAGGTTTGATTGCTGGTCAGGGCACATATAAGAATCAACCAATGAATGCATAAATAAGTGGAACAATACAAAATTAAAAAAAGAGTGGAATAAGAAATCGATATTTCTCTCTCTCTAAAACCAATCAATATTTAAAAAAAGAAAAAAAATGAAATGGTTAGAAAAATTAGTTGTAAAGGAAAGTAGGGTTCAATGTGACTAAGAGGCTGGAAGAAGAGCCAGCTTCTGTTTACTTTCATGCTTTGTCTCCCAGTTACTATTAGATACTTATTGCTTGAATAATATTTATTAAATCCCTTTGTGAAAAGTAGCCAATTTTGAGGGACATTTATAGTTGTCAATCTCTGGCTTCGATGGCATTGTCTCGATGGTGAATGCTATCCCGCCAATTGTAAAAGTTACAAGTGTAACCTGCTTTGAGAGCAATAAGCACCTATTTAAAAATACAACAAAGCAAAAGCTATTTGTGATGAAAAGCAAAAGTATTTAATTTGTAAGATTTCACTTTACACAAAGCTTTGAGTCATTGTGCCAATTAGTCATTTATTGCCTGTCAGCTCCTGACTCACCCTTCTCTGCCCTGCCTTGTGACACTGGAGCTAGACCCTGCAGCAGGCTGCATTTCTCCTGTCAGTGGTCTCCCATGTTAAGCTTGCCAACAGAGAGGGTGCTGGTGGGTGGGAGAAGGCAAGGCTGAAGCAGGAAGAAGAAACTTCCTTCCTACACAGTGACAAGCAGGTTGCCATGCAGGGGTCCCAACAATGATCACCTTGGCCACATGGCCCTGGTTCAGCGGAGGGGCTCCCTCTGGCTAAGCTTCTTCACCTCCATACGGATGGCTGCTGCTGCAGTTCACCAGCGGAGCCCCTCTGGCAGTGGGCAGCATGTTCCTGTGGCAGCCCCGTCCTCGCTTCAGAGGCCTGAGTCTCAGCCTTGTGGGTGCCTCTTCCGAATTTCTAGGCTCCTCTGTGATTCACCTTCTTTCAGCCCTGGGTGGCATGGCTTTCTGCAGTTGCCACCTCTGTAGACCTAGAGTCTTCTTTTATCCTTTTAGAAGTTAGCCACCTTTCACCAGTTAACAATTCTTTATTTTAAAATGTCCCTATTCACATTACTCCTGGCAGATATCATCACACAGAAAGACCAAAATAAAATGAACATGGAACACATATGATACCAAGTAAAGCTAATCCCCAAATCCTAAAAAATGAATTCTGACAATTGCTATTATAAATCTAGAGAAATTGCCCAACACCAATTCTGAATAAGACAACCATAAATATAAGGTTATCCAAACCATGAGTACTAAGCACTGATGAAGAACAGTAAAAAACAAACCATGTCAGAGAAACTTTTGGAGTTTGTTGTGATAAAATTACAAGATTAGTGGCTGACAAGAACCCAATAAATGAAAGAACCTGATTATAAGAAAGTATTTAATACTGCTTCTCCTGGCATCTTCCTTGCAAAATTAATTAAAACGAGACAGGATATATGAGTCTCATGAATTGAAAACTGGCCCCAAGACCACAAGGAGTGATTATAAACTGCCCTAAATCACACTGAGGAAATTGTCTAGTAGAATGTCCAGAGTATTAAATTGGTTATAATCCCGTATTTCCATTAGTGCTTGGGAAAGTATAGAGTAAGTTAATTAAAGTTTAGTAGACATGAACTAGAAGGGATTTGTGAAAAACAACATGGTCTAATGTATAAAAGATTTAGATAAGTGAGAAAGATTTACAAAAGAAACTCTTTATTTTATGCATAATTACTATAAAAAGTAATTTTCACCTAGTGATCTCAAAAACTCCATATGCACACGGGACTACTTAAAGTTGACAGGGAATAATCAAAGGTTTTTATCCGAGCTAACTAAGAACACAGCCACCTCGAAGGACCTAATTCCTTTCAGTCTATAGAGATTACAGACTCATAGGGTGAAGAGCATTTGGGTCTATAAATAATCTTTTGTACAGCTACCTCATACAGCAGTTTGACTTAAGGCTGAGTTTCCTTTTCAAGTGGATTTGTACACTTACAAATACACAGCGGCAAAGGCAAAACAGAAGAAGCAAGAGCAGCAGTAACACCAACAGCCAAATTAAATTTTTCACAAAGATATCGCTTATGCCCTAATAAAGAAATTGCCTAAGTCCAGAAGTTGTCTGATCTCTTCCATCCTCTCCCTGGCACCTATGTGTGTGTCAGGAACTGGGGACCCAGTGGAGAACAAAGCAGACAATATAACAAATAATTACAATATCAAGTTAGGGTGTGGGAAGTAGATGGTGCTGGCAGAGCACATATCATAGGCATGAGATTAAAGGTGGGAGTAACCTAGTCTAGGGGGTTAGGCAAATAAATTGACATTTAAGCTAAACCTGTAGTTAGTTGGCTAAGGGGAAGACAAGTATGGGCGTTAAGGAGTGACCAATTAATTCACGGTAGTGCTAAGCAGGCCTCAAGAGAGCACCCAGGGCCAGGACCAAAAGCCTTCCTGTTACCATTGTCAGAGGATTTATGCAGGCTCAGCAAGCAAGTTTAGGAGTAGAGGCTTTGGAATCACACAGGCCCGAGTTCTAGTCCTGGCTCTGTCATTCAATACCTTGGGCAATTGGTCCTCTTTCTTCATGTGTACAATGAAGATAATAACAGTAGCTACAGGAGTAATATCAGGATATGGATAAAGAGCTGGGCACAGTGATAGGCACAAATCAGGAAATGTTAGCTGTTGATGTTAATAAACAAGAATACGTCTGCATATGATAGACTACATCTATAAGTAACTGAAGGAATGTATATAATTTATTTATTTGTATATGCCTAAATTGCTTAGTAAACCCACCCTTAGCTAAGTTAAAGTGATATCTTTTTTAAAAATATATATTTTATTGATTTTTTACAAAGAGGAAGGAAGAAGTATAGAGAGTTAGAAACATCGATGAGAGAGAAACATCGATCAGCTGCCTCCTGCACACTCTACTGGGGATGTGCCTGCAACCAAGGTACATGCCCTGGACCAGAATTGAACCTGGGACCCTTGAGTCTGCAGGCCGACGCTCTATCCACTGAGCCAAACCGGTTAGAGCTAAAGTGATATCTTAAAAGGTCCCAAGGGCAAACAAGATAAAACAGGTGGAAAACAAGTATCTCCCAGTCCCAAATAGCACTTTGCTTACATTCTCTATGCTGATTAAGAAAACTAATTAAAAACTACTCAAGTCAGAAACTGAGAGTCAACCGTAGTTCCTGCAACACTGCATCTTCTAAAACTGACCTCCCTGCTTCTACCTGTCTCCCCACCTCCCCAACTCCCCAGATGGTCATTAGCACCTATAACGTACCAGACATTAAAAAGACAGAGAAATACAGAGAGGAGCAAGTCAACAGTTGCTGCCATCAACTGTCAGAGTGCTCTTATTAAGAAAAGGGCAGTTGCTGTCATCTCTCTGCTAACTGTTCTTCAGTTTTCACAAGAGTCTTCAGGAAAACATCTTGGCTCATGTGTAAACCAGGCTCCTTCTTAGCTTTCCACCCCCATCTCCTAACTTAGCCGTGGGCAAACTACTGCCCGCGGCCCTTTTGAAAAGAAAAAAACTAAAAAAAAAAAAAATAAAGACCGTACCCTTTTATGTAATGATGTTTACTTTGAATTTATATTAGTTCACACAAACACTCCATCCATGCTTTTGTTCTCCGGTCCAGTTTAAGAACCCATTGTGGCCCTCAAGTCAAAAAGTTTGCCCACCCCTGTCCTAACTACTTACTCAGAAGTTCCCCAAACACAGCATGTCTCAGGCCTTTGTCATTTACTAGTACTGTTGTTGTTTATGCTCAGACTACTTCTTTTTTAAAAAAATATATTTTATTGATTTTTTACAGAGAGGAGGGGAGAGGGATAGAGAGTTGGAAACATCGATGAGAGAGAAACATCAATCAGCTGCCTCCTGCACACTCTCTACTGGGGATGTGCCCGCAACCCAGGTACATGCCCTTGACCAGAATCACACCTGGGACCCTTCCGTCCACAGGCCGATGCTCTATCCACTGAGCCAAACTGGTTAGAGCTCAGACTACTTCTTGACCAGTGATCTGTGGAGCAGTTACCATCCTCCCACTTTCCCCCTCAACACTTGCTACACATCTTTAGAGATGGTTTAGGATCGAACCCGGGACCCTTTAGTCCGCAGGCCGACGCTCTATCCACTGAGCCAAACCAGTTTGGCCAGTTACTAATTCTTAGAAATTCTTAAACATGGGTCAGTACTCTGGTACCTGAACAGAGTTTAGCCCTGGTTATATAACTCACTTTAGAAATGCTGTTTTTTTTTAAGTTGTTATTGTCATGCATTTTTTTAAAAAAAATGTATTTTTTATTGATTGTAGAGCAAGAAAGGGAGAGGGAGACAGGGATAGAAACATCAATGATGAGATAGAATCTTGATTGGCTGCCTCCTATGCACCCTCTACTGGGGATTGAGCCTGCAACCGGGGCATATGTCCTGACTGAGAATTGAACAGTGACCTCCTGGTTCATATGTCAATGTTCAACCACTGAGCCACACCGACCAGGCTGCATGTCTTAAAAACAGTGGTTGTTAACCTTTTGGGGGTAATAGACGGGAAGACATAGCTGGTTGACTACACACAGCTATTTCCTCACTTAATCTTTGTTAACAAAACCTCTAAAAACCACATATCCAAAGAAGGTCACATTCTGAGGTACAGGGATTAGAATTCTGGTATCTTTTTTAGAGAGACACAATTCAACCCATAATCGTTTTAAAAAAATATAAGAAGCCATGTATACTCTCTGGAGAAAAATATACATGCATATGTACACACATATAATTTTATTTATAATTTCAGGAGATTCATGGACTCTTAGGTTAAGAACCACAGCTACAGAATCTTCCTGAACAAGACAGAAACTTGAACATTACCCATACACCCTCAGAGAAACTTAAATCAGTAATTGCCCAAGGAGTAACATGAATTGATCCCATAAAATAAGTCACAGGCAAGAGTCTTACAGAAGCTGAGCAGGGCTGTTGAGGACAGGACATTGTAGACATTGCTCAGTCATAGGGTTGCGAGGAGTCGAAGCTGACTCAACTGCATGGCAGGTAACACACATTACACTGTAGGTTAATTCTAAGGATACTGTGTTTAAATATACAAAGGCAGGAAAAGAGATATTTTATTGAATGAAAGTTATGCTACGGTCATCAGAAAGCTTTAGGAAATGGGAGAGTTACCAAGAGAGTCTTTTCTTAAAGGGATAAACAACAATGATATTTTTTATTTTATTAAAAAATGTTAGGGATAATTTGAGAGATTTTTCTACCTCAGAATTTCTTATAATTAAAATATACACTCTTGCCGAAACTGGTTTGGCTCAGTGGATAGAGCATCAGCCTGCAGACTGAAAGGTCCCAGGTTCGATTCCGGTCAAGGGCATGTACCTGGGTTGCAGGCACACCCCAGTAGGAGATGGGAAGGAGGCAGCTGATCAATGTTTCTCTCTCATCGATGTTTCTAACTCTCTCTCTCTCTCCCTTCCTCTCTGTGAAAAATCAATAAAATATATAAAAAAATTTAAAAAAATTAAATATACACTCTTCACCAAAAATTATTACTAGGAAAAAACCATTGTATTTGCATTGTTCCATTAATGTTAAATAAGGTTTAAAACTTACAATAGGTAAGCCCTAGCCAGTTGGCTCAGTGGATAGAGCGTCAGCCTGGGGACTCAAGGGTCCCAAGTTCGATTCCAGTCAAGGGCATGTACCTTGGTTGCAGGCACATCCCCAGTGGGGGGTGTGCGGGAGGCGGCTGATCGATGTTTCTCTCTCATCGATGTTTCTAGCTCTCTATACCCCTCTCTGTAAAAAATCAATAAAATATATTTTTTAAAAACCCAAAAACTCACAATAGTTAAAATCCAACCACTGGAAATACAGAGCCTTTAAATTCTTGCTTCCATGGCTCCAGCATTCCTATTGTCAGTAAGGCTGGATGAAGCTCTGGGGCCCAGCAAATGGCAGGAAGCAAAGGGTAGAGAACGGGGAGTAAAATTATAAACATCTTGGTGCAACATCAATGTAATTTTCAACATGTGAAGGACTAAAAAATTCTTAAATTTTGTGGTATTTGGCTTTGAAAAATAGCATTCAAAATATACTAAGGCATATTTGTGAAACGTGGCAATCAGATTAAATAAGTTTGATTTCTTCTCTTTAGAGATAATTTAAGGCAGCAGCAATGACAGGGATCGCAAACCCTCTTTCCTTCCTTCTTAACATTAAAGATTACTGAAAAACAAAGTTAAATTCTAAAGTGAAGTGTCATAAGGAGAAGTCAATGAAAATTTGATCATCAAGATACCTCTGAAGTTAAAATAAAGATTTGAGAATGCCAAGTAAAATGATGCACAAAATCCTTTAATACTGAGACTAAGAAGTTGTACACTTTTTCCTTCCATATGGAAAACCTCAGAGCTACAAGTATAGAACCTACACAGAGATAAAAACTGAACTCTGCCTGGGGGAATAGGTAGACACTATTCGGAGAGGGTGGGGTTTGAAATGGTCTTGAAGGATAAGTAGAAGTTTTCCAGATAAAACTGGAGAGGCTAGGTTCATGTTAAGAAGGTCCTTTGTGAAGGCCTGAGGAATTTGAATTTTAATCATGTAGGGCTCAAGGAACCAAAGAACTTTTATAGTAGGAGTATGACATGATTAGCTTTGGTTTTTTTAATACAGATCTGTGGTAGCAGAGGACAAACTTCACCAGTGAACATGTCAACTAACAATGTCACACACCTAAAAGATGCTCAGTTAATAATTGTTGATAGACTGACCGACTGAAGCCCTTGGAAAGTGGCATCAGAACTGTAGAACTGGAGGTTGACATATAAACAAGGATTAGTCCAAAAAGCCAATACTGGGTATTGGCATAAAGATAACAGAAGTATTTAAGGCTTGATGCTTGTTTTTATTACTGCTCAAAAAGGGGTATTATGATTGTAACCAAATGATGCCAATTCTTCTTTTTTCTACATTAATATGACTTTATATGGCTTAAAATAGGAGAACAAAGCAAATCAATAACCTCATCTAGAGGAAATAAAGCCAAGTAAAATTGCATCTATAACGTCGATGTTTATTTCAGTCTGTAAGCCCTTTTCTTGCTGTACACTCTCCAATCATCCCTGAAATACAAGTGATTGGGCTCTTCTGGACCCACCAGTTAAGGGGAGGGAACATTTATCTACCGTCAATTCGTGGGACACTAATCTCCTTCCCACTTCTCTGATTACAAGCAAGCAGGATGCTAGAGGAAAGGCCTCAACAGAAGCTTTAAAAATAAATAAATAAACCCAGCCCCTTCTGCTCCAGGAATACAGAAAAGACTGGCACTAATACAAGAGAAAGTGATCGCCCAAACAAAAGCCCATCTGAAGGAGGAGCAAACCCCACAAGCTAGCCCAGCATTATTGCTAGGAAGACAGCAGACTTGTTAAAAATGTATATTTTAATTTTCTGTATTGCAACAGGCCCCAATTTGCCCAGGGATCTAGCTAAGCTGCCATTTTCTACTACGACAGAGTCTAATCTTTATTTAATGGATTTAGCATCTATCTTTACTAGAGTGGTCTCTAAGGAAAAGGGGAGGGGAGAATGAAGGGGCAGAGAAGAGATGATCAGATCCCCCTCCCCCTTTCATCCATTCGGCGCTCATGTTTGTGTTCAAAATTCAATTACCTCCTTATTGATACTTCACAGAGATATTTAAGCTGCAAACATGAAGCCCTGATTTCCCAAGGGGCCATGCCCCTCTCTATTTCACTGCTCTGCTTCCCCCTGGGTGAATTCCTGAGGCGTCCATATTAATAGGTAATCAGTCACAATTCATTTATTAAACAGCTAGCAAGGTTTATCAGCCTGCCCTGATTAGCCCGAAGAAACCACTGAATTCCTAATTTATTTATGGAAATGTAAGTGTCTTTTTGAATTCCATTCAGGAGCTGCAGGAGTGGTTGGTTTTAGCATACTGCAATCTAACAGGCAGCACAAGTAAGCAGAAGTGAGCTTTCCCGGAAGAAGGGGGCTGCTTCCCACCAGAAGGCAAAGAGCTGGGGACATGCACGGCAGAGATTTTTTGCCTGGCCACGGGATTTGGGTCCACATAATCCTTGGATTAGTACTTATTTGATTGCTTTCTGTTTACATAAAAGAGTTTGAAATGTTGTCACTAGGCAGCCATTACTATCCACTGTAACAAAAATCAATCTCAGGGATGCTGCTTTTGATTGGCAGAAAAGTGGCCCTTAATGGAGTAGAATTGAGGACCTCAGTGAGTTAAAAGACAATAATTCTTAGCAGAGTTAAAACCACCACCAGACTAGAATACAAACCAAAGCTACTAAGATAATACTTTTCAAGCATTCATCTTAGAATAGTAACTAAACCAGGTCCTGCTTTAATCTTCTACGTTTCTAGGCTGCACTGACAAAAGGACTCTGTGTATAATTTCTGCAATTTTACTCAATTAACAATTCACCCAAAATTGCCCATTACTAGTTAAGAGGCCAATACAGATTAAATAAAGCTCTTAGGAGTAACATTAAAACCCATGTTAACTGCCCCAATAGATATAATTAGAAAAGAAACTGCTTTAGGGACATTAGCAGATCATATACCCTATATTCTTGGTTTAAGCCAGATTTAGGGCTGGCTTCTTCTGAAAAACGATAAAATATAAAAAATATAAAGAATGTAGCCAAAGTTTAAATGCCAAGAAAGAATAATGTTAATGCTTTTCTTTGTGTGGGTTATCCACAGCCAATATTTTCAAATACAAATCTGCCCTCTTCATATCGGTCACTATGATCAAGGACAACCTCCCCATATAACCTAATATATGCTGTAAAAGGCAAACCATAATCATGAGGAAAACATCAAATCCCAGTTGAGGGATATTCTGTAATGTACCTGACCAGTGCTCCTTAAAACTGCCAAGGTCATCAAAAACAAAGAAAGCCTGAGACACTGTCACAGCCAAGACTACTAAATGGGCCCTGGAGCAGAAAAAGAACATGAGAAAAAAACTAAGGAAATCTAAAGTATGGAAAAAATGTAACAAAAAAGAAAAAAAGAAGTGAAGTTCGTTAATTATAACAAATGTAGCATAATAATAATAATAGGAGAAAGTGAATGTGGATTATATGGAAATTCTCCTTCACAATGTTCCTGTATCTACAACTATTCTAAAATTTAAATTTTATTTAAGAAACATAAAGTGACAACTGACAAACTATATTAGAAGGTGGCCAAAATATGAATAAGTACTTTTTATATTTTTACAAGGGAAGGTTGAAGATTATTTTCAAAAAATTTTTTCGTTAAAAATAATAATTTTGAAATTCTGAAAGATAATATACCTATAAAAATTTTCATATATATGTTTTTACCTGACAGAAATAGCAAAAGTATATTTAGTTATTAATATATTTAGTTATCAGTTTAAAATGTATTCTCCAGAAAATGTTATCTCTGAGCAAAATGTCATTGACTATTAAATGGGAAACCCCTTAAAGCTCACGAGTGCACATGTGCTCACACACAAATATAAAAAAAGAAAAAGCAAACCAGTTGTTATATTAAAATATAACTGAGGGAGGTGTCTGTAAAGAAAATCAAAATATATTTAAACCAAATATAAATACTCTGAATACTGTGTTAATGTTATTGCTTTTCTCCTTGAGTATGGATAATCAAGAAAGGACTTACATGTGCTTTAGCTAAAGATGAAACTGTTCAAATACAGGAGCACCAACTATTCCCACTCCCAAATTAATAATTGCATGTATTAGGATTTTGTTAATAACTCTAATGTAAAACATACTAAAAAATTTTTAAGGCTCAATGTTGTTTTTGAATTGTCTAATACATAAAAATAGTATGGCCCTGGCTTCTAAAATACTAGCTGGGGAAAAGTCAAAAAGGAAGCACAATCATAGCAAGCACAGCATAACATACCACAAGCAACTGCTGTGGAGTGGGACAGTTTGAATTTGACTCACAGCTCTTGGGCTAGCCCAGTTCTTTGTAACTGTACAATGGGGCCAGTGGTCCACTTAACTCATGCAGTTGTGAAGCTCTGGGAACTATTTAGTAAGTAGGTAGTCATTAATAATGGCTGTTGAATATATATTTATCAGCAGGCACCTGATGACTACAGGCAGAAAACTTGAGAAACCAAAAAGTAAATTGAACAATACAGAAACAACTAGAGTCCATCTGTTGAGTGCATTAACATCAACATGCCACCCTTAAAGACAATGCACCCACTTGATGCATTTAACAACCTATACAGAGGGGAAGGCAAAGCAGTTATTTGCCACCTACATTTCACAGATGAGAAAAAGAAAACTTAGGCAGGTTAAGTGATTTGCCTAAGATCAATCTATAATAATAAAAGCGTAATGTGCTAATTAGACTGGATGTCCTTCTGGATGTCCTTCTAGATGACCTTCCGGCTGCAGGGGGCGGGGGCTGAGCCCATTGCACGAATTTCGTGCATCAGGCCTTTAGTAGTTAATAAGTAATTAGGACTTGAATGTAGCTCTTCTGTTTTCAACTGACTATAGTTTGTTCATTGGTCTCCCATTCTGCATGATGGGCATGGTTAGTCTTTAGATTGATAATTCTTTTTTTATTTTTTAATATCTTTTTATTGATTTCAGAGAGGAAGGGAGAGTGAGAGAGCGATAAAACATCAATGATGAGAGAGAATCATTGATTGGCTGCCTCTTGCATGCCCCCACTGGGGATTGAGCCTGAATCCTGGGCATGTGCCCTGACTGGGAATCGAACTGTGACCTCCTGGTTTATAGGTCATAATGCTCAACCTGAGCCATGCCAATTAGGCTGGTTGATAATTCTTAACTTCTCTGGCAGAGCACTCTAATTCACATCAATATCCTCCAACTAACAGCCCTATATGCCACAAGATTTCTTAAACCCCAGTGCTTTCATCAAGCATTGCCATTTTAAGAAAATTTCATTAAAAAAAAGAGAGAGAGAGAGACTATTCAAATAGCACTTAATTTGTATTAAAATAACCAACAAAAATATACTGGTCAATCACTTTAATTTTTCTTTTAATTTATATTCAATCATATCCTAACCTCTGTATCAATAAATTTCATTGACATCTTTGTTCAAAGCAGTTAGTAATGATCTCAATCTTGACATATATGTATTCCTAAATACAAGACAGAAAAGAAAAAAGACTTCCCAAATCCTTTCTGAATCTTCTATCCATTAATACCCACTTAAAGCAATACTCCATTTAAAAAACTTCCTCTTGCAGGCAATCATTCTTGCAGGCCAGGGTTTTATGTGGAAAACTATGTCCTAGATTTGTGGATTCTGATTCTTGTTGGTTCATCCAAAATTGTAGTACATGAAACAACAAATGGACAAAAAAGATTAAAATGTTCTTTCTGGTCTACTTGTCCCAGCATGTGACCCTTTATCACTCCTACCAAAAAAAAGTTGCTAAGAGTTACCCCCATGCACCTACATTTTAACTAAAAACTTTAAAGGGAATACTGCCATCTACTGAATAACAGTCATCACCAGTCTTTCTCTATTACAGTGCTACCTCATTTAATGATTCCCCGGGAACAAAAATTTTAATGCTAAGGATGTTTATGTTAAAAGCAAACTTTTAAGGCCCAAAAAGTTGTATATATTCTCAGCCACCCATGATAAAAATACCCCAGAAAACAATTCCTATTGTTCTTATCCAATTCTATAAGATCTGCTCTAAGTAATATTTTGAAATCTGGGGAGTTGGTTCCCTTCCTCTTCAACATCCTCTTTCCTAACTGGCTGGAAAACTAATGCTTGATAACCTTCTTTCACGAGCTTCCCAAGTCAAAGCAGAAAGGCTAGGGAGCTCTCATTTCCACTTAAGGACAGACTAGCTATTAGACTTCAAGGTGAATTTGTTTCATTTCTTATCTCAGCCACTATTTGCCTTTAAAAATATTTTTTCCAGTTAACTTTTTAAAGCTTAATATACACACAGAAAAATGCACAAATCATAAGTATACGTGAGGAATTGCACAAAGCTAACACATCTGTGTAACAACCACATACATCTATACAGAGAACCATTACCAGCAGCCCAGAAGCCTCCCTCCTCATACCCTCTCCCAGCCACCATCATACCCCCCAATGCAGCTGTTTTTATTTATATCACCATAGATCAGCTTTGCTTGTTTTGAGCTTTATATAAATGATACTGTATAATATGTGCTCCTTTGTGTCTGGCTTCATTTACTCAATGTTATGCCCCTGAAACCCATTAATATTGTTGCATGTAGCAATAGTTTGCTGATTTTCATGGCTATATAACATTCTACTTATGAATATATCATAATTTATTTATTCAGCAGCAGAACTTTTGCATTTTTGACATACAAATGTTTGCATTTCTATTTCTATATAGCACTGGAATTAAATTATTGGGTCATAGGGTATATGACCCAATATTGCCTTAGTAGATACTGCCTAACAGTTTTCCAAAATAGTTGTACCAATAATCATTTGCCATTTGAAGTCTCATATTTCTCAGCAAAGGGCAAATCTTTCCATTGTAAATTGTTCCTATTTAGAAATTTGAGACA